>NC_134575.1:95578650-95895993 GCF_050947875.1 Dermacentor variabilis
TACACACCACACATTCCTTGGCTTAGTCATAGACCGCGGATTATTTTGGTCAAGACACGTCGCCGCACTGAAGTCAAAGCTGAAGAGTTTTGTTCACGTCCTTCATGTCGTTGCAGGAACAAGATGCGGCCCCACGGAGTTGTCATTACTCCAATTGTACCAAACACTATTCGTAGGGTATATACGATACAGCATGCCGGCGCTCTCAAGCATGGGACTTAGCTGCGTGCGCGTGCTCGATAGCCTTCAAGCTCAAGCATTGCGCACATGTTTGGGCCTCCCACGATGCACGTCAACGAATGGAACAATAGCGGAAGCTCGTGCTTGTACTATTGGGGTATACTTGCTCTGCGAGCCTCTTTGAATGTACCTTCGCGTGTTGAACCGACACAGGCAACATCCTCTGTCATCGCTCCCTGCCACCCACCCAGGTTCCAGCTTTTCAAGGACTATATCGCGCCATCAGAGTGTTCTGTCTCAAGATTTTCTCCCGCCTGGATTCCGAGAATACCCCCGTGGGTTCTGCCTAAACCTGTCGTTACGTTGCAGATCCCTGGAATTATTAAAAAGTCATCCGTTGCAGCTATTGGCCTCAAGCAACTCACCCTGTTGCACTTTTCTGCAGAATACGGACATACTGTACACGTGTACACCAATGGCTCTGTCACACCATATGCTTCGTCATTCCACATATGATCATCGCTCGGCGGTTTAAACTAGACCATAGCTCAATATCAACTGCCACAGAACTTGTTGCTATCCGGGAGGCACTTCGATTTCTCTCCGAGGAGCCTCCTCACGCATGGACGATACTCTGCGATTGCAAGCACTCTTCAAACGATTCACTGTGTCCTCAGACGGGGCCCGTATTATTCCATGGCTATAGAAATTACAGAGCATCTCGACCACGCAGCTAGATATGACCACAATGTCACCTTTCAGTGGATACCCTTACACTTTGGTGTGATCGGGAACGAACAGGCAGACGCTGAAGTGAAAACTGCTCTAGATAATGCTTGTGAAGTACGCATTCCGTTCCCACGAACATAGACAAACGCCCTACTTCGTCACGTAAAACACAACGCTACTTTGGAACACTGGACCAAACCAGATCGACGACACAAGCGATTACACAAATGGGAACAAGAAATGAAATTTCCTATGCCTCACAAGTTCAAAAGAAGCCACACGAGCATGGAGCACCGGATTCACCTTGGTGTCGCATTTACCAACCGTTATAGACATATGATAGGTGCCAGTGATACTAGCCCCAACTGTGAATACTGTGAGGTGCCAGAAATACTTGGAAGATATATTTGGCGTGTGTCCGCGTACGCGCAAGAACGACAGCAACTTGTCTCTTTTATTGCAACGATCCATAAGAGACCGCTATCAGATGAGTTTCTTTTATTTCCTTGGCCTAATTAAAACAGCGCAGCCCTGGTAACAAGTGTCACTATAGCTTTTTCCCAAGCCACTGGGCTGGAAGCACGGCTTTAGAGATGCCACAACTCTGAATTTTTATATACGCATCTCTTCCTGATACCATGATCATTCATCAGCCCTTTCCCTCCCCGTCCCTTTCCCCAGCGTAGAGTAGCAGGCCAGAGCAACTTATAGCTCAGGCGGACCTCTCTGCCTGTTTGTAAATAAATTTTTCTCTATTGCTATAGAACCGGTGTGATGCATTAAGAGAAGGCTTTAACTCGGTTCTCTCTTCGATGCCGGCTGCTCAAATACATGTAAAACGCATAAATAATTTTTAAGAAAACCGCTCAACCGACATGAATGAGAATTGTTGCATTTAGGAGAGAACGTAAATCACAGTGCGGCAATAATAACGTTCATTTAGGCCATGGCAGTATCGATAAGAATTGTCGGAAATCGGTAACTCAGGTAAAGGAATACAAGTACGAAGTTTACAAATACGTTAATTAGCATCAAAAAACTAATATCGCAAACCTGGCCCTTGCGCCATAAAACACCACACATCATCATTATCAAAACTAATATCGCATCTCTATAAATCGCATGCCTTTGAGCATCTCAATCGGATAAGTTGGACAAATCAATTGACGAGTTATGTGAAGTTGTTGCAAAGCTTGTAAACGTTTTACCAATGCCATATTCAGGAGATAGTGGTGAATTTCAGGGTGGCATAGGACCTATAATCTTTGGCCGCATTAAATGAAAAATGTGGTGCGGCTTGCAGAACTGCGATGTCGTTTTTATTTGCTGAGGTAAAGAGTTGTATGCTTCAAGTATTGTTTCTTGAAATTTCGCATTTTTTGAGCATTGATGTAAGAAACAAAACATGGAAGCAAAATAATAATTCGCTTGAAATTGACGTCAGTCCTCGAAGAGCCGATAACGGCGCACTTCTCCTCTAGGGTTCTTTTTACTTTCTCTCTCTCCTTTCAGCTCAGCGCGCACTAGGGCACCTCGAAGAGGTATCCCCTAAGGTCCCTTCATATAACAAGTCTTGCTTCATGTAGGGACTTTAAGACCTTGTTTAGTACCCAGAACGCTTAAAGCCCCTTGATCGACGCGCACCTTTGAGTCGGCGGAAGGCGTCATGGGCCGTCTACGCACCTCGAGGCCTGTGACGGTCTGTTGAATGCTGCCACGTTAAAAAATATTCTATCCAGGTTGGAGCAGCTGATGGAAGCGGCGGCGCTGCAACAGAAGTGTTCCTTGGAGGCCGTAGCCTCCCCGAAGCGGCTCTTACCGTGTCCGTTCTGGCCTCCATTGTGAACGGCGTGACAGTGGTCAGCATTCTGGGACACTTCTACGCACACGGATTCCACGTGATGTGGGTGTTGACTGGGATACCACTGGCGATGATCGTCACGTCAACGACTTTGGTGCCGCTACTGTACGACATGAGGGCCGCCTCCATTTTCCAGGTGCCTAAAAAAATGTTGGCTAAGGTATAGTTTTGGGCTGCTAATAGGTAGCAGTAAATATCCTCGTGATATTCATACATGAATAACATAGAAACAGTCGTATTACGCAGTAATTGTTGTGTATGCTCTTGCAGAGTGGTGATGCGAGCGAAAGACTGACGCCAGTCCTATGGAGTCACGTACCCAAACAGCCCTGTGTTTATTAGACAGCCACTTGTTATCCCTTTTTATCAGTGACATCACAGGGCCCTTGCACACTCGTGCTTGGTCAGAACCGAGATAACCGATAACATTACAAAAATTTTGCACAACTACGGAATACCGCGGGTTTCGCAGTCCCCCCCTCCCCCTATACAGGGAGTTTGTTTCAGTAAACACTTTCAAAAATTTTTAAAGGTTGCATGTGGCAGATAGCTCAATTCTTGTTTAGAAGCCGGTATACTCGAAGCGACGGATGCTACTTGCACAAAAAACTATAATGCGAAATCGACTAATTAGCAAGAATTAACTAATTCACCTTTTAGCTAATTATTTTATGGCCCATATTTCAATTTACAAATTCTGGCAGTGTAGCTCACAAGGCGGATCAACTTGGAACCAATTCTCAGGATGACACCAGTTTCGACATATAAATGCCCGAACTTTGCGGAGAAATGCATTGGTGTTCCAATTACTTGTGTGCTTCAGTGCACGAAACGACGTTCTGTTAACAAATTAATTGGAAGGCCAATGCATTTCTCCGCAAAGTTCGGGAATTTATATCTCGAAACTGATGTCATGTTGAAAATTCGTTCGAAAAAGAACCGCCTTGTGAACTCCATGGCTAAAATTTGTATATTGCAACATGGGCCATAATGTAATTAGTTAAAAAGCTAATTACTGAATTTTTAATAATTTGCCACTTTTGCATCTCCATTTCTTTTAAGTATTGTCCGCCGATTCGAGTAACTAGCTCAAGAACTAGAGTTGTGATATCTGGCACAGGCAACTTTTAAAGATTTATGAAAGTGTTCGCTGAAACGCCCTGTATATGCCAACAAGTGTTTATGGACTAAACGAAGTCAGAAAACTGCGCACAGCAAACTGAGTTTATGAGAAACCGCGGAAATAGTGTGAAGTAGCGAAAAGGGAAAAAATGAACAAGAGGGAACTAGCCTCAAGGGTAACAACTAAAGATAAAAAGCATGGTTGGAGAAGCAAGTCGGATTTATGACGATATAGGTAATACAGACAAAAAAACCGTGTGTTGAGAAATTTGCATGAGCAGGCCTGGAGTGCGGCCTGATCCCGGTGACCAGAACCGGTAACGCACTCTCTCACCAGAGCAGGATTGGCCACCCTGGTGCAGTACTTGGCCACAACCTCCTATATGAATACAACAATCAAACCCCGGCCCTCAGTCCCCAGTAGCTGCGAAGCAACTGACCACGGCGGCGGTCAGATCTGTGACGCAGAAGAGGGTGCTAAGAATACGCAATGCCTCATAACCTCGAGCGTACCGGAATCTTGGAAGAACGCTAACATAATCCTAATCCTTAGGAAAGGGGACGCCAAAGACATGAAAAATTATAGACCGATCAGCTTTTCTCCGTTGCCTACAAAGTATTTAGTAAGGTAATCACAAATAGAATCAGGAACACCTTAGACTTCTGTCAACCAAAGGACCAGGCAGGATTCCGTAAAGGCTACTCAACAATAGACCATATTCACACTATCAATCAAGTGATAGAGAAATGTGCAGAATATAACCAACCCTTATATATAGCTTTCATTGATTACGAGAAAGCGTTTGATTCAGTCGAAACCTTAGCAGTCATGGAGGCATTGCGGAATCAGGGTGTAGACTGAGCCGTATGTAAAAATACTGAAAGATATCTATAGCGGCTCCACAGCCACCGTAGTCCTCCATAAAGAAAGCAACAAAATCCCAATAAAGAAAGGTGTGAGGCAGGGAGATACGATCTCCCCAATGCTCTTCACAGCGTGTTTACAGGAGGTATTCAGAGACCTGGATTGGGAAGAATTGGGGATAAGAGTTAATGGAGAATACCTTAGTAACTTGCGATTCGCTGATGATATTGCCTTGTTTAGTAACTCAGGGGACCAACTGCAATGCATGCTCGCTGACCTGGAGAGGCAAAGCCGAAGAGTGGGCCTAAAATTAATCTGCAGAAAACTAAAGTAATGTTTACCAGTCTCGGAAGAGATCAGCAGTTTACAATGGGTTGTAAGGCACTGGAAGTGGTAAGGGAATACATCTACTTAGGACAGGTAGTGACTGCGGATCCGGATCATGAGACTGAAATAATCAGAAGAATAAGAATGGGCTGGGGTGCGTTTGGCAGACATTCTCCGATCTTGAACAGCAGGTTGCCATTATCCCTCAAGTGAAAAGTGTATAACAGCTGTGTGTTACCAGTACTCACATATGGGGCAGAAACCTGGAGGCTTACGAAAAGGGTTCTGCTGAAATTGAGGACGACGCAACGAGCTATCGAAAGAAGAATGATGGGTGTAACGTTAAGGGATAAGAAAAGAGCAGATTGGGTGAGGCAACAAACGCGGGTAAATGACATCTTAGTTGAAATCAAGAAATAGAAATGGGCATGGGCCGGACATGTAATGAGGAGGGAAGATAACCGATGGTCATTAAGGGTTACGGACTGGATTCCAAGGGAAGGGAAGCGTAGCAGGGGGCGGCAGAAAGTTAGGTGGGCGGATGACATTAAGACGTTTGCAGGGACAACATGGCCACAATTAGTACATGACCGGGGTAGTTGGAGAAGTATGGGAGAGGCCTTTGCCCTGCAGTGGGCGTAACTAGGCTGATGATGATGATGATGAGGTAATAACAATCAAATAAAGAGTGGTTGGAAAGGGAAATAGTTACGTTGAAGCAACAGCCTATGTTTCCACTATATTAACAAAAGGCAAGGGCAGGCAGAGTAGGGGATATGATGAAGAAAGGAAATATGCCAGTGTAGGAATCGCAAAGCTCAGAAATTCAAGTTGCAGTACAAGAGAATCAGCCACTTCGTGCGCACACGTATCGATTAGGCTACCGTTAAGAATTTTGTTCATTGAGAGACAAAAATAAAGCTACAACTTATTGAGGTTAGCAATTGTAAGCCAGATCAGTGATCGGGTCTACAGGGTGTCACACGTAACTTCAGCCAAACTTCAAGAATGCAAATGCCACGCAGCTGGATAGAACAAAGGTAATGTCTGTCGTCACGTGGACACACTCAAATTATTTTTTCATTCCGCCTAATTAGCTAATTAGACTTCGATTAGCTAATCAACTTTTTAAATATTAAATTTAGATAAAAAGTGTCAATAAGAGATTTGTTGGGCGACAAGAAAAACACCCGATGCAGCTTTTTGCTGCTGGATACATGCTACATAAAAGTGGTTTTCCGAGCCTCAAGGAAGCCTGCACATGCACACAAAGTTGCCGCACGACTGGCCGCTCGGGGCACTTAACGTGAATTCACAGCAGTACCACAGAGAAAGACATTCAACAAGAGTGTACACTCCCATATAGCCCAGCGGGCTGAATGGACTGTAGCACGCCAAGCCGATGGGATTCACTCCTTCCGGTTTTGCTTCTGGGCGCACGCGTTTTGAACGCCAGCTGGCACACACTACGCGGGCTGCTCTACTGGGCGCGTTCTGTTCTTCTCCTGCTGTTCAATCGCGCGCGGTTTCAGTGCGGAATCTCTTAATTAAAATGGTTGCGAACGGTTTTTACAAACCTCTGTCGAATCTGTGTCACGTGCAATTTAATAAACCCAAAATTCCTTGTAAATGAGGAAACGTTTATATCGCTCTATATAAATGCTCGTTCCGGGCTTCTTGTGCGTTCATGCAACGTTGTTGCGCCAGGTAAGCAGCAGCAGTTCCCGTACGAAGCTTCACCTGACGGCATAAACTGAAAAAATGTAAATTACAAGCGTGTGTCATTTTGGTGTTTAGCCCTCATAGGGTAAGCGCACGTAGAGGGGAAACGTGCGAAAGTGATGAATGGGTGACGTTACAAACAAAAGTAATTCGCGTCTACATACATGGCGTCGAAAATACCCGACTCATTCCAAGCTGTGCCATGTATTATGAAGAAAACATCCGATTTCCAAGCATTCATCCATTGCGGGGCATTACTTCCTGCACATTAAGAGCACACATGCACGGGCGACTGCTCGTTTCCAAAACAACTTGGCCTCAGCCGACGCGTTAGTACGCTACATAAACAGACGTGGCCCCAAGACAGGCTCCCAGCTAATCCTGCTAGACGCTCGCAGAATGCCTTCCCCTCCGACTCAAGAGAAATGCGTGGGTGCAAAGCCTGTATTCAGTCGTTCAGAAGAGAGAATTTTCGAGCTCTTGGTTTTTGAGCTCCTCGGGGTTGTCTTTTGCGCGTTCTGCCGGCGCAAGCAACACACTCCAGTGCTAGTAGTATGTTAAAGCAATGTTTTGGCTGAGGATGGGCCATTATGCCACACGACAGGGGCATATGGTTCGGAACCTCTCGGCACACGGCACAATGGCTTGAATAAGTACCATATTTACACCGTAAAGCGATTTATTACAGCTGGAGTTTGAATGATCATTGCAGAACGACTGTCATTCAGTCTGTTTGCACGCGCGTGTTTTAGTGAGGCAGCAGAGAAGGAGAGGGAGTGTATATGCATGTGCACGCCTTGAGCGTGCGTGCGCGTGTGCTTGCATTTGCGCATGCGCGCGTGTTTGTGTGTGTTCGCATCTGCATGCGCACGAGTGCTTGTGTGCGTGTGCGAGTATACACGTGTTCGGGTGTGCGTGCAGTTCTGTGTGCGTGCGTGCGTATATTTTTGTACATGTCTGCGTGCATGGGCGTGTGTAAATGTGCATGCAGGCGAACATGTGTCATATATCTGTGTTTTACTGGGCTTGTTCGTGCGTGTGTGTATATGTGCGTGAGCCAGCGAGCATTCCCCTGCTTACACCCACTCTCGGGATCGAATGGGATATAAAGTTTATTTAAACCCATATTTAAATCTACGAGACAAGAACGAATGACACAGCATTTATAGCATCATCATTCTGAAAACGAAATCAGCGTAAAAAATTATGCGTGGTCATATCTTCGGGATCGATCCACGTGGGGGGGGGGGGGGGTGAGCTTAACGCCTGCTTCACCTCCTCCGCGGGTCGGCCCGGCATTGCACTATCTGTGGGATCGGCCCACGTATGGGGAATGCTTAACACCTGCTTCACCTCCGCTGCGGGTCGGCCCGCATTGCACCATCTTCGGCATCGGCCCACGTATGGGCAATGCTAAACGCCAGCTTCACCTCCGCCGCGGGTCGGCCCGGCATTGCACAATCTTCGGTATCGGCCCACGTATGGGGAGCGCTTGGGAACGCCTGCTTCACTTCCGCTGCGGTTTGGGGCGGTATTGTACCATCTTCGGGATCGGCCCACTATAGGGAGTGCTTAACGCCTGCTTCACCTCCACCGGGTATCGGCCCGGCATTTCACTATCTTCGGGATCGGCCTTGTCCTACTCGGCATTTTAGTGTCATTTCATTCGAATGCCATTTAGTGCAAGGAATGTCGTTCGACCCGTGGTGGTGCCATACAGAAAAAAATTTATGTCATTCGTTCGTGATATCAATGGCGAGCATTCAAAAGAAATTTGCAAGAAAAGCAGAACAAGGTATGTGTGTGTCCGAAAATCAATGTATTTATGTTAAAATAAACATGGGGCGTCGCTTCAATGAAATGACACGCGTTTAAAGCTGCTTTTTCAGATTATCTGTCCACCATAAGCCAAGGCAAGGCTTAGCCAGCCTAATGGTCATAGCTGATAAATTGAACGCGATGTGTCTGACAAGGCAGCGCTGAACTAGTTAGACGACGCCGCTCAGTTGCAGCAGGTGAAGCGGTTAGTTCCTGTGTACCTTGCATTGTATGTGAACACACGTGGCCGTTTGCTTAGTTTGGCTGACTAGTAAAGCGGCGGCAGCCAGATGCCACTGAGGTGGAGAGTAAAACATCTTGTGACAGCCTGCCGTACAGTTTTTTTTCTCGTTAAAATTACAGATGCCTTAAAATACGCAAAATAATTACATTTGTACATGGACGCTTCTCGAATTACGAGTGCTGAATATCATATTTTACCTAGTGTCTTGCGTAGACAGCGGACATTCGCTTCGAGTGCGAAAACGAATGAGTTTCTCGCACTCATTGGATTGCGGAAGTCATTAAGTGGCATTAAATATTGCTGTGCGGCAACCCAATAATGTTATTCGATGCTAATGTCGTTCAGGTCGAATAAAATTAAAACGTCGAGTGGGAAGGTGCATCAGCGAGAACAATTTAATTAAACAGGCCACGTAATACGTAACAGTAGTTAGTGCTAATAATATTTGGGGTTTTACGTGCCAAAACCACTTTCTGATTATGAGGCACGCCGTAGTGGAGGACTCCGGAAATTTTGACCACCTGGGGTTCTTTAACGTGCACCTAAATCTAAGCACACGGGTGTTTTCGCATTTCGCCCCCATCGAAATGCGGCCGCCGTGGCCGGGATTCGATCCCGCGACCTCGTGAACAGTAGTTAGTGCTCTTCAAGAAGATTAAAAAATATGTCTGCGTGCAAATTTTTAATGAATGAAGTGTCGTGTTACAGTTAACACCGCATTTTTATATTTTGATTTTATTTCGTCCATTTCGTACAACAGTAAGCGTACAGCTTCCTCAGGGTCCTGTTTTCTTCGTTGTTTCCAATTTTCATTTCCGTTTCCTTGTTTTCCAGTTTCTGCGCCTGCGCTTCGACAACAGAGTTGGCATTACCGCCTGCGTCGTCTACTTCGTGTTAAGTGTGAGTGACACGACGAAGTTGCTTTTATTAACGAGAAGGAGGGGTACGTAAAACAGACTACGTCAACGGTGTTCGTAACTTGCTCCAGCTTTTCCTATGGTATGAAAAGAAGGAAGAAGGAAATAATCACCAAATAGTGGTCAGAGCTACTACTTCTTGTGTATCAAGGGAGAGAAGAACCTGGGCGAGCATGCAAACTAAAGGAATGCGCCCGAGATAAGTACTTCGCGTGAAATTAGCTCAGAGACCAAGGAAGTAGACATATCTCAATGGGGGTCGAATTGAGCATGGACGCCATGCACAATGTTTATTACGGAAACAATGCATTAAGGCCTTACGTAAAAAGCAGAGAAAATCATTCAGAATGTCACTTGATGCTTCGAAAACCTCGTTAAACGATCACGTCACTCACAATATTGCTGCTATAAAATTATTACCTGTTGGGTGTTTTACCTTACTTGAAGACAATTTAGAAATGTGCACTTTTTTCCCTAGTGTTTCAATTTCTGCGGGCCAACAAGTTGTTTGCTAGAACAGCCAAGTAATTAGCTTTCTGATACAAAACCAATAATGGGGTAAGGTTAGCTGTTTCACCAGGCTTTGATGGTTAAACAAAATGCCTTAATCAGAGGTGTTCCTTTTTCTTTTTAAAATTTTATTCTGCTCTGAGAGCATTCAATTTTTATTAAGAGAGGTGCTGCTTTCGAGCCTTGACTCGGTGGCACTTATTTGTTACACATTACATTTTGTTAGCCATACACGAACGCGCACAGGTGCCAGTCGAGATTTCTCACTGCAGAAAATGTGTTCGTCCACAGCAAACATTAGGAGCTGTGGGTATCTACAGCGCCGCCATCGGGATTTCCACCAGTAAGTACTTCAAGGACCTTTGCCGCTAAGGCTGCAACTTTCGTTATTCTCGGAAGAATTTGCTCTGGCAAGCGTTGTTCGCGCGGGGCTAGGGCGGATTGTTGTTAACTGCAGGCTGAGCTAGCCTCGCAAAAGCTACAGTCAGTGTTGCTCCTTCCTAGTGCCACTTCGCGCCACAGGGCAGATACCGCTTTAGTGGCCTTTAGTCGCACGTTGTTGCCGGTGATTTGTTTAGTGTTAACTATTCAATGGTACGTCATCTTCTTTATGGCCCGGCGGCGCATACGCAGGGTATGCCCACGTAGCACGTACTCCTCCCGTCACCGACGGCCGTGCCCCTGGCTGAACGCCAAATACGTACTGCAGAGAAGCAAACCTTCCGTTACACGCGCCCCAGTGACACGGAGCAGCCAGTAAGGACAAAAATCTCACGTTTTGCCATTAGACACTCCGTATCGGTTGCCATTTTGCCGTTCGGACAAAAGTTAGGCGACCGAGGAAGCAAAGCGTGTCGTCGTCCTTGGTATTTACCCAAAGACACATACTTAGGCGCAAGAGGGGCAAGATTCTCCAGCAAAAAGTTGCCACATTTTTCTTTGGGGACCTTTTGGTTTGGGCAAGCGCAAGAAGGAAGCTCTCGTCCTGCCGTAGAGCTGCCATTCTGGACGCCATGAAGTTAAGCTACTTTTGTTGAATTCGCCGTGTTGGTGTTTTCGAGCCAACCAGTGAAAGCGCAGCCGCCCTTTGAGGCAATCACAAATGAGAAGATGACGAAATCGACAGCAAGGCAGACTGAACAGTGTTCGATAATCCACTGCCGCACAAACGTGTCAATTCGATTCCATCAGGTACACTTTTAACGCCAGCGATGACACATTTTCAATATTGTAGTTCTTGTGGTGTAGTCTAATCCGAGGCGGGTGTTGAAATTCAGTAAATTTCTCAGGAAGAGAAAATGCGCGTTGAAATCGACCAAATTTGGTATTCAATGCGCTAGTGCATGCTGTCGGTCAGAACATGCACATACACGTAAGACTTACGGCGAGGACAGGTTTAGGCCAGTGGCAGGCAGGATTAGCTTCATCCATTCCAAACCGCACAGCTATCCTGCTCACACAGCTTGCGATTCACACTCTATTTCTGAATCACTGGAGGTCAAAGTACGACACGGTGGTGCAAAACAGGGTAACTTGTCATCCTAGGCTAATGTTTGCGGTGACATCAACCAATCATTTGTTACAGGATCACTAATTTGGTGCCTAATGTAAATCGTTGATACACAGAATGGGGTGCTGAATCACAATGCGCAACAGCACAAGTGACATTTTCTTCCTGTGAGTAGACTACATAATTAGGGCAGAGGAACTGCAGCTCCTCCTCAGTGGCAGTCAGGCGTAACTGGCCATTTCTCGAATACTTTTTTGTATATCTACGATCGCAGCGCAAAGCCCTTCACCATGAACGTCTATATTTGGCAGCAAATAGATGTAAAAGGGGTGCAACTTATCATATGAGAGGACCGATCTGTTGGATTAACTCTCAAAACACATCCAAAACTACCAGCAAGGCTGTTGGATGCTTGAAAGGCGCCATACCTCGCAGGCTTGCGTGAGCGTTTGACAACTGTCTCTCACAAATACAGGCACGCGTACGTGGCTCACGACAAGAGGTGATGAAGAAGTGAAGCCATAGTATGGGCGAACTGACTTGCATTTGTCCGCAGACTTAAGAGACATGCCATTTCTCAGGAAAACTTGTTTTATATGGTACATCCGGCAAAGGGAATAAATACATTGTAGTTTTGAGATATAGGAAACCAGAGCCTAATCCTCTAGCGCAACTTCTAAAGCAGGCGTGTTAAAATCGAATAATTAACCGAACATTGAATAAGTACTATTTCATAACGATAAAGGATAAATATTCGATGAAGTCTCTTTGAGAGCAAACATTGTGATTTGGTACATCTAATGCTGTCGCCAAGTGAAAGTACGGAAGTTGCAATAAGGAACTTGTAAATGAGAAATGCAGGAAGGCTGTTCCTATCCGATGCACCAATGGCAATAATTAAACAAAGGAAGGGCATGTCTTCCCGTATATTCCTGTACTACAGCGTAATGCTTGTTGAAGGATCGAAGTCCGCACAATGTATTGAAAGAATCCAAACATGACATGATTGGTCAAGTGGAAACATTTCTTGCCTAAACGGTCCCATCAAATTCTTGGGCTAACTGAGGGGAAAAATTATTTAACAACTAGAAGAATTGATGAGAAGTGATGCATTTCATGCGTTGCCTCATGAACTGGTTCGTCTGCGCTACAACCGTGATTTCTCTACAGTAAAGTCACTCGGAAGAAGCTTAACTTGTGTCATGTGTTTTTCCGTGCAGACTGCAAGAATAGCAGTTGTGTCTTAGTTTATTCGAAGTGAACAAATATTCCACAATTTTGAATAATGAATTGTCGAATCAAATGGGAATCTGTTAGCACATACTCGTATTGGTACTGGGAATTTCAAATATTCGCAAGCTCCTAGTAGTATTCGCAATAAGCAGATCGCGTCATCCAGAAGCACAAGTTCATCCAAAACTTCCTAAGATTAGTTAAACGCATGAGAACAACAAAGTCATTCATGTCAAGAAATAGCAAAGCAAAGCCTTCATGTATAGAATCATTGCTCGCCTACGCAATTCATACAGTTCATTATTTATATATACAAACGAACACGTAATTCTGCACGTGTATCTAGCACAACACAAGCAGTGGCATGTGTTTCTTTCTTATTTCGTATGAATCATTACAATGTCGATCAGGCGACATACACCATCAAGACTTAGTCAACCAGGAACACTTTTCCTCATGGTTTGCTGAAGGGAAAGACAATTATTTCAAAACTTGATAGCACAGCGACTGATGAACAGTGAACAACAGCTTTTGAGTTGTTGTAGTTGCAGGCGCTACAACTTAGTTCCGTGCCATAGAGCCATAGCTCGAAAGACTGGCGCAAAGGCGTGAGGCAGGGGCCTCTCGGGTCCGGACACGTGGTTATATACGTAGTATAGTTCCTTTAGCGAAAATAATAACACAACAATATCTTTAGTGGGTAATGCATTCCGCAAACATCAGCTAGTACTCTGGCTCATGAAGCTCTACTGGAAGCATAACAGTGCCGAGGAGGAAATACTTGCGTAGTATCGTATACAATAATTGCTCGGCAAATGCTAGTATGTACGTATAGAGAATACTGCTAGAAATTCATTGTGGTGAGTTCATTGTGGCAATTAATCGTGGAACGCACCAATCAAGCGCACGAAATACGACGACGGACAAGAGTGCAGAGCATTGTGGAGAAGTCCAGGGTTGGAACTCAAGCTAGTTGTTTCCGGCCACACCTGCGTCAGTCTTTTGCTGCTCCTTCATTGTGATGCTGCTGCCGCAATCCAAGCAAGGGAGTCGATCACGGATATAGTTCTTGCAATATATGCCGAGAAGCAGCCGGAATTTCAATTTTTTAATCGTGTACACAGTTCAATAATTTTTCAAGCGCTTGTTCTACATGTACCTGAAGCTAAAGTACAAATTTTTGAATGAGTACCGCGTTTACCAAGCCTACAGTGTATCGTCGCGGTCACTTTCTTGGTTCGAAAATAATTGCGTGCATCTTTCCTTCAGTGTTTTCCTTCCCACTGCTTTACTCCAATATTGCCATCGGCCTCGCCGGGACAATTTACACAGCTCTTGTGAGTACTTGTCCTTTATGTTCCGCACCTATATTTGACAGAATATAATAGTTTCTAATATTGGTTTACCTTGCCTGAAAGGTATGCGTACCTTAGCTGTTGTTACACATCTCAACCTCTCGATTTTGTTGTTTACGTGATTTATACCAACAGCGTATTTACAGGCGCTGAGAAGACGTTGGTACCAGTGGCGCACATTCATAAAGCAGACCACGTGCTAGTCTGGTTGTTATGGCTTGGTGAATGAAGAAATGTTAAAAATGAACTTTTTTAAGCGAGACTTTCTCTGCCAACCCTTTTCAGACTGTTCGAGCACAAGACATCACATATTTTAACGAATCGACTAATTAGACATCTATGGTAGAGCTTCAGTTGCTCTAGTTACTGGTTCTTCTCTCTATGAAATTACGCAATAAGTCAACCATAATAAAATACCTATAATTCGTACAGCAACAAATAGGCTTCGTCAACCACATAATTCCTTTATCAAAGCAAGTGTATGTCTCGTTTCTTGCTGGGGTTTAGCCTGACTGCTCGGTTGGCTTCTCGTCGAGTAAAATAGGCCGTACCTGGAGGCAATGCAACCGGCTTTCGGCTGTATAATGTAGGTCCCATGGTGGGGTGTTGCCGTCCTGCCTGACAGGCACGTGTTAGCTAGGCGGCAATCGCTACGCACAACACGAAAGTTCTGCGACAGGACAACGTGAACAGTTAGTTCCCTTGACGATACTGGGAAGTGAAATACAATTTGACTAATCAAGTGTTTCCCGCCATATCACTAACGAAGTTCTGCAATCAACGTTTGAAGAAACGCTTAAGGTTTGGCTTAAAGTGCATGAAACTTAATTTTTTGCATCAAGCTATCTATCGATCTATCTATCTATCTATCTATCTATCTATCTATCTATCTATCTATCTATCTATCTATCTATCTATCTATCTATCTATCTATCTATCTATGTTGCAAGCATTTTTGCGCACTTCATCTGTACAAAGTCATCATCAATCAGTGGCTCGTGTTCGTTTTTACGTCGGCGCCATTTTTCCTTCTTGGAATAAAGTGTCGTCTCAACCGTGGTATTTCAAGTAGTGGAGGCGCTTTAAGATGCCTTCGGCCTCAATCCTCTTAAAGATCACTCCTGGAGCTACGTTCGGGACGCCGCTTACGCCAAGAGGCCGCCATGTCGCAAGACCAGCCCGCCGCGTCCACCAGCTCCATTCAAGTGCCAGCCACCCCCACTCCCAGCCCTGCTAACGACCGGTATCGCGATCCTGAAACCTTCTCTGGCTTGCCTGGTGAGGACGTTGAAGACTGGCTCGACAACTACGATCGTGTCTGCGAGTGCAACAACTGGAACGAGGCATCGAGGTTAAACGACCTGCCATTTTACGTCTCTCAAGTAGCCAAGCCATGGTTCCTGAATCACAAGACAGACTGCCGTGACTGGTCGTCTTTCAAGGAGCAGCTGCAGCGGATTTTTGGCACACCCACGGTTCGTTCGGAAGTTGCGAATAAGAGGCTGTCTGAGAGCGTCCAGCATTATGGTGAGTCGTATACCTCGTACATTGAGGACATCCTTGCGCTTTGTCGCCGTGTCGACAGTGCCATTGCAGAAACTGACCGTGTGCGACACCTTCTTAAGGGTATAGGTTCTACTGCCTTCAACGCACTCGCCGTTCAAAGCCCTTCGATGGTGTCGGACGTCGTCTCCGTCTGTCAGCGCCTCGACGCGCTGCAATCAATGCGCTTGCAACGGGACTTTTTCGACAGCCCGCTGGCAAACAGTCTTGAGCTCCGGTCAGTCATTTGAGCCATAATTCGTGAGGAATTGCAAGGGCATGCATCACCCTCTTGCAGCACCGCTCACGTCCAACCTGCTTCTACTGACCTGCGCGGCATTATTAAGGAGGAATTGGCCTCCCTGCAGAACGCCCACCATGCCAACGCTTCTCTTTACCCGCAACCGGCTTCTTACGCCCAGGTTGCTGCAATGCCAGCCGCGCCGTCTCCAGTAACACAGCTTGCGCCTGTTCACGATGCCTGGCCCATTTAGTCGCCCGAACTCCGAACCCGCCTTATTACTCTGCCTGGCGTTCGTCGAGGCTTATCTGGTATTACTGCGGCTTTCGACGACATATTTCCCGGTTTCGCCGACGCCGCCAGCAAGACGAAAGTCGTGGTTACGCTGCCTTTGAACGCGATGAGCCACCTCCTCGCGTCTGCCGCACTTATGACGATAATCTTCACGCTCGCCGATCTCCATCTCTGGCCGACTTCTCCAACATCGCCCACAACACACGTGCCTCGAGACGCCGCTCCCCATCGCCGCTCCAATCTTCTGTTTTGCCACTTCGGCCTGTCTCCCAACTCCAGGTCCAGCGCCCGGAAAACTAACCACTTCAGTTTTTGGAGGAAAAACTGCGTCGCTCCGAAGTGCTCGAAGTCCTCCTGAACGTCCGTCGAACATGTTATTGGTGTCTGTGGAGGGTGTGCGTTTGTAAGCTCTGATTGACTCGGGAGCTAATATATCTCTTATGCGTGCGGACCTGTGCTCTCGTCTGCGGAAAGTGAAGGCGCCCTATATAGCCCAATGTACAGCACGCGTCTTCATTGATGGTATCCGTGATCACATTAAGCTCGCGATTTTATTCCCTTGTGCTCATGAACTACTTTTCGGTTGGGACTTGCTCTCGTCAGCGTCTGCTTTAATCGCTTGTCATCAATGTGTACTCCATATAACCGAGACAGTTCATTGCATCGGGAATGCCACAACGGCGTTTTCGCGCTGCTGCCGATTCTGTACTGCCTTCCGGCCAGGGCAAATCATAACTCTCTATTCTACGGACATCACCAATGGTGACGTGTTCATGACTCCTTACGGTCGCTGTCTTCCCCGGGGGATTGTCTTCGCTTCCTGCCTGGTGTGGTTCAAAGAAAGCTCTGCATTAATCATCGCTTTAAACACGACCGCTGAGACAATACTCCTGCCTCAAGGCTCCGCAGTGACCTGATACGTGGACACCCAACCAGTCTCCCTACTTCCTCTTGCCGCCTCGTAAGCTCTTCCTTAACAGGGCAAATCTGGTTCATCTGCCCTTGCTTCCGTGATAAGTCCTGACGTTACTGCTGCGCAGAGTGAAACATTGCTAAAATTGCTCACGAAGCATCATGCCTCCTTTGATATGAATACTTCGTCACTCGGACAGGCCTCCGTTGCATCCCGCCGTATCGACACCGATGGCCGGACTATTGTACGCCGTCATCCCTATCGAGTCTCTTTGGCCGAACGCAAAATCATCGAGGGGAACGTAGCCGATATGCTGAAAAGAAATATCATACGTTCCTCCGCCAGTTCTTAGTCATCACCCGTCGTTTTAGTGCAGAAGATAAAAGGATCGTACGATTTTTGTTGACTACCGCGCGCTAAACGAGATCACGCGTAAGGATGTATATCTGATTCCGTGTATCGATGACGCCCTTCATTCTTTGCAAGGGGCGCAATATTTTTTCAGCCTTGATCTTCGCTCCGCATATTGGCAAATTCCAACGCACGAAGCGGACAAAGAAAAGACCGCCTTTTCTACTCCGGGCGATGTTTACGAATTTAACGTAATGCCTTTTGGCCTATGCAGTGCTCCCGCCACATTTGAAAGAATGATCGACTCTGTTCTTCGCGGCCTCAAGTGGAAAACTTGTCTATGTCACCGCAACGACACCGTCGTGTTTTCCTCGACTTTCACTGACCATCTGCAACGCTTAGATGAAGTGCTCACATGCCTTTCTATGCCGGACTACAACTAAACACGAGGAAGTGCCGTTTCACTAGCACAACGATTAAAGTCCTGGGTCATGTCGTTAGCAAAGATGTCATCCAGCCTGATCCGGACGAAATTTCCACAGTGCTCAACTTTCCACGTCTACTTCGCGCAAAAGAACTCCGCAGCTTCCTTGAACTCGCCTCATACTTTCGACGTTTTCTCCAGAACTTAGCCAGCATTGCCTCGCCCCTCCACAAGCTCCTTGCTAGTTCGAGTTCCTTCCATTGGAACGATCAGTGTGAAGCCGTGTTCCAGGAACTCAAGCTCGTACTAACATCCCCACTTGTTCTTTGTCGTTCTGATGAGAAGGTGCCTACTGTTTGGATCGGACCGCTGGTACGATCTGTTGGGAACTCGGCGCTGACGCCCGTGGTTGTACCTGGGTCGCAAGCCCCAAGGGTAGCGTTGGCCTGGCGGCCTGGGGTACAACTGGAAGCATCCGAAGGTCCCGGCAAAGCAAGAGTCGACTGGTAACAACAAAACAACTTGTTTATTTTAACATCGCAAAGAGTTGGCGGTCAGGTTTGACCGAAGTAGAGAGACGGGAGAGCACTTCACTCAACAGAAGAAATCGGAGCCCTCTCTTTTGCGTCCGGGGGCAGCTGTTTTTATACTCTCGCAGTTGAGGGCAAGAAGGAACCCCTCAAAAGACGAGCACGTGAATGTACAATGGGCTAATGGTGACGCACACTGTCGTAGCGATGCCGTAGCACCATGACGAGCACGATCCCGTAGCACCCTGTCGAGCACGATCTCGTAGCACCCTGTTGTAGCGCTGCCGGTCGGGCACAATGACTGTAATGAGAGGATGGTCCCTGCTTTGGCATCGCCTGTTTCGGGCACAATGACTGGAATGAGAGGATGGTCCCTGCTTTGGCATCGCCTGTTTCGGGCACAATGACTGGAATGCGAGGATGATCCCTATGCGGTCGCATCGCCGCAGTCGCGCTTGGAAACACCTGGCGATGAGCGTTGCGGCGACGACGATCGGGCCAAAAATGTCTGCCGCCCCGCCGCAGTCGCGCCGGCAAAACCACGTGTCGCAGGCGAATCGCAACAGACCGCCCCGCCGGGGGAAGGAGATCCCGATGGACAGGGGACTGCATCCGCTGTCCGGAGGGATGTCGCTCGATGATGCACATAACCGAAGTCGGGCGTCCCTCGACGTTTCTTGAGCGCAGCGCACAGAGAAGGCCTCGTTCTCTCGTTCAGGTTCGCACGGGACACTGCAAAGTGACTTCGGGAGAGTTCACATTTTTGTTCTCGTTCCCGGCAAGCGTTAGAACTACGCTGAAACTCAACCGCTCAGTCAGCAAGCACGGCACAACCCTCACTAAGCCCTGCCAGGCTCTTTCCCCTTTTTATACCACTGCCTAGTTCCTTACAGTAGTCTAGCATCACTCAGAACGCGTCCACAAATTGAAAAATTGCACTAGAAAGCATATCATCACTTTGAAACACTAAACAAAAGCAATATGTTAAAAAAAAAATCCTGCCTCAGGAAGAAAAACATCAGTAACAAACAATTTTGAGGCTGATTCCTACGTTAGGGGCTTCGACTTAAGCCATCGGCGTTACCGTTGAGACTCCCCTTTTTGTAACGCACCTCAAAGGAATATTGTTGTAAAGCGAGGCTCCAGCGCAGGAGGCGGCCATTTTTGGGAGAGATGGTCTGCAGCCATTGGAGAGGGCAGTGATCCGTCTCAATGATAAACCTCGAGCCGGCTAGATAGCATGACAATTTCTGAACGGCCCACACGAGACACGCACACTCTTTCTCGGTGGCGCTATACGCCTGCTCACGACTGGACAGCTTACGACTAGCATACAGGACGGGGTGTTCTACTTCTCCATTTTCCCGTTGGCACAGTACAACGCCCATGCCTCGCTCACTAGCATCGCACTGAACAACGAACCCTTTTGTATAGTCTGGCGATCGTAGCACCGGCTGGCTTGTTAGGGCACTCTTTAGGGCGCTAAAAGCTCTTTCCTTGGTCTCGTCCCAGACGACTGTTTGAGGCTCTGTCTTTCTTAGAGCATCCGTCAGGGGAGCCGCGATATCAGAGTACCTAGGGATGTACCTCTGATAGTAGCCGGCGACACCCAAGAACGACCGAATATCGGTCTTGGTGCGCGGTTGCGGAAAGTCTCGCACAGCGGCCACTTTTATTTCAGAGGGGCGGCGACGACCCTGACCAATCACGTGACCGAGGTAGACAACCTCGGCCTGTGCTAACTGGCACTTAGGAGCCTTTACTGTCAAGCCTGCTTCGCGCAGGCGGGTTAGCACTGCCCGCAAGTGTGTCATATGCTCAGACCAGGATGCGGAGAATATCGCTACGTCGTCTAGATACGGTAAAGCGAATTCTTGCTGTCCCCGCAACACTTTATCCATGAGACTTGAAAAACAGTATGGCGCGTTCTTCAAACCAAAACTCAACACTTTAGGACGGAATGTTCCCATTGGTGAAATGAACGCCGCATACCTACTAGCCTCTTCTGTAAGTGGAACCTGCCAATAACCCCTGACAAGATCTAGGGTGGAAATAAACTGAGCGCTACTAACTTTCTCAAGGCGCTCCTCGATGTTAGGGATCGGATAAATTTGATCCTTAGTGATGGAATTAAGCCTGCGGTAGTCGACGCAAGGACGAGGTTCCTTGCCCGGTACCTCAACTAAAATCAAAGGGGAGGTATAATCACTCTCACCTGCCTCAATAACACCGAGCTGTAGCATTTTCTTTACCTCAGCCTCCATAATATCGCTCTGGCGGGGTGACACCCGATACGCCTTGGATCGTACTGGCTCTGGGGAGGTAAGTTCTATATCATGAGTAAGTACCGAAGTCCTACCAGGCCTCTCAGAGAACAGACCTTGAAACTCTTGTAATAGCTGGTGTAGTTCGGTTTTCTGCTCAGGCGACAGCGGTGCTTTACTGATAAGGTCACTAATGACTTGACCGGTGTCTTCCCTGTTCGTCACTGAGCCTAGTCCCGGAAGCTCGACCGGAAGCTCTTCAGGAACGTTTACCATCATGCACACCACTGCTTCCCTTTGTCTATAAGGTTTGAGCAGATTACAGTGGTAAACTTGCTGTGCTTTCCGCTTTCCTGGCAGACTTACCACGTAGTTAACGTCCGACAGTTTCTGAACAATTCGTGCTGGGCCCTCCCACTGCACGTCTAGTTTGTTGTTTAGCGATGTGCGCAATATCATGACCTCATCGCCAACCTCAAAACGACGGGCCCTGGCTGTCCGATCATAATAAACCTTGGCCCTCTGCTGGGCCTTTGTCATTGCTTCACCTGACAACTCCTGTGCCCTTCTTAAGCGTTCGAGGAGCTTAAGCACGTACTCCACCACGACTGGGTCGTCGCCCCTGCCTTCCCATGATTCTCGAAGCATGCGAAGCGGAGACCGAAGCGAGCGACCGTACACCAGTTCAGCTGGCGAAAACCCCGTAGCCGCATGCGGCGCGGTCCTTAAAGCAAACATCACCCCAGGCAGACACAGCTCCCAGTCAGTTTGATGTTCAAAACACAAGGCTCTCAACACGCGCTTCATGACGGAGTGGTGCTTCTCAACGGAATTCGACTGTGGGTGGTACACTGAGCTGTGTAACAGCTTTACCCCACACCTTTCGAGAAAAGTTGTCGTCAAAGCGCTAGTAAACACTGTGCCCTGATCTGATTGGATTTCCGCAGGAAAACCAACTCGCGCAAATATGGACAGTAGTGCATTAACTATCTCAACTGAGCTGAGTTCTTTAAGCGGCACTGCTTCAGGGAACTTTGTCGCTGGGCAGATCACAGTCAAAATGTGTCTGTACCCCGTGGCTGTTACCGGCAGAGGTCCCACAGTATCAATAACGAGCCGTCTAAAAGGCTCCGTAATGATAGGTACCAATTTCAACGGCGCCCCCGATTTGTCCCCTGGTTTGCCCACCCGCTGACAAGTGTCACATGTCCTCACGAAATGGTCTGCGTCCCGAAAACACCCTGGCCAATAGTACTCTTGCAAGAGACGGTCCTTAGTTTTCTTAACTCCTAGGTGTCCGGACCACGAACCCCCGTGTGACAAGCGCAACAGATCCTGACGATAGCATTGAGGCACGACCAGCTGATCGAACTCCACTCCTCTGCGGTCTAGATACTTCCGGTACAGGACTCCACCTCTTTCCACAAAACGCGCATTTTTCCTGGCGATACCTTCCTTAACATTGCAGCGTATGTTTTCCAGGCTGCCATCCTTTTTTTGCTCGGCTAACAAAGCCGACCGGCTGACTTTTAGCAACCTATCAAGTCCGTCTGACGTAGGCGCGATGAGCAAATCAGTAGATAGCTCTTCTAACTTTCCCGTGTCGGGCGTTTCCTCTCCAGTATCTGGCGCCTTCAACGCTACAGACTCAATTTTATTCTGTTCGGGCGTGCTCTGAATATCAGCTTGCTGCGCCTCTGACCCTTTTTCGTTGTTTGATAACGTCGGCCCCGCAACTACCGCCTTTGCAGCGAGCTCCCGAACCTTCGATCTGGTTAAGGCCTGAACACTAGCTTCACCAAACAAAAGCCCCTTCTCGCGCAGGAGGTGATCGGACCTGTTTGAAAATAGGTACGGGTACTGGGGTGGCAGCATAGATGACACTGCCGCCTCTGTCTCAAGCGCTCCGAAAGGTCCTTCAATAAGCACCTTTGCTACTGGCAGACACACGCTATGAGCTTCCACGGCTTGCTTGATCCACGCGCACTCGCCCGTGAACATATAGGGTTCTACATAAGACGGGTGAACTACATCCATCGTAGCTGCGGAATCGCGAAGCACTCGGCACTCTTTCCCGTTCACGAGGAGGTCTCGCATGTAAGGCTCGAGAAGCTTCATGTTCTCGTCAGTGCTGCCTATTGAAAAAAAACACAACTTTTGGTGTTGTTTCCGGACACTGCGCCGAAAAGTGACCCGGCTTCTGGCACGTATAACAAACGCGCGCTTGCCTCATCTCGAACCGCTTTCTGCGTTCGGCTTCGGCTGCCGCCGTCTCTTTACGTTTGGTCGGACTGCTTTCACTTGCATCCTCACTACGCGTGTTCCCCTTTGCTCTCATGGGTGTGAACTTCGGCCTCTCAAACTTCGAGCCAAATTCACCCTTTTGACCGTCCTTAGCTCCGCGAGCTCGACGCGTCACAAACTCCTCGGCTAGCTCAGCGGCTCTAGCCACCGTACAAACGTCTGGCCTATCCAAGACCCAGTATCGCACGTTCTCCGGTAACCGACTATAAAACTGTTCTAGCCCGAAACACTGCAGAACTTTATCGTGGTCACCAAACGCTTTCTCTTCTTTGAGCCACTCCTGCATGTTCGACATAAGCCTATACGCAAACTCTGTATATGACTCACTTCTGCCTTTCTCATTTTCCCGAAACTTCCGACGGAACGCCTCCGCAGACAGCCGGTACTTTTTTAGAAGACTCGATTTCACTGTGTCGAAATCCTCTGCCTCCTCTCTATCCAAGCGAGCGACTACGTCGGCCGCCTCGCCGGGTAACAAAGTGAGCAAGCGCTGTGGCCACGTTTCCCGAGAGAACCCCTGCTTCTCGCACGTTCGCTCAAAGTTAACCAGGAACAAACCAATGTCCTCTCCAAGCTTAAACGGCCGCATCAGGTCAGTCATTTTGAACAATACGCGTTCTCCTGCACCGTGTGCCTGACTTCCATTACGAGCGCGTTCCATCTCTACCTCAAGACGCTTCATTTCCAAAGCGTGTTGACGGTCACGCTCTTCTTTTTCTTTCTGCTCTTTAAGTTCGCGCTCCTGTTTCTCTTTTTGCTCTTTAAGTTCGCGCTCCTGTTTCTCTTTTTGCTCTTTAAGTTCGCGCTCCTGTCTTTTTGACCTCTCCTCAATAGTCTCAAGGCATTCCGACAGCTCGTCATCCTCAGCCTCTAACTCAAGAATAGTCCTTAGCAGTTCAGGTTTTCTGAGTTTGTCTGAGACATCCAGACCCAACTCTCTTGCAAGCTCCAACAATTTCGGTTTGCGCAACGACTTCAAATCCATGGCTGCTCTGAATGCTGCTTTCTCTACTGCTTACTATTGTCTTGCCGCAAACTAACCCGGCAGCAACGACAACCACAATTACCAGCTCTGTTTCTGACACTAACAAAAACCTGGCAAAGCTCAGAAGAAGAAAGTCCCGCACTCACCAAACCTCGCAGCCAAGAGTCCAGCGCAGTCGTTCCGCTGCAGGCAACCAGTCATCACACAGGGCTCGTTGCACTGCTCCCGGATCGTCGTTGAGCTGCTCAGCATACAGTCAACTGCATCTCTTCGCTGCTGGCCTCCGTTGTCGCGATCTCACCGCTGGCAACCAGATGTTTGAAGTCGGAGGCGATCTCACCGCTGGCAGACAGTTGTTTGAAGTCGGAGGCGATCTCACCGCTGCCAACCAGATGTTTGAATCGGACCGCTGGTACGATCTGTTGGGAACTCGGCGCTGACGCCCGTGGTTGTACCTGGGTCGCAAGCCCCAAGGGTAGCGTTGGCCTGGCGGCCTGGGGTACAACTGGAAGCATCCGAAGGTCCCGGCAAAGCAAGAGTCGACTGGTAACAACAAAACAACTTGTTTATTTTAACATCGCAAAGAGTTGGCGGTCAGGTTTGACCGAAGTAGAGAGACGGGAGAGCACTTCACTCAACAGAAGAAATCGGAGCCCTCTCTTTTGCGTCCGGGGGCAGCTGTTTTTATACTCTCGCAGTTGAGGGCAAGAAGGAACCCCTCAAAAGACGAGCACGTGAATGTACAATGGGCTAATGGTGACGCACACTGTCGTAGCGATGCCGTAGCACCATGACGAGCACGATCCCGTAGCACCCTGTCGAGCACGATCTCGTAGCACCCTGTTGTAGCGCTGCCGGTCGGGCACAATGACTGTAATGAGAGGATGGTCCCTGCTTTGGCATCGCCTGTTTCGGGCACAATGACTGGAATGAGAGGATGGTCCCTGCTTTGGCATCGCCTGTTTCGGGCACAATGACTGGAATGCGAGGATGATCCCTATGCGGTCGCATCGCCGCAGTCGCGCTTGGAAACACCTGGCGATGAGCGTTGCGGCGACGACGATCGGGCCAAAAATGTCTGCCGCCCCGCCGCAGTCGCGCCGGCAAAACCACGTGTCGCAGGCGAATCGCAACACTACATTACTGCATACTGGCGCTAGTGGTCAAGGAATTAGTATGGTACTGCTGCCGCGCGACCACGAGTCTTGCCAAAATGTTGTTGCATATGCAAGGCGCATTCTGACATCGGCCGAAAAGAAGCACTCGATTATCAAACGAGAGTGTTTGGCTGTTGTCCGGTCCATTCAGAAATTTCGTCCATACCTCCACGATCCACATTTCACGGTTGTGGCCGACCACCATGCCCTATGTTAGTTGTAGACAATCAAAAGCTTGCCTGGACGCCTTGGCCGCTAGATATTCCGATTACAAGCATATCATTTCGATGCCATATACAAGTCCGGAAGGAAGCACCAAGATGCCGATGCTCATTCACGATGCCCATTACCGCCATCATCGGAGCGCATCACATCACCTTCTCAAATTGACCGCACGGAGGACGCATCGTCTATTACACCGATTTCCTTGACTCCATCAAACCGCCCTTCAGTACTTTCCACTCACTAGCGCGCAGATTCTTATTGCCATGGTATTATCACTCGCCTTGGCGATTATTCATCTCCACCCAATGCCAGCCTACTGAAACAGCTCAAACTGTTCAAGTTCGAAGACGACGTGGTCTACCGTTTAATTTTTCACCCGGAAGGTCATGGATGGGTTCCCGTTCTACCACGCTCTCTTTGCGCTGCAGTTCTGCAGGCCTCAGACGATGATCCTGCGTCAGGCCACTTGGGCTACCACAAAACAGACGAGCGCATACGCAGCCGATCTTTCGACGAGCATAGCTAGATATGTTGCCTCGTGCACGCTTTGCCAACACCGCTCCTCCTGTTCCTGCGCCGTTTGAGACGCTACAACCACTTCGTTGTCCAGCAGAACCCTTCTCTGTCGTCGGCATTGACATTTTCGGGCAACTCCCACCTACTCCAGATGCCAACAGATGGATCGCCACTGTTGTTGACCAATTGACCCAGTATGCTGAAACAGCCTCAGTACGTTCAGGAGCTGCCTTAGAAGTAGTGGCCTTCTTGCAGGCTATCTACTTGCATCACGGGGCGCCTCACGTTCTTTTGAGCGACCGAGGCAAGGCATCTCTTTCAAGCACTCTTGATCAAGTTCTGGAAGCGTCCAACACCGAGCACAAGACAACGTCTAGCTACCACCCTCAAACGAATGGCCTAACAGAGCGATTTCATCGCTCGCTGTGCGACATGCTATCCATGTATATTCAACCTGACCATCGTAATTGGGATGCGATTCTTCCATTTGTAACATTTGCCTACAATGCGTCTGTTCAACGGACAGCCAGATACTCTCCGTTTTTCTTAGTATACGGCCGCCATCCAACCTCATCGCTCGATGTTTCTTCTTTGGCCCCGTCAACGCTTCACCATTCATTTGCGAACAGTTTGTGTCTCGCCTTGCCCAATGTCGTCGTCGCGCCCGTATGAACCCTGAAGTAAGCCAAGACGATCGCGAAAATCGGTACGACGCCTCTCACCGCGTCGTTTCCTACCGCCTTGGTGACGATGTTCTCCTATGGACACCTGGACGAACACCCGGTTTATGTGACAAGCTTGAGTCTATATATTGGCCCATAGAAAGTCACCGAGCAGACCTCGCCGGTGAACTATCGCGATACACCTGTTGATGCCCCAACTGACTGACGCTGCGGCGGAACACAGATTGTGCACGCTTCCCGCCTGATGCCCTTTCATCCCCGTTCCGCTGTCTAATGTGCGGCCAGGCTGGCCGCTTCCGTCGACGGGGAAAATTAGTGTAAGCATTTATGCGGACTTCATCTTCATACTGACAAAGTCATCATCAATCATTGGCTCGTGTTCGTTTTTGCGTCGGCACCATTTCTCTTTCTTGGAATAAAGTGTCGTCTCGTCCGTGGTATTTGAGTATATATATAGTAAAAGAAGTGCAGGCGGATGTAGAACAGCAAGAACATTTAATTTCCACGTTGCGTTCGGGTTCCGGCCTTCATAAAGAGTTCCATTGCAAGCACAAAGACCTCAATACATACTCTCCGTAATCGTAAGAGTAAAAAGCAATACGGAAGGAAAAAAGAAAAACCCTCGCACGCTCTTTGTTAACATGTGACCCCTCACCCTTACATTAGACTGGCTGTAATGTACACTACGACCGAATGTGCACCTGTTCACGTGTGGGTTATGCAGAATATAGCTACGTTTCTATTTTATTCATAGTGCTGCTGTATGCCAGCGCTAGTTTGCACTTACGTTAGAACGCCTTTGCATTTTTCTCTGACTTTGGCATGAGCGAATCTACGTGTCGGTATTCATGACGCCACTAAATATACACGTGCTTGGAGTCATAGGTACCTACTTTTCTTTTTTAACTCTTGGTTACGGAGGAAATGTATAAAGTGAGCTCTGTATCTTGCCATCGCGCTCTTGATGAAGGCCGGAGCCTGGCTGAAAGGTTGAAATTAAACGTTGTGCTTTTCCGCGTCCGCCAGCACTTTTTTTTATTTATTAAAACACCGGATCCGAAGAACTCCTTCCCTCGTATATATATATATATATATATATATATATATATATATATATATATATATATATATATATATGTGTGTGTGTGTGTGTGTGTGTGTGTGTGTGTGTACCGAGCAAGAGAGAGAGACGTCGGGTAGCACCGGGGTTCGATTTTTTGTATGTATATAGATAAATGTAACACTTTGTTCTTGCGGATTATGACTATGTGTTTTTAATTTTGAAGAAATAGGTAACTTGGTGTGCGTGTCTTGCGAGTATATATGATACGCAGCCGAGCCGATCTTTATTGGCTTACAAGTTATTCATGTTGTCATCTCATTACTGTCGCCCCCCGTGCCTCCTTAGTGTCGAAAAATAATAGACGACCGACTACATACGCTGTCTACAGATTATAAACTTCTTCAGGCTTTAGAGCGAAAGTGTAGGAATTACTGGCGTTCAAATGCATCCTTTAGGCTTCATCTGTGGTTGTTCTTTATTCCTCATCTTGAGGACTGTAAATTACTGCTTTATTATGAGAATGTACCATCTGTGCAACGCAGTTTGCTTGCGTGTTATCCAGAAATACTGGCACTCAGCCTTCCCCTATGCAGCGTTTTCCAGAATATTGCAAATACGGAGTGGGTGAAGTAGATAGCATTTTTGTCTTTCATTATAAGACGAGAAAAAATGAACAGGTCCAAAGCTTTCTTTTAATCTAAATGATGCCAAGCTTATTTACAATGCTGTTGCATCTAGGTGCGTTAGCTTCTTGATCACGCAGGGATCATGCGGCTCCAACCGAAGTTCTCGGAAATGATAGCGAATGGTCTCCTTCGTCAGCTGGGAATTTTTATTAACTTTCACCTTTGAGGGGCTTGATAGAGCAGGACGTGGGATAGTTTTTAATTTCTTGAAAGACTAAATTGCTTTTTTCTGAGGTCATTCAAAAGGTTGAGAGATTTTCGGCTGAAATGGTTTGATGCAAGGCCACGTGACAGCTCTAGAAGGACACACTGTGAATCGGCACGAATGACCACTAATCTGGGCGGTACATATCTCAACTTGCCTCAGTTCAGCGGTTAAGAAAGTACCAATTGGGACCGTTCATGAAACCAAGCTGTCTAGCTGTCTAGTCGGAATCCCAAATGCCTACCCGGCAAGAAACTAGCTCCTGCAAAGGGAGGGGGGGCAGGGTTAGTAGGGGAGACGGGAGGAAGTGTTGTCCAAAAAAATTCTATTTCGGTGCACCTACGAAAATCAACATTTCATTCTTTTGTTGTAGGTAAATGGCCATGGTCAGATTTTAGAATAGCCAAGTGTTTATACCTCAGGAGACGCCTCATATTGTTTCATTTCATAAAACGGGCAGTAACAACGGGCAGAATCTGTCTTGCGGTCCTACCTTCGTTTGTCAGATATTTGTGTAGCTGGGCTATTGGTAAACAAGTTTTCTGTCGCCCAGGTTACAAATAATGGGTTATATCAGCCCTAAAGATTTTACACATTGGATTTATTTTCCTTACATGTCGTAAGGGCATTGAAGTGTCTCACAACGTCGCTGACACTTGCTTTTCTTTTTCATCTCAGGGAGGACTACGCAGTGTCGTGTGGGCGGACTGTGTTCAAGCACTAGTGATGCTTGCGTCTCCTGCAATCATCATTGGTAAAGTGATATACGACTCTGGCAGTGCAAGCCCACCGCTGAGGACGATGAGTGATCTCAACGTCACACAGTACATATTCCGGTGAGAGATCCCCCAAGGTATGATTGTGGAACGAGGCTACAAAGTGTATGTGTGGGGGTGACATACACATAGAAACCTGCAGCTGTGTTCCTTCATATATATATATATATATATATATATATATATATATATATATATACGCAATGCGGTTGTTGTCGTATTGGAGTTTTCCGTATATAGTGTCATTATTCTCTTTGTTACCATGCGGATATCGTGACGGCAACCTAGAATATTCCACGCTGCTCTGCCACGTGGCAGAGCAGTGCCGTTTATTGTCACGGGCTATAGCTTTGGGCGACGTATCCTTACCTCGACGAATTTTAGCGGGTGCATGCTGACACTCATGAATATTTTTTCGTGGTCAATGCATTGATATTGAAGTGCACTGAAACGCACCACCACTTACTTGCACGCGCGCATGATTCCAAAGTGAGTGTGAGCGAGTGCACTCATCAATGTGCCTTCCTATGCTCATATGCTAAAAAAGCACACAAGCGTGGCCACACAAAGCCCATACTGGCACTTGTTCGTATTCACAATTATTTTCCGCTCATTCACGCCCGCATCCACTAACTACAAAGATCACAGCGAGCCATATTGCCACTGTGGAGTTGAGAGCAGCAGATAGCAGTGGGAGGGGGGGGGGGGGGGGGCAGGCGCACGCTTACATCGCTGTTTACTCGCCGGGGCTCGGCTTATTGAAGCAGACGAAAGCCACAGATTCTAATCCATATGGAAGTCGACAGGGCAAATCTGAGGAGCGTGGGAGCATTGCCACAACGTCAACAGATAAAGGCAACCGGCAAAATTAAATGCAGGGAGGTTAACCAAGACTGTGCCCGGATGGCTACCTTGCATTGTGGAAAGAAGAAGGAAGAGCATAGGATAAGCAGGGAAAGACCACTGTTGATATCGCCAACGTAGCGACAGTTGCCTGACGTATATCAGAGCCGGTCACTCTGTCTGGCAGCCTTCGGAAATCACAGTAACGCGTTTATGGTCTTTCGTACCTGCAGTATGCGAGGCTATGGTCCCAGGGTCTATTTCATTGTGAAAGCTTTTGCATTTAGCTGATTTACAGGCATACGAAGGTCATGTCTTATATATTCAAATAATGGGTAGTAGCAAAGGAGGTGTTCTATAGTCTCCTAGACCCCGCTAGCATTGGACTCGGCGCTGTGGTCTATTCCAATCAAAAACCAATATGCATAGGTCATTGTTGCGACCAGGCGTCATGAGTAAAGCACTGTTTCCACACGTCAGGGAAGAACAGCTAACCGCCAAAGTTGCATAGCTGAGTTGCGAGAGTGCTACCGATAGTCAGTGAATTCATCTGACAGCCACTTCGTGAGCTTACCTGAGCTATGAGTCAGTCCTCCATAAAGATAATGAAACAACGTTTGTTCCTACATGTGCTTTTCTAGAAGCGTCAAAAGCGACAAATCGCACGGTGGGAACAGCCCATCACTGCACTGACCCATGCGCTCATCGCGCGGATAGTCTAAACGTGGTGGATGGCCTCGAAGCGAGGTCGGACGCTCTGTGACGCCTTCTGACGTAATCGCCCCACCACGCGTCTCGCCTATCGATCAAATTTTGGTATGCCGGGTGTATCACGAAATGGGCGCGGTGGGGGAGGGGGGCGGGTGTAGGCGTTGGAAATTCCTTAAATACAAAGATGTAGTAGTTAGGCAATTTTTCCTGTGTGTTCTTTAGCACATAGGCGTGCGTTACGATACGAATCGCGCTAGGAATTAAGCAAACACTGATGCAAATTAAACAAACCTTTTGACTATACAGGAGGCACGCGGTTTATCCAAATAAAGTAATTCAAGAGCGTCATTCATGGCGCTCATAACTGTTTCCACACACACACAAGAAGTAGACGTTGGCAGTTTTTACAGCGTGATGAGTTCCAGCCGAATTCACAAAAATTGAAACGTGAGTGCAAAAGTGCGCAAAAAATCACGCACATAAAAGGTAGCTTTTAACTCAAAACCAGCTCCAACGCCGCCTATTCAGCGGCATGTAAAATGAGGAAGTGCTTTTATGAGGTAACCCCGCGAGAGATTTGAATGAAATATGTTGCATTTGAGGGAAAGCCTTAAATTTTAGTGACTGTAGGCAGCAGAAGCTTGATTTCGGGCAATCATTTATTGTTACAGCCATTGCTCAAAGTTGGTTAGTTAGAAAAATGGAAGCACCAAGTTCACAAATCACCCACTTTTCAACAATAACAGATATTGCAGTGCTGTCAGCTGCATTCGTAAGATCATCAAATGCTGACAAATTCGATGTATGAATTTACAGATTACGTAAATGTGCTACTATGTTTACGAAGGTTTTGAATATGTCCAACTCACATGTTAGCAGTATATTTTAGAGAGGTGGGTATGGCGATTGCTGTGCGCTTTTGCCGTCTCTGTAGATGTAGATTACAGAATAGCGACGTCGTTTTCTTTTGTTGTTGTTTTTGTTGCTCAGTTACAGAGTTGTATGCTTGACAGCTCAGTTTCTAGAAAATTTGCAGTTATTTATCTACTTTTTAAAAATAATTAACTGCGTGCATCAAAAATATACCTGCTACAGTCACTAAATCCAAACTTTTCTTTGAAATGCAAAAAACGTCATCATGATTGGTGTTGTGGTTGCCGAGAAAAGCGATTTTTTTATGTTTCCATGTATTTAGATAGGTGCCCCTGAGCTAAAGCTTCCGGTTCAGACGTCCGTGAGCGACGTGATTGTTGAGGCTTCACTCTCGAGCGAGCATGAAGCAAACCAGCATGCGGCTAGATAGTAACTCTTGCTTCATATAAAGGAAAAGATGCATAACGCTTAACTGCAAACTGTTTCACGCTCAAGTGCGAATTTAGCGTGACCATGCGCGCGAGGTGGTTTAATAGTGAACAAATAGGCTTTGCGGTCATTGAGTAGTATGATTTAGAGGTTTCATTGTACGCCCATATGTATGGGTGTAGGTATTAGTGGGCGCGCATTCTATTTATCAAGTGTGCCTAGGAATGACCAACAAATAAAGAACACTCAATCTGGGCTGTGGGCCAATTAATCTGTTATACACAGTCATATGGCTTTTCAAACTGCAGAGTAATGCTAAACGTTACCATTTTACTAATGGCACTACCGTGTTTAACGGTAGGTTTGGTGTGCCGCATTCCGTCAGTAATGGTGAAGTTGTTTTAAAACGTTTTCTTCACTAATTGCTCAGTTTCCCACCGTTGTGCTCGTTGTAGCCGCCCGCAGCCCAGAGCTTGGTAGCGCGCGAACATCGTCTGTGCGAGTGGAAGGTGCTTTCAATGCTGGAGTGAACCAATGATAGAGAAGAACTTGGTCACGTGACGCGAAGCTCGGTTCCTTGCGATACCGCCAGTCGGTGTTTCTCTCCACGCATCACGGGCAGCGGAACCCACGATTGCGAACCGCGTTATCGTGAATACGTTGCCGCGGCACGGTCACGTCTCGCCTTCACCTTCGTAGCTCGGGCGCTTGCTGCCGCGTCGCCTTAACCAAATAGTTGCCACACAGGGACGTGATGGTCTAAACCAAAACGCTATAAAACTTCCTTTACAGTGATATGTCACCGAGTAACCAGGACCTTCAGACCCCTGTAAGCATTCGGTGTGCTCGAGATTGGAAGCAAGAACGCCTAGCCCAGGCAACATAGCTAATACCCCTGTGACAAGGTACGTGTAATCACATTCGCAGCAAATAAGATAGCGTCTTAATGCGACTTTCGTTACTTCTAAGCGGGCACAGCGAATGACATTCACAGCTAATGGCATTCGCCCATTGAATTAGTTTCCCGAACTCATGCAAGCGGGATTTGTGTGATCTCGACGACAGACGCTTGGTAAAAAATTAAAACGAAATGTAATCAGAGTAAAGGTTCTCATAATTTTTATGAACCTTTTAATAATATAATGACGTACAGCACGATAGTTGAAGTAGTTTCTGCAGCTATATTCTTCTTCGCTGTCTCCGACTGGAAGCTAGCACCTCTTCTCGGCCATGTTTACAAACGCTCGTCTGTCTTTTTTTCTGCATATTGTTTTCAACGTGGTGCCGCGCTAAAGCCTATCCACCAAACACGGAAGCCAACTCTGCAGCTTCGTCAGTGGAGAATGAGAAGCGAAACGCGCACTCGACCGGAGGACGAGACGCGCGCGCTGCTGAAAGCGTGGGAAGACCACCTCACCGATTCGCGCAGGGCGAAGCGCAACCTGAAAGTATACGTGTCCATTTCCGTGTGCCGGCGTGCGCATGGTGCCGATAAACATCGCCATCAATTGTGAATGCCATTTTGTATACTCGTGTAGACAGGGAACACAAGACGCAATGCCATTCGGTTGAACGTCATTTGCTGTGAATGACATTACACGTGCCGTGCGACAGAGGTATAACCCCTAAACATTCGCGTTACACACTTGTAACCATCGTGTATTTTTATTTTTCGTTGTGCCCGCACGCGAAGTTTAACTTTAAATATCTTTATCAAAGAATGCGACATCAGTGACGATGTGCTAACTTGACGACTAACTCGACAATGTGGAAAGAATCTTCCTACCATCTTTGCTTATCTTAGTACAGAGTATGCAGCACCTTGGAGGCAAATTATGTGACTCTTGACAACGACATTGACAGTGCATGATAATTCGTGAGTCCGAGGCATACGTTCACTTTTCGCTGATCTCGCCGCAGAACCCTATATCGGGCTCCTGCGTTAAAGAATCGAATTTGACTATTTCCTCACACAGCCAGATTTTGCGGTCTTATGCAACGGAATCTCGTAGCGTTACGAGTGATGCCACTGGACCCAGTTCGCATCGTATGCTCGAAGACTCTCGTGAGTTTCACTCTTTCGCACCTTCCGACTTCCCACTAGCTGTGAGATGTTGATGGGAGGAAGATGGTTATTTCACATACTGTCGCCCATGAGCGCTGTCGGGTACGCGCCGAGAATAGTCGATTTTGTGGCTTCTCCTGCTCGCGCCGCATTTTTATGTTCGTCGCTGTGCTGCGTTTATTCGGACACTCGTGCCGTGAGCGCGCGTCCTTATTTTAAATGCGCAAGCATTTCGATGCTTACCCAACGAGAAAACTGTCCTCCGTCCGTCCCTCCCGCAAGACGAATGCTTTCAACATAGCGCCCGCAACAACGAGAGGATTCACTTTCGTGCTGCCTCTAGCTTCAGCGCCAACGAATCGGCGAGAACACAGCGCTCACGGAGCTCTCAGCACGCGCTGCACACAGCGTCTTTCGCAGATCGCTTTCAAGATGCGAGCCCGTGTGTCTCTCTTCAATGCTCAGGAAGCAGCAAGATAAGAGCATGCGAAGCTATCAGCAGTCGGCACTCCTTGTGGGCATCGCAGATCGCTTTCAATCTGCGGCCGGCGCGGCGGTGCCATAGGAAGGCGCCGCCCGAGTACGTTCACGGTTCATAGTGGCTCGACGCGGATGGATAAGGACGTAATGAGCCATAATTGCTTTTACTGATCGGAACCTCATCAGCGCACCAGGCGCCGCTGCCTGCGGTACTTTGCTTGAGTCATGAATGCTCCTTGCGGCGCCATTCGCACCAGTTTGTGTCGCCACAGCGCAGTCGTTTCTACTCGCGAGATCGAGTTTCACAATATTGATAATGACACGAGGCTGCGAGGAGATGAGCAAGTGGCACAATGCTTACGCATACTTAGACAACTCGCAGAGGATTTTCTTCGTGAACTTTTTTTGTTTGAACCGGAGCTTTCTTTCCTGGCGATAAAGGAGGTGGCTATAAAGAAACATTGAATTTGTCTCTGAGAAGAAAGAATGCAGAACCTCAATGCTCACAAACATTTCAAGGTGTGGCTTCATCACTATTTGTTAAGAGCAGTGCACGCGGTCATACTTTTTTAATTGTGCAGCAACTGTCAATCTTCATTCGCTCGACACATAGCTTGCATACAGAGACTAAGCGAGAGCTACTGAAGTATGACAGTTAAGTATTCTGTAGTGTTTAAAAAGAACTGCCATAGCATATAGTAATGCTATGATGCACACTTAGTCTAACACTGAGCGCAATACAATCATGAATGCCCAGAGCATCTCATGAGATTCTACGACGAAGCTGTATATGGCTAGCTGATCCGTTCGTCCATCCGTCCGTCTGTGGTCGCCTGTAAAACTGCTCCGGCGCAACCCCATGCGCATGCGCGAAAAAAGAAAGAGAAAGAGAGGCGCGCGATTAGCCAACACCACCTAGATAGCACAAGGCCTGTTTACTCCAATCCATGGCGTCACGCTTCTGGGCACAAAATTTTCGTTGACAGGACTGGGGTGATGAAAGCGGTGGCGTCAAAATCACTGCTGCCTACTCGGGGCCGTCCCCATTAGTCTCTATCGCAGTTGGGCCAGGTAACATGACGTCATGGATCGGAGTGAAAAGGCCTTGTGCAACTAGGTGGTGTTTGATAAGCTGCACGAGTAGTCACGTCATTGGCTAAGGCCACGCGTCGTATGTACTCCTGAGGAGCCGGCAGCTTTCGATCAGCAACGCCGCGAGCAGAACCGGGAAAGAGCTCGTCTAGGCCGTGCCGATGCTGTAGCCCAGGCACAAGAATAGGCTCGTGCAGCGGAGCGCAAGCAGCTACTGCTTGCAGAGCATCCGGCAGCCTACCAAGCCGTCGTTTAATTAACTTCTGAATTAATCCAGTGATAAACAATGGTCGCGCACGTTTCAGTTTCGCCGGTTAAGTATCTGTACGGAGTGCTTGGGAAGTAATGTTTCTGTTCCACGTCTCATTATTGCTGTTCATTTTTGTAACGGGCAGGAATTATTAAACGACTATACATTCTTATAAGGCGCTACCCAGCCAGCATAATCGGCAGTGTCAAAGCGCTGCTGATTCACAGATAATTCAAAATATCCACAATAAACGTACATTTTTTCGCAGGAAAGTGACTGCAACTTGTCCGTGACACCTACCAGCATGTTAAATTTGCCGCCAACCCGCCGTGGTTGCGCAGTGCCTGTAACGTGGCGCTGCTGAGCTCGAAGTCGCGGGTTCAATCCCGACCGTGGCAGCCGCATTCTATGGGGTAGAAATGCAAAATGGCTGCTGTATATATGATAACGGTTTACAGTAAATACTTTATTACGGTCAAAAGTATTCCCTGGTCTCCCTCTGCGTCGTTGCTCATAATCATATTACGGTTCTGGCATGTGAAACTCCCGAATGTTATTTTTTCAATTTGCCTCCATCAGCAAAAAACCTAAGGTACGAACTCCTTTCATCTCTAATCGGACATTGAAAAAAACGCATTTCTCCGAATTTCAGCACAAACGTGGACCTGACAAACGATGAGAACGTGTGGAGTGCCTTGGCAGGTGCTCTGCCTTACAGTCTTGCGCGAACAGGATTTGACCAGATGGCAGTTCAACGGTTCATTGCAGCGAGGACTTTACGAGAAGCGAAAAGGTTTGTAAGAGCGTTGCGGTTCTTTCGGGGGAAAAAAAGAGACAGATTTTCGATATGATTTCTTTCAGGATTGTCATCAGCGGTGCTCTCTTCGTATTATCATTCTTCGCACTCGCAGCAGTCGGCGCCCTTGCGATAGTGTACTGGTACAGGGACTGCGATCCAGTCCTCGCTGGTGTCATCAGAAGCTTTGACCAGGTATTACATTTACGCGGTATTCTGCTGGGCCAGTCCGTTCATAACGACTGGTTTAGCTACCATAACGTTGCACAGGGACATGTAACCTGAGCCACACTGCCCTAGCTCTTGTCGTGGCGCGATTTTTAACACTTGCGCGCGATGACCAAGAAGAGGGACACACTAATGTCGCATTCTAGAGGCCATTGCTATGCACAAGAAGGCCAGCTCCTACCTGAGCATGCCGTCGATCGCCTTAGCGGAGAAGGAAACAATATTTCTCTCCCGTGTGCGGAAGTCTCGGATACGAACATTATTTAGATGCGCAAGTGCAATTATTTTTATTCGATACATTATGGTATTTTGCATCAATATTTAGGTTTTTGAATTTTTCCAATAATAGTAAAGTTTTAGTGAGCTGTGTTTTTATTTATTTAGCTCGTCCCTGCGCAACCTTATGCTGGCAGGCAAACCACTATTTAATTAGTTCAGCTGTTTTCTACCTAGAAGAGCTTTTTTTCAACTGGAGAGCGTCCGGAGCTAACCCTGAGAGGCGTTGTTGAAGTCACCAATCTGGTAAGGGGCATGGTTGAAGACGTAATAATGATTTAAACAAAACATATTTGATTTTATTGAACGCTAGTGGTGGTGCACAAATCAGCCCAAATCTTTCATCGGGCGCTTATTTGCTGAGTGAAACATTACGCCACACGATAGGCATTAGAACGACATTCGAGCGAAGATTCTGTATAACGTACTCGTGCGTATTGTTCTTGGCGTAATTTAAAAGACGTGCTCGTGCTGTGTAAAACAGTTTCACTTAAGTGGGAAAGACTTATTGTTGCCACGTAATATAAAAATCAGTGTCCGGCTTCGTTGTGTCCTGATGGTGTTTTCTTTTGTTTGTATTCTTGGAGAAACAGTGGCGTTGACTTTGGAAATCCCATCCTCCGTTTTATTCTGGAAACGTAGCCGAAACTATTACAAGAAATTTAATGACCGTCACAGACAATTAATAATCTTGCACCTTCGAAAACGTGTAGTCGACCGTCAGAAGCGCTACCCACTGTGTTTCACAAAGTTTACGCGCTTCAAAGCCGTGGGCGTCTTTTCCGCATTACGGGCCGTGCATGACATTATATGTGGAGCGCCTTTTACTTATACGCACGTGAACGTGCTCAACAATCCTGTTTTAGATTAATTGGCGTTACAGCCATCCTTGCTACAAAAAAAAAAACGCGTCAAAACACATCTCACGATGTCGACGGTAATACCATTAGCCTTCCGCCAATATAACGACACTCCGTATTTCTGAAAGCACGTTTATTTAGCATCTTAGTGATCATTCTGAGACGTCCTTTGCTTCAGCTATATGCTGCATACTCCGATGCGTCCCATTTTCTTATCAGACTTGCTTGCCAAGGTCGCCCGTGAATACTGACAGCCTGAGGACGAGCGCTTCACACCAACGCAATGGCGACTAAGGATTGGCGGAGAAGGTATGACGTCAATTAAACGACGAAGGTGGTCTGAGGACGACGATACGATGACATTGATACGGGATTCTTAAATTACGGCGATGGTATATTGAGGGCAACGTGACGATGACGACGTAAGCACAATGGGTTAAAGACGAGTGCATCAGGTGATGGCGTGACGGCGAGGGTACGACTAGAACCGTATGACGAATCTGGAATGACGACGATGGCACAACCATGATGGCATGGCATCGACGGTTTGACAACAGATTCACGATAGCGATGTTCTGACGGTGACGCAATGAAGACGATGACATGGCAATGGCCGCATGTCGCGGTTAAATGACGACTGCATTATTACTACGGAAGGACGAAGAAGAAATAATAGAGAGTTTTAGCAGAGCGTTTACCGTCCGCTCCGCTCAGACCGGCCTATCACTACAATTGGCACGCAGCCGCTCAGCAAAACGCTACCGGGAACTCTGACGCGCGTGCGCACAGCACACATAGCGGCAGCGCAACGTGGGACGCTGACCACGTTCCACTAGGAACCTGATTTAGCGGTGCGTCAGGGAGCGTGTACTTGCTTTCGTAATCGTTTTACCGCCAAGCTTAGAGCACGTCAGTGACGTCTCTGGGAGACGCGCTTGTTAGATAAGCGAAATCAATGCATTCTATGCAGCCACCGGTGCGCGTGAAACGTGTGCGGAGCGGAGCGCAAGCAAACGCTCTGCTAAAACTGTCTAATGTGTTTAAATCGACGAAGGCAGTATGACGGCGACGGCATTATGATAATAGGATGACGGTACTGGTACGGATGATGGTATCCCACAGCTAACGCCGGAAGAAGTGAAGAAAGCCTTGGGAGCTATGCAAAGGGGGAAGACAGACGGGAAGGATCAGGTAACAGCAGATTTGTTGAATGATGGTGGGCAGATTGTTCTAGAGAAACTGGCCACCCTGTATACGCAATGCCTCATGACTTCGAGCGTACCGGACTCTTGAAAAAACGCTAACATAATCCTAATCCATAAGAAAGGGGACGCCAAAGACTTGAAAAATTATATACCGATCACCTTACTGTGCGTTGCCTACAAAGTATTTACTAAGGTAATTGCAGATAGAATCAGGAACACCTTAGACTTCCTTCAACCAAACGACCCGGCAGGATTCCGTAAAGGCTACTCAACAATAGACCATATTCACACTATCAATCAGGTGATAGGAAAATGTGGGGAATATAACCAACCTTTATATATAGCTTTCATTGATTACGAGAAAGCGTTTGTTTCAGTCGAAAGCTGAATAGTCATGGAGGCTTGCGGAATCAGGGTGTAGACGAGCCGTATGTAAAAATACTGAAAGATATATATAGCAGCTCCACAGCCACCGTAGAGTCCTCCAAAAAGAAAGCAACAAAATCCCAATAATGAAAGGCGTCAGGCAGGGAGATACGATCTCTCCAATGCTATTCACAGCGTGTTTACAGGAGGTATTCAGAGACCTGGATTGGGAAGAATTGGGGATAAGAGTTAATGGAGAATACCTTAGTAACTTGCGATTTGCTGATGATATTGCCTTGCTTAGTAACTCAGGGAACCGACTGCAATGCATGCTTACTGACCTGGAGAGGCAAAGCCGAAGGGTGGGTCTAAAAATTAATCTCCAGAAAACTAAAGTAATGTTTAACAGCATCGGAAGAGAACAGCAGTTTACGATAGGTAGTGAGGCACTGGAAGTGGTAAGGGAATACATCTACTGAGGACAGGTAGTGATTGCGTATCCGGATCATGAGACTGAAATAATCAGAAGAACGAGAATGGGCTGCGGTGCGTTTGGCAGGCATTCTGAGATCATGAAGAGCAGGTTGCCATTATCCCTCAAGAGCAAAGTTTATAACAGCTGTGTCTTACCAGTACTCACGTACAGGGCAGAAACCCGGAGGCTTACGAAAAGGGTTCTACCTAAATTAAGGACGACGCAACGAGCTATGGAAAGAAGAATGATAGGTGTAACGTTAGCGGATAAGAAAAGAGCAGATTTGGTGAGGAAACAAACGCGAGTTAATGATATCTTAGTTGAAATCAAGAAAAAGAAATGGGGGGGGGGGGCATGGGCAGGACACGTAATGAGGAGGGAAGATAACCGATGGTCATTAAGAGTTACGGAATCGATTCCAGGGGAAGGGAAGCGTAGCAGAGGGCGGCAGAAAGTTAGGTGGGCGGATGATATTAAGAAGTTTGCAGGGACAACATGGCCACGATTAGTACATGACCGGGGTAGTTGGAGAAGTATAGGAGAGGCCTTCGCCCTGCAGTGGACGTAACCAGGCTGATGATGATGGTGAAAGCGGCAAGCTGACGACGGCAAGACGAAGGTCAGATCACGAACTTATAATGGCGAAGATGGAACAACTGTTGCGGCATCACGACGACGATATGACCACCAATGCACGACGACTACTTTATGGCGACAACGCACTGACAACAACGGCACAGCAACGGTATGATGACAGTGAAATGACGACCAGGGTATAACGACAATGGCAAGACAATGACTGTATCACGAAGTCTGTATGACGACGGCGGCATGACGGAAGTGGGTGGACATAGTTAGGAGACGATGATTGATGGGGCGGCTACACCGCGATGGTATAATGAAGAAGGTATGACGAAGAATGCATGGCGACAAGTGTATGACGACGACGCGATTACCACGATGGCACGACAACGGTATAACGATAACTAGTATGACCACAAGTGTATGACTTACGTCGAGGAAGGTGTCGTCGCCCTCGTCGTCCCCGCCGCAAGACGACGAGGACGACGACGCCTTCCTCGGAATAATAAACACGGAAGACTTCACTCAACAGCAACGAGCAGACGCGGAGCTAAAAAGCCTCGTCGAGTATTTGGAAGAGAACACCGACGCTGTCCCTAGGGCATTTAAGAGCGGATTGTCTTCATTCACGCTACAAAACAACCTGCTCGTGACGAAGAACTTCTCGCCAGTGCGCGCCAGCTACCTTCTTGTTGTTCCGTCAGCGCTGCTTCCAGAAGTACTCTACGCCCTACATGACGATTCAACCGCTGGGCACCTCGGATTCTCCCGGATGCTATCGAGGATACAGGAAAGGTATTACTGGCCCCGTCTGACCGCCGACGTCGCCCGTTACGTCAAGACATGCCGAGACTGTCAGCGACACAAGACACCACCGATAAGGCCATCAGGATTACTACAGCCGATCGAACCCCCTTACCGACCATTTCAGCAGATCGGGATGGATCTGTTGGGACCGTTTCCGACGTCAACATCCGAAAATAAATGAATCGTCGTGGCGACGGATTATCTCACCCGCTTCGCTGAAACTAAAGCTCTACGGAAGGTCAGCGCAGCCGAAGTGGCGAAATTTTTCGTCGAGAACATCCTGCTCCGACATGGTGCCCCAGAAGTCCTCATCACCGACAGAGGAACGGCCTTAACCGCAGAGCCATTCTGCAATACAGCCAGACAAGCCACAGGAGGACAACTGCCTACCACCCGCAGACGAATGGTCTCACGGAGCGTCTGAACAAAACCCTCGCCGATATGCTAGCAATGTACGTCGACGTCGAACACAAGACGTGCGACGCGGTCCTGCCGTACGTAACCTTTGCTTACAACACGGCGGTGCAAGAAACAACACAGATCACGCCATTCAAGTTGGTTTACGGCAGGAATCCGACGACTACTTGAGACGCCATGCTGCCGCACGTCTGCGACGAAGAGAATCTTGACGTCGCCACCTTTCTCCAGCGCGCCGAAGTAGCTCGACAGCTCGCCCGCCTGGGGATCAAGAATCAACAGAGGACCGACAGCCGACACTACAACCTCCGACGACGCTTCGTCGAGCACCAGCCCGGCGACCGTGTTTGGGTTTTGACCCTGATACGCCGACGAGGACTGAATGAGAGACTATTACGACGCTATTTCGCACCCTACAAGGTCATTCGACGTATTGGCGCACTTGACTCCGAGGTCGTGCCAGACGGCATTTCGCATTCGCAGCGACGCCGCGCACGATCTGAAGTGGTCCACGTGGTGCGTCTTAAACCCTTTTACGGACGCTGACGAACTTTGTTTTGTTGTTCTCTTTGCTACGGGTGTTTATTACTTTCGTTTGCAGCATCGGGTCGATGCTTTTTAAGAGGGGGGTATTGACACGTGTACTTGTTTGTCTTGATCGGGCGACACGTTTCACCGCCTAAAGATGTTATCGCACAGCGCGTGACGCGCCTGCATGTATCCGAAATTTCTGGAAAGTTATCGGTGTTTCTATACGCTGTCTGTTGTCGCCGAAGCTTGTGTTATCTGATTGCATCGCCTGACGCGAATGGTGTAGAACTTTGTGGAAGGCACGCGGGTCCCAACGATTAGTCTGGAACATTTGACGACTGCTGTATAAATGCCGACGCGCCTGACCCGCTGATCAGATTTCCGACGATCGCCGACTGTGTTCGCCGCTATCGTTTTGCTATAAGTGTAGCCTGTCTTGTGGGCACAGGTTCACCCAATAAAAGTTTTGTCGTTCACAGTATTGCTACTGTGTTCTTCAACGTCACCACTACGTGACAATATCAGTCGCGAATTTCAATCCGGATCCGACTTGTTCGCGATCGAAAGTGGTCGTGTGTCACCGATATAATCGTCGCAAATGAATGGCGTGATGGCAATAACTTTGCACAAGCAAAACACATTGAAGACGTGTTGCAACTATCCAGATAATGAAAAAGAAAACTGCAAATACACGACATCAATTAATTCGCTTAAAATGGTATTGTTCCAGAAGGAAAAAAAATGTAGTGTTTTTTTCTTCTGTGAATGAGGGTGAACTAGGGCCGCAAAATTATGTGAATGGTAGCGTGCCTAAATAAAATGGCTGCAAAAATAATTGAGCAAGTACCAACATCTTCATCTCGAGTGTGTAAGCCAGTGTGTCCGTCATTAAAGAGCTGCAATTAAGCACCTTGTGTGGAGGTTCTTCACCTGCTGTCTTCGAAGCCTTGCAATCGTCTTCTGATACTTGGAATTTTGCCCTTGAGTACGCATGATGTCTTTTGGCTGTACAGTGTATTTTGAGGTAACGGTGGAGATTCCTGCAATACGTAGAATGACAGACAGAAGGTAAGCAATACTGGAGGCTTCAAAGCTATTTACTGTAGACGCTACGTTCCTTCGTATAAGCAATATTGGAGCCTGCAAAGCTTTACAATAGAGATGCTGCGTTCATTCATGCAATGCGTGTTTTATTTTATTTTATTTTGCTAAGGAAGCACTGTTATAAGGGCTAAGAAACAAGGAACTTTCTACGGTAACGACTCCATACACAATTAAAACATGAAAAGACGTATTTTCAGCCCAATGTAGAACAGCTAACAACGCTCGAGCGCACATAGCCTGCTGCAGACGTTAGGAGAGAGCGCATTATTGCCATACTGCAAATATCGCACGTGTACCGCTTCAGAAATAACTACATTTCTTTTGCAGAAGTAGAGCACCATACTTTTTCAGCAGTCGCCGCGCGTATCATAAAGCTCTCTGCCCCGAACGGCATGTGTTCATAGGCCACATTTCTTAACGAACCATTTTATTTTCTAACTTCGTCATTGTATCGAACGTGCATCGCAGCTCGGACGCTGCCGTATCGCTGTTTTCGATAGCATCACCGCTCATTGCTGCACATAAAAAAAGAATACGAAATGAAAGTCAGCGTAGCAAATGGGCAGCAGCCGTTCATGGCTGCAAGGCCGCCGTCACTCTTTCATGCGGCTAACAGGGACGTAACGAAATGTGAAGAGAATAAGTCGTTAACAACACGCAACAGAACTTGCTGTGACCTTACCATGAAACGGCGACGAAGCAGACGCTGGCAGAAGAACCCAACAACGATGCTCAGGTGCATTTTACAGAATGAGCCCGGCGGAACGGTCTGACACGGCTTCGCACATGTTGAATGGTGCCGCCTGTCAAGCTGCTAGCCACAGCCGCATTTTTCTTGATACGCTCTGCCACCTAGCGGAACCGGCGAAGCTCCATAACGCGGCCCCGAAACGGCTCGAGTGTCCGCTCTTGTCGTTTACTATGTTACTCTAAGTAACAACGGTGAAATGACCACGATGGCATCACAACTGTGAGACCGTACCGAGTGGCTCAGGCAACTTGGGCCACTTGGTCACCGTGAGAGGCTAGATAGATCAACAGAGATAGATAGATAGACAGACAGACAGACAGACAGACAGACAGACAGACAGACAGACAGATAGATAGATAGATAGATAGATAGATAGATTTATTGCGCATAAAGTAGGCAAAGAATGCTAATCGCCTTAAAATTCCTGCATTCTTCGTAGTTCCTTCGCCTTCATCATTGCCTTACTCGAAGCCCCGCGGCCGCATTCGCTGGGGGTGGACTATTAGGTTGCAAAACGAAACAGGAAAGCACAAAGGCGCAGAAAGCGCTGTGTTTGTTCTTTAATTACCTCGGGCTGATAAAAGCAAGAACCAAAGAGTAACCAATAGCAATGTATGTTTGTAGCATTAGGACTAAATGGCATGGAGCATATAGCCATATACGGTATCACTCCGAAATTTTAGTCACCCATGTTGTATGCGATAGATTTAAAAGTTCGTCTACTAAAACCATCGACACATATTTATTTTATGCATTACATGTGATTTTTATTTTACTTCAAACTTGCGACTCTTACCAAGCGCGGCGCGGAACGGCATAAGTAATTTTCGTTTCAACCCACTGAATTATATTATAATCTACTCTCACGCACGCTGCAAAGTCGCAATGAAACACTATAGGGATGCAGGTAGACACCATACATATAAAAAAAGCACCCATTCGGGCTTTGCTCAAGCAGACTGCACTTGAGATATTGGTTTACTATATCTCAAATGCACACTGCACTTGAGATATAGTGGAGTTTGTTAATATCCTTTTCTGTTCTTATGTATTTTTTGTTTAAGATTGTTCCATATTACATGCGAGAGAGGCTTACTGATGTCGCAGTGCTCCGAGGGTTATTCCTGGCTGGACTTCTCGGGGCTTCGACAAGGTGAGCCGACCAATTAAAGCCACGTTTAGAGACGCGGAAAGGAGACTGTAAGTGGAATTTTTTCGAAGAATTTAAAACGGCTTTTTTGTATCTGACAATTCTCGCTCGTTATCCTTACACAGAATAAAGAAGGCGTAGTCCAGCGTCGGTGTTTTGGTTTCGAAAATTAAAGGTTGAAAAAAATTAATTATTGCAGGAGTGCAGTATATGACCTTACTGTATGCCAGTGAGCTTGATATCAAAGTTCCACGTGGTGAATCTTCTGTAAAACTGACCTCAGCCACGTGCAGAACACAGTAATCTTCAAATTACTTGCCCTAGCGCTTCAGGCACTCGCATAAGATTGGCTTAGTATGACAGTACGTAAGTGTGCGATAGGACAGAAATAATTATATGCGAGTTATTTCGCCTAGTATAGAACGTTTACTGCTTTACGTATTTCTAAATTTCACAAAATTTTGGCGAACCCGCCATGGTTGCTCAGTGGCTATGGTGGTGGGCTTATGAGCACGAGATCGCGGGATCGAATCCTGGCCACCGCGGCCGCATCTCGATGGGGGCAAAATGCGAAAACAACCTTGTACATAGATTTAAGTGTGCGTTAAAGAAGCCCAGCTGGTGAAAATTTTCGGAGTCCTCCACTACGGCGTGCCTCATAAACAGAAAGGAGTTTTGACACATAAAACCCCATAATTTAACGTTTTGTCGCATGATGATTGTGTAACAATAGAGTTCCCGAAGGAGGTTTGTTTTGAAGGTAATTCTCCGACCATAGAAAGTTCGAGGCGACATTAAAGAACTTTGGGATAGATTTACGTCATACAGCCGCAGGCCTCCATTCTGAGTAAATTCCAAACTCCTCACCTGAACTTACGCAAACACCGGGTGGTGAACAGCAGCCTTGTTTGAACAGCCCAGCAAAGCTCTCGCCTTATTTATAAGTAAGCTTTGTTTGCTTTCAAAACAAATAGCATTACCAACATCTGATGTAATTGCCTGACCAGACCCGAGGAGCGCGCAGAGGAGAGAGGGTGATGCTAGCGCAGTGAAATTATCTAAGCGGATAAGGGGTGGCGCTGGCACCTGCGATTGGTCCGCTTCCCCTTGCTTACCTTGCGGTGGCTGGTCCAAGGTCACGGCGGCGCGCAACGGAAGGCTAAAAATGCCGTTAGAACGGATTCTCAGCAACAAGAGTTAGCAGAGCGATGTCATATACCTGCAGAATGGGCTCTACAATATTATAGTGTCCCGTAAAAATTGTTATGTGGAGAGAAATACATGCTCCCCGGCAGCTCCGAGTAGCCAGTGACAGATCAATCAGTGTGTATTCATAATTTATTCCTTTCAGAAAGAGGTAGTCGCCGGCTATTCCGAAATAAAAAAATCGGTTTAGTTGGGCATATTGCATCTTTAGTGCGCATCCGCAACTTTGACATGCTGAAGTTTCGTGGTTTTGTGACGTTGCGCGACAGACAGGTGAAGTGGGCGCAGCCTGGACACATATTTCACCGATAACTGAGGGCGAATGGCCAAAGAAGCGTGAAACCAGAAATATTTTTTTTTATTTGTTGGGCACAATCATGTATAATCAGTGGGAACACGCCATATCAAATCAGTAGTTTTCGCGGTTTGCGTGACCCGGCCTGAAACAACCGCTCAGTTGCCTCTTCCCTGATAGAAAGAGCGCATAGGATTTGCTCCAGCGAAGATGACCGTGCATCTGACCTGGTCAAGATGCGTTCCGAACTTTCCAGTTGCGGGTATCCTGCTACTTTTATTCATTCCCTAGAAAGGAGCACACACAACGATGCAATGTCGCGCACGGCTTGACCCCGGGCCCACGCTGCCGACGTCACACCGTGCCAGGAGTGAGTGAGGCGTCGGCACAGGTTCTGCGCTAATTCCGCGTACACGTGGCGCATGTTCCCGTCCGTAAGCCGAAGCACGAGTTGGTGCACGTGAAATACCGTCTCAAGAAAGAAAACGTTGCAGACGTTGTTTGCAGAATTCCCTGCGCAGACTGTGACTATGTTTATATCGGCGAGAGAAGAAACGTTTAAAGACGGCTGAAGGACCATATTAATCACGTAAGAAAGAAGATTGTCTCCAGCGCACTTGCGGTACACGTGGCAACATTTAAGTATTAGGATCACTGGGACAAGGCGAGCATAATCGCGAAAGAAAGAAACTGGTGTTCACGTCAGTATCAGGAATTGCTTCTTATCCAGACTACGACAAAAATGCTAAACAGGAATGATGGCAATCCTTGACCTGCGTAATCTAGGTGTCTCGGTTACTCACCAAAACGGACATAAGCTCGTCTCGTCGAGCAACTTTTTTGCGAGCAAGGCTTCCGTACGGAAGCCGAAACACATTTAAGTCCTTAAGCCCTATCATTTTCGTCGGCGTTTCTCTCTTGTACCTTTTCATTGTGCCTCCTTCCGGCCAGACCAATTATCGTCGAACCAACGATTTCAGAGATCACACGGACAAAACGATTGCGCGCATCTGTGGATGTGGTAGGAATACCTTGAATTCTCATGCCATAAAAAAGAAACACTGGCTTGCAAGAATATAGAAGCTGGTAGTTCGAGGTTCGTTTAGCACTTGTCGTGGCTGTTACACGCGTCCCCACCGTTCAGTGCCTTAAGCCGAGCGCTTCACCATGGAAAGTGAACGCTTCATCTGATATTCTCCCTAAATGGAAAACGACGCGACCGTATGGAAGAAAATTTATGCAGAAACTCCGCTGGGAGATGCGTAAGCATTGTGCCACTAGCTCGTCCCCATGCCGCCCGGTGCCATTATTATAGTTATGAAACTTGATCCGACCAGTATAAAGCTTATCAACCTTATCGGGCTACATCCGGCCATTATCAACCGTTTTCGATTGTTATCAGCCTTATCAGATTCGACCCGACCCTTGATAACCGTCATCGGGCGGTATGAAACTTAACGCAACCGATCCCAACCTTACCAACCCTTTCCTGTCCTTATAAAGCTTATTGGGCATGATGCGACCGTTAACAACTTTTATCGGTCCTTATCCACGTTATCGTACATGATCTGACCCTTATCAACCGTCATCAGTGCTTATTAACGTTATCAGAATTGATCCCACCAATAAAAGCCCTTAGTGCTCTTTAGCACCTTATCCATCCGCGTCGAACCATTATCAACCGTGATGAGACGCATATGACCCCTCATCATTCCTTATCGGCCTTATAAAGTCATTGACTGCTTATCTATCCGTGCTGCGCGACGTGTCGGGCATGAGCCCTCGCAGATCGGTGGCATTTTGGTCCTTGAAGGAACGCCGCAACAGAAGGAGCATCCCGCGACCACCGAAACGCAACGGGGATGTGGCGCGTTTGGCATTAAATTTTGGCCAAATCAGAAATGTTCTGATGTCTACAAAGCGAAAGTTTCCTCTTCCTGTGGTTTTATCTGTGGTCCCATCTTTGGTGATGGTGCAATATATTCCATGTTGAGATGGAATTTATTAACGCGATAGCGTTAAGGAGCTCGTGTCGCAGAAAAGCCGGTGTCGTCGGCGTCGACGTCCGCGGCGTTGGCCGTGAGCGATAAATCACGGCAGGCACTTCATAAATAAAAAGCAACTTCCAAGATGGGCTGGGTGGGAATCGAACCAGGGTCTCCGGAGTGTGAGACGGAGACGTTACCACTGAGCCACGAGTTCGATGCTTCAAAGCGGTACAAAAGCGCCTCTAGTGAACGCGGTGTTGCCTTAGAAACTAGCTGTTTCTAAGGCTCAGGCGTGCGTCGCTTGCTCAGGCGCACATTTCGTTGTCGCGCCGAACGCTGCGTTGCTCGACGCTCACCGCGTCCGATGCGGGGCGCGTAGTCGCTGTGCCGCAGCCCATTGTCTTACACCCCTGGGCGGGTCGACGGGAACGCTGTCACGTTCCACTCTTGAAGGCGAAGCTTAAGCGTCCTCCAATTTTTGCACCATCACCTAAAAAATATTAAGAGACCCTTCATAGAGACAATGTTTTATAGATTATTTTCTTTATAGTGATTCCTCTTTCGTGACGGACAGGTCTCCTCGTTGTGTAGGCTAAGCGGAAACGCACTTAGTAACATCACTGCGACAATAATGCGCCTCCATCCATCCAGTGGAATGGTCATACCAACGGCTACAGGATAAGTTCGATTGCACGTGAATCTAGCGCAAAGAGTGTCCTTCAGTAAGATAGGAATATTTATTTACTATGCATTGCCTCCTGCCATCCCGTAGGGCAAAGATATTCCGGACTACAATACATCGTTGACAAGTCAAATGGTCTTACGCCCCACAGTAACGCGTCAGTTATGAAACATTGTGCAGAGAGAGAGAGAGTGAGAGAAGGATGCATAGAATGGCAGGGAGGTTATAAAACATTGTGAAACCTTGCGCTACACAAAGGGGGACTAGGAAAAATATACAAGGACGACCGCTTTCTTTTTGTATGTTTCTTTGTGCTCGTTTCCGTAGGGCAAAGTTTCACGATGAATCATTTACATCTAATCCGGCTCGCAGTGATGCTTGAGTTATCAAAACAGTCAGTTGAAAATGGTTCTAGAATAAGCGGGGATGAATTTTATACTGTTCACTTGAATACAGGCTTCTTTTGCATTTCCGTCAGAATGCGGTCACCACTACCTCAAATAAGCACCATTGCGTTGTGCTCAGCCCAGAAACGCCATAACCACTAAGCCACCACGGCATGGAACTGTTAGAGTGAAGAAAGTGGCCAGGATGTTTAACATAATCGTTGCTGCCTAGTGCAAGCTTTGTCACTGCCGAAGGTATGCCTTCCACCCTTAAAGGGACGCTCGAAGAAAATATTACGCCGAGCTAGATCAATAGATTATTCGCCGACAAGTATATATCATCATTTTGTGCGTGCCAATATAACAGTTTGCTGCGTGGAAAATTGCCACCCAATGTCGCGCTGCTGCTCGCCAAGTTGAACCGCGCGCACCAAACAGACGAGTTGACGTAATCTCCACATGACTTCCTTCTCTGTCGATCTGCGTGAATCAGCCAGCGCTGACGTCACATGACAGGTACCATAGTATACAACTGGTGGCGGCACTCCGATTTTTCACTTTCATCGTGTTCTAGCTGACAAAAGCTGGGTTATCGCTACGAATAGCAAATTGGATACTAAACGAGCCCAATGTTTCAGTCTATCTCAACGTAATATTTTTGTTTAGGATCCTTTTAAAATATGTCTATCGTGATGCGCAGACCATTCATTATGTTTTTGTTGTGTTGCAGCACGGTGTCGTCAATCGTCAATTCCCACGCAGCCACATTCTACATCGACATCGTCTCACCGCATGTCAACATGAGCGACAGGACAGCCGCAAACGTAATGCGCCTTCTAGGTAATCTGATAATTTTTCCAAACCAGCGTTTGCATATTGCAAAACTCGGGAGTGTAGTACGAATAGGTAGATAGATCGGAGTTGTTACCAAGTGAGTGCGAAGTAAGTGGTTAATGAAGTTAGTGATTCACTTCAGCGCCACTTCGAATCCAGTGGTATCCTGTCCGTGTCGCTAATGCAGCTCTTTGAAACAGCTATAAAGGGGAATTTTCCGTCGGCCTTGTTCTACCAAAACACACAGTATCTGAGGTAATGGGCAGAGATTCTAGGTATCTTTAACAGTACAGAACAAGGGCACAGGTTCACAGACGCTAAAGTAAGAAACTATAGATACTGCACGACAGCTGCTATAACTACAATTGATGCTATCATTTTTTTTCATTGTGCGCATAATACGTTTTGGAAGGACAATTTAACAGTGCAAGTGTACCCTTTGTAGAAAAATGCCAGGATATTTGATTTTTTCTGTAGTATTCAAACTCAATAAATTGCAGTTATTGAACCACTTTGCATGCGGTCAGAGTGGACATGGCCTCAGAAGGGTCTGCGTTTAAACTCACTAGGTGGCCAAGCTGTACTTACCGACTCACATTAAGGCTTGGTGGCGCGTTCGCTCGGACTTCACATGACTGGTGGAACGCGCACAAATTCCGATCACAAAGTTAACATAACGAGTAAAGCATGACGAAGAATAATGAAGAACGAGTAAAGCATGACGAAGAATAATGAAGAGGTGGTGTCCTTGAATGGCACCACAAGTTGTGGTTTCATTCCAAGCTTTGTTTCCTCTTAGGGAGACGAAATTTTGTACTACCAGCATGACCCTAAAACGGAGCGACAAATCACCGATTGACGAGCTCATAGACTTCATAGCACCTTTTTGGGTGAAAGTAAAGTGTCAAAAACAAAGACAACTTTGATCGCATTTTTTATGATTGAGGAGTCGTGCACCGTGAAATCAACGTGTGAAGAAAAATAAACCAAAACTTCTACATTTACGGGTAAAACGCTTACGCAAAGCAAGTGGCACGGCGTCTCCTGGGCAGTGCTTCTTGCACAACAACGCAAGTCCCCACACGTCTGCATCGATTCAGGAATATTGGGCCAAACACCGTACCGCTGCTCCAACACCTCTCCCATAATCACCCGACCTCTCACCGTGTAATTTATCCTTGTTTGCAACCTAAAATGGCCGCAAATAAAGAGGTGTCGCGAATATATGGCAGCGGTCGGAAATACGGTATCTGACGTGCTGAACAGCATCCCGTAAGAAACATTTTCTTCTTCCATTCGTGACCTCCAGAAATGGCGGCAGTTTTGCGTACACAGCCGAGGGGTCCACTCTGTCAAGACGTAGAGTAAGCTTATGAGCGGCGGGCTTGTAGCATAAATGCTCACGACCTGAGTCGTGAAATTTTTCGATAAGTGCTGTTTTATCTGCTACCCTGAACAAAGCAAGCATGGCGTAGAAATGAACAGTGAACCAAGGTCATCTTTAGAGTGCTCGAGTAGCTAGCTTATGTGGACTGTATTCTTGCCGGAAAAGTTCTGTCGCATGCAGTGGTTCGGCGTTTCGCACACAGAATGCTATTCGAACCCGCAAGCAGAATAAGTCTGTATAGCTGCTTATTCCTTCGAGATCAATCGAGGAACAATATATTGGTTGGCCCAATGGCAGAACCCCGGAGTGGTCTTTTGTAGCTGATTTGTATTTAAATTTCCTTTATGACAGACTTTATTGCGTGTGTTTTGATGCAGTGCAAGGTCGGATCGAAAGTAGGAGATTGTTCATCATTCGATCATACGTTTATGTACACGAATATATGTTTCTATTTTCCATTGCGTTATGTCATTTCGTTCTGGAAAGAAAGGGTGATGAACAAAAATTAGATTAGCGGTCCATTTTCTAGGCCGGAACTGCAGTTCGCAGTAACGTATGTAACCGAGTATCTATTTTACAATAATAATAATAATATTTGGGGTTTTACGTGCCAAAACCACTTTCTGATTATGAGGCACGCCGTAGTGGAGGACTCCGGAAATTTTGACCACCTGGGGTTCTTTAACGTGCACCTAAATCTAAGCACACGGGTGTTTTCGCATTTCGCCCCCATCGAAATGCGGCCGCCGTGGCCGGGATTCGATCCCGCGACCTCGTGCTCAGCAGCCCAACACCATAGCCACTGAGCAACCACGGCGGGTTATCTATTTTACAAAGACGGAATATGATTTCGTGAGACAGACAATGGAACAAATTGAGCGCATGGGTCAGTAAAGTGAAAATTTGTTAGTCAGATGTACGGGGGTGCGCACCGTAGACTGATTATGTAGAACCAGACAGATGCTTTTGTGTACAGCTTACTATCCTGCGCTAGCTTATTAGCCTCTACAGCTCAGGAATGGATTAGTATCCACTTTCTCGCAGCAATGACGTATAAATTTGAACAAAGAGATGATCGGCTCGAATTTGTTAAATGTAACGTGCAATCTCTATAAAAGGAGATCAGCTTTTCGATGTGCTTTTTATTGCGTTCTTGTGGGCCATACAGTTGTCATCAAAGTGAAAGCGAATGCCAATTTATTTTTCAAACGCCCGTGGGGCATTAGCACGCATGCCCTACATAAGAGATGGAGAGAGAGACATGAAGAGGAAAGGCAGAGAGGTCAACCACATATCAGTCTCCGGTTTGCTACCCTACACTAAGATTGGGAGATACGGGTTAGAAAGAGGACAGAGTAGAAAGGCGTAAAAAAAAGCACACACAGAGACACACTCACAAAGGACGTTCCAGTTAGAGAAGTTCACAAAAGCCAATAGATCTCAAGAGGCACAGTAGCGTTTGCACTGCCTTTTCCTGTGACGTTAGGTCCTGTCGACGGTGTAGAATTCCTTCTTCCGATAGTGGTCGTTCGTCCAGCTGGTCGTGTTCGTGGCGAAGGGATTCCCTCTGTGGACGGTACTGCGGGCAGGCGCACAAAATATGGCCAATCCATTTTTCGTGGCCGCAGTGGTCACATGTTGCGGTGTCGGCCATCGCTATGCGGAACGCATGGGCTTTAGTAAAAGCGAGGCCCAGCCACAGTCGATACAAAAGCGTTGCGTCTCCGCGGCGAAGCTTTGATGGGACTCGAAGGCTTGATGTGGGATCAAGGGAGCATAGTCGGGAATTCTTGAAACGTGACCCATCACATTGCGGCTGGGTGCACTGGCGAGCAAGCAGGTGGAGCTTCGGTGCTGCATCAGCTCTATAAAGTGGTGTTGGTACGCGGTGGTCCTCAGTATGGGCTGAACGGACACCTTGATCGGCCCGTTGATTTCCGATAATCCCGCAGCGACATGGAAGCCATAGGAAAGTAATTTCATGGTCTGCATCACTTATATGGTGCATCGTCTCTCTAATCTGGAACAATAGCTGTCCGTGCTGTCTGTGTCGTAATGGTGACAGTAGAGGCTACGTGAGAAATGTTAAGGGGACTGCACGTTCAGCAAGAAAATCTATTGTTATGTATCAAGTTCAAGATTGTAACCCATCCATCACGAGTTATTGCTGTTTAAAAAAATATTTGCTGTTCCCTTTCATATTGATGACGACTGTGCCTCAAAAGCGAAATAATTTAGATTAGCAACATTGCTGAACACATTCAAGCCAGGTTTTTCAGCGAGAAGGTACTGCATTAAACAATTAAAACCTCGTGCACGTTCATTGTAGCAGTTTGGTATTTTATATGTGCAGATTCTGGTCATTTAAGAGCGCATTAGCTGATACGGAAAGTCTGCATTCGTCAATTAATTTATGTTCTTTGTGACAACAAAATACACAAACACCATTAAAAACAGCAATCCTAAGCATGTGTGGCTTCGATGATATTTATGGACTTGCATAACTCGAAATAGGAGCCAAGCCGGTATCCAGTTTTCAAGCATTCATTCTCGAAACAACGCCACAATAAATCCTATAGTGTTCTAGGATATGAAGAACTGAGTCCTGCGTAGTCGTTGCTAGTATAATTTTTGGTTTGCGTGAATGCTCGTGTGTGATAATGACGCTGAGCACGAAGTCTCGATAAACTCGCTAACAAAATCCTCTTCCCCCCTTCTTTCCCCGCCGACCAGTTATCTTTAGCCAGAATGAATTTGCCAAGGTCGAATAATTCGCTGCGTAGCACCCATTATCGCTCCCTTTCGCTAGATTTTACTTGCTTGCAAGATGATGCTAAATGTAGGCTGCGTGTTGCAGAATATTTCGGACCTAGCCCTAGATGAAGAAATAGCAGCTTTATTACAACTACGTAGACGTTCATGGCAGAGAAACTATTGAAATGTGTGCTAGAAAATTGAAGATGTTTTCGTAAAGCAGGCGTCAAGTCTACAGTTATGAACACTGTTAAAATGAAACTATGCATACTATTTTAAGTCCATTTTAGGGGCAACCAGAGTCATTCCCAAGGTGCAAGTTCATGTAGCAAATGTCAGTATTCATTCGGCATAACCACTATGTGTCTCAAAAATTACAGTGTGTTTATTTAAGTAATGCGTGCTGTTTTAGGTTTAACACGATCTCGGTTTCCTGCTCTGCGCGTTATCTCTCATGATGAACATCGTAGAAAAGCGCCGAAAATCACCCAGCTACGTAGCTTAGATATTAATTTGCATAAACTTTTCTTTTTAGCACTGGCAAGCGGCACCATAATGACCCTATTTGCCATCGCAGTACCATTTCTCGGCACAGCTTCAAGGGTAAGAGCAAGCTGTTACAGCTTACAGGTGACTGCATTGCCAGCGGCTTCCTTTTCCTTCCATCTTTGCACATTACATCTTGGAAGCTTGAGAATATTTTCATTGCCACACACACTCTGCAGCAACTGGCCTGTTGAAGTAGTCTTGGTCAGATCGGCAGGATAGTGCTAGCGCAAATCAGTGTGCTTAAATTTGCGTTAGCCAGTGGCCATCTTATGAAGGAGCAATGCAGCCTTACTCAAAGAATGCACCACAATTAACCCGTCGCGCTGCTGAGCTCGACGCTGTGGGTTCGATAGATGTCGTTACGGGCGCATTTCTATGGCGACGACAACAGTAAAACGCTTGTCTACTGATTTTTAATTGCCCGGTAAAGAACACTAGGTGATCAAAACGGCGTGACATACAATCAGACGGTGGTTTTAGAGCTATACATAAATTTCAATTTTTATGTAGCCGGGCAATTTTTCTTAACTTACACGTTTGAGGTCCCGAGAAATGGAGAGAGAAATGGGATGGGAGAGGCAGGGAGGTTAATCGGAGTAGATTCTGATTTGCTGCCCTGCACTGGGGGAAGGGCAAGAGTAACGTCCGGAAACTGCTCAATTGGTTATGAAGGAAGCCATAGCCAGATGTCCGGAGTAATTTCGACAACTTGGTGCCTTTTAGCGTGCAGCTCAATTTAATGACATGAGCATTTTTACATTCTGTTCGTATGGAAATGCAACGAGGCGCGACCAGCGGCCTTGTTCTAGGCAGCAAAACTTCATAGCTACGGAGCCACAGTGACGGATTACGGCAAATATTCAGTCCAGCCCGAGTCATGGATGTCAGAATCACCTGACGTTTGAGCTTTGACAAACAGCTGTACGCTGTCTGGGTTGCAATCAGCGTACTTGTAAGTGCTCTATAAAAGCAGCATGCGTACTGCCGACGAAGCTGTGCGATCCGCCCAATAATAGAGAGTTTTAGAATAGGGGCCCCAAAGAAATAGCGTCGAAGCCACTGCGCATGCGCAAGACGCAAACTCCGTTTGGGTTTTGCGTTGGGAACGCTATTTCACCGATTTAGCGGGAGCCCAAATAGCGGCCCCAAAAGCTTTGCGTCGGCAAACATGGCGGCACCCATCGAAGCGACGGCTCTAACCTAGCACAAAACTGGGTTCGATTCGCGGTAACGCGTGAAGTTCGCAAGCTAGGAGAAGTGAGTGCTGTTATCGCTTTCTCTCAACTAGCGTGTGTTATGAAGATTGACTCATTAGACGCCGCTGATTTTGAATTCGATTGTGGATTTTATGAATCGTAGGCCTAACACGGCTAAGCTTGGCTGGTGAAGGCTAGTAAAGTTGGTTTGCTCAAAACTAAGCGCAACTAATTGTTAGCTGCTTACAGAGAATAACCTCTAAATTGTACTTAAACGCGAATACACGCAAGTAAAAATTATTATTCCTATCATAAAATGGTATATTTTATTTAATTATTTCTAACAGTTTTTCTTTGACGCCGTAGTGGCGCTGTCAGCGCAAGACGCTATCCGCAAACGTCAAACCCTATTCTAAAACTCTTCACTCCTACGTGCCCCAACGCTAACACCCGCAAAGCTCTTTGGGGCCCCAAACTATTGGGGCCCCTATTCTAAAACTCCCTAATAAGACCTGTTTCTTGAAATTTACAAGTTCTCCACATTTGAACGATGCTTTTGCAGTGTCATTTGACGTTTTATTTCGATTTCGGTTGTCAATAACGTTTGGCTTGTCATTGCCAAATTTGTTGAGTAAGTCGTAGTTAGGTGTCCATTTAGTGCTCCTCTTACGCATCAGCGAAAAAAAAAAAGAGAACGCTGTTGGCGAGCCTTTCCCGTAATTGTTGTCGCCAGAATAGAGGCACGATATGTGCTCTGCTGTCTCCATAGCTCAGTTGGACTCACTTATAACGAAATCACAGTTTGTTATAATGATGATGCCGTAATCATGCAAATTAGTGCGCGTGTAATGGTGCCATAGGTACATGACGCGTTTGCACACAAGCGTAGGGAGCGGGATACCCACGTCGTTTACAAACGAAGTGAAGGTGAACAGCGTAGCTTAGCTGCAGGCTTAGCAGTCTGAAATTTTTTTCTTGCCTTTTCTCGTTATCAAACGCGCAGATATTTTAGCACACCCCCGCGATGGAACACCTCAGGGATGAAAAGTCACCTTGCGGTGCTGCGCATTCCTGGAGTGAGCTGAATACTGCATGACGGCGCAGGGAGGCAGCATGCACTCACTGTTGCGGCATTAGGGGCTGTACGAGATGTGGCGTCTACGACGTGTTTCCGCCTTCCAAATAGCTTCCCGCGTGCGCAGCCAGCAAAATCATCACCTTCGAGATCTGGTTTTTCTTATCTAAAGAAATCCGTCGCTGGGGGGCATGGATTCGGACGCCACCTAAAGGAGCCCTGTTATATGCGGCTCTGCCGCCTAAACTACTCGCCGATTCCCGGTGAAACTTCGCACAACGGTAGCATCTCTCACTGGGTTCAGTTTGTCGCGAAGTTTGCGAGAATTTTAGTTTTAGTTTAGAAGTTTAGTTGAACACAAAGCCGAAGTTTGCGTCGTCTGTTGCAGACTCCACTTACGAAAATTTGCTGCAAAAGAAACAGTGACGCCATCTCTCTGCACTACTCGAATAGCGCGTTTCACCTTGTTGTGCGCAAAGCGATTTTTTAGTCTCGCCACTTAAAACCACGGTGGCTTCCGTTTTTGTGCGAACGAAACAGATTTCAAACTAAATTTTGAGATTTCACGTGCCACAGCCACGATCCGATTATGAGGTTAGCTCCGGACTAAATTTAGAACATGTTCAGTACCGATTGCCAAACGGTACTAAACTCACTACAAAATGCTGTCTGTGTGCGACATCTTCTCGGAAGTGAGATTGCGGTTAACCGTTAAGAGTTACGCCTGCAGGAACACTTGATAGACAGATTACTCATGAGGTGGTATCGGCGTAACACGCGAAAAATGCCCAAAATTTCGCAGCATTTCATCTAAGATAAGAAATTATTTCTGAGAGTGCTTAGAATATTAGTAAATTTGTCTCAAAACACAATAGCATATGTATAAGCTAACCGGCCTTGGTTGCTTAGTGGCTATGGTGTTCGGCTGCTAATCGCGAGGTCGCGGAGTCGAATCCCGGCCGTGGCGGCCGTATTTCGATCGGGCGAAATGCGAAAGCACCCCTGTACTTAGATTTAGGCACACGTTAGAGAACCTCAGGTTGTCCAAGTTTCTGGAGTCACCCACTACGGCTGCTTCAAAATCTGATCGTGGTTTTGGCATGTAAAACCCCATAATTTCGTTCTTTATGTATAAACGACAAATGATGCCGTTCAAATAGCTCATTGCTGCATTCACGGCCAGTGCGCATGGCTCGCAGTTTAGATCGGCATCACAGTGTTCGCTAGACAGTTTATCTCGGTTACATATTTCCAGCAGTCCGTTTACTGTAAGAGCGTCTCAAGATTACAAGTTTATACATAATGATGGAATTTTCTTGTTTGTTTCGTTCCTTTTTCCACAGCTGTTTGTGTCCTTGTACTCCTCGGCTTCGGGCCCATTCTCCGGTCTGATACTTCTCGCCATCTCGTCTCCGTGGGTGAACGCGAAGGTAAATTTTATTTACACATGATTTTAAGGGTTAAACTGTAACACTGATTTGTGTGCGCTGAACAATCGAACGGTGTCACTCCTGAATCTGGTCATTTTTTCTTTCGTTATCCGTCGCAAAACTTGTATTGGGCACTTAAAGTCGTAATTGAGATTTTACTGATGTAATTTCAAAGGCACCAGCACGCTCTAACTGTGCAGAAGGGTGTTCTCATAGATTATTAGACTTTGCGCAACGCAATGAACGTAAAAACAGAAAAAGAGCGGAGTACTTCCATTGCTCTCACGTTATCGACGTTAAGCCAAGCAGAGGCACTATGGCAAAGAACAATTGGCTCTGGAGTTCACATACACTATTCACCATGTACTTTTAATCATGTAATAGACATTCACGTAACTAAGCCTAACCACCCGCCTAAGTTGTGCTGACAGGTACAAATATGTAAATGTTGCCTATCACGACAGCGCTGCTGCTGATGTAGTAGTCGTTTGCATCGCGAATAAATATTTACGTTCACGACATTATGTCCACTGTTCCTTTCCGTGCGCTGATATCACTAATTCTTTGTCGTTAACTGATATACATACGCAACCGGACAGTAGTGTACACAGCGATGGTGTTTTAATCACTTTAAGCCACATATAGTTACTTCATACAGTGTACGAAAAAATATGAAAGGGGGGGGGTGTATTTTGGGGGCAAACAACGATCCCTCTAGACAGATAGCTTCGAAACTGCTTTCTGCTATTTCGTGTATAGTTCCCGGGTTTGAAAAACCGAAATTGCACTTTCCTTTATTTGAGTGAAAGAAAAGGAACTAGTATATATCCCGCTTTACATGTAAATCTCGTGCTCCTTTTCATATTTGTGCGAAGTGCAGCTCACAAGAGCTTTAGCAAGAGTGGTGCAAAGATATTCAATAGCATTATAGGAACAGATGCCGCAATTCAGCATAACCTACAAGGACTTAACACGAATGCTCACTATACATTGCAGAACAAATAAAAAGGCTGTAAACGCATAAATAACTTGCTATGTGGAAAGCGTGTCAGCGAGTACGAGCGTAAATATGGGCTAAAACAGCGCTAAGCGTTTCCAATGGGCTGTAAGAAATGCAATGAGCCAATGTTACCGAGCGCCAGGTTATACCTAGCTGTTCCTGGTACAATCCACATTTAAATATGTTAGCACGCTCGTCATGTTGATATGAACAATTGCAGTGTGTTCAGAAATTGGTAATGCATAATGTCGCGAGAAACGCAGTAGCCGAATGCACCTTTTGGTTCATTTCACAACATACAAGACGTTAGTGTAGTCGCTGAAGATGTCCGCGTGTTCGTCTCGTGACATAAACTCCTACGATTGTTGAAAATAAGGCATGCGTATACATTCTGGAACGTTCTGTCTCACACGTTCAGCAACAATGTAAGACGTTCTCAGTGAGCAAAAAGAAAGTGCCAAAATTAGGTAAATTATCAGGCGATGTCTTATATACCATCTGTCGTTTGCTGTTCAGTCTACGTTTCGTATTGCGTGACTTCTCTTAATAAACCCTGCATCCGTTAGCGAGGCCGTGGGAAGAACTTGAAAGAATCGGTCACTAGGTTAGCAATTTCGCAATGGCGACAATTTGCATTTTCAAAATGAAAAAGGCAGATCACAGAAGTTTTTTTTTCCCTTTCATAGCTTGATGGAGCTGTGTTTACCTTGTGAACCTTTAAAGAACGTACGCTGGCGTGTTATATTTTTGCTCATTCCTTGGTGGCCAAAATATACATGTTTAGTTTAGCGTAGTTCCGCAACGCAGAATTGCATTAATAACATTGTATTGATCGAACACGCAAACGTAAGCTGGCCGCTTGACTTCAGCCGTCGTGCTCTGGTTCCGAAGAAAAGTATTCGTGTTCTTTTTTTTTTTTCGCGACACCATTTTTTAAAAATAGAAACAGGAAGTGAACATCCTAGGATAAACAGCCTCTTTATGTGATCGCGCAGGGCGCTGCATGGGCAAGTATTCTGGTCTGCGTGCTACAGCTGTGGCATGCGGTGGGGAGAATGCTGTCGGCAGTCCCTCCACCTCCCGTGATTCCCGGAACGCTGGAGAGATGCCCGTCGCGGTCCAACGACACCGGGGTGCTCGCTGGCTCTCGCATCCTGGCTGATGAACCACTGCAGTACGGGTTCTGGCTTTATGTTGACTTATGTCGCTTTTTGCAAGGTATTGTGCTGTTTTCGGGCAGTGGTATAACAGACCCATAGAACTTCTGAAGAGGGTGGGGACTTACTTTCACAATGAAGCAGGTGAGGACTCACTTCGATGTTTTTGTTGCATGAAATGCTCAGAATGGCGGACGTCCGTGACGTCTTATTAGTTTTATTGCGATAGCAATTAAATTGACATTCCAAGCGCATTTCTGCCGGCGGCGTCGCCGTGAGGTTCCGTGTAAAGTCAGATGGCGATAGAACCGCCGCCGCGCGTAGTATGCTGTACGTACGAGTGAAAGCGTGCGAGGGCCAGCCTGCGACCGCGGCTCAATCTCGCGCACGGAAGGGAGGATGCGCACCGTCTTCCGTCACTCGCACGGCTCCGGGGGGAGGGTAGCGAGGGGGGGGGCGTTCACTTCTGGGCGACCGGTGCGCCCGAGCGCCCGCGCGTGCCTGCTCGAGCCGCTGTATATTGAACATGTTGAAAGCCATTCGCGACGGGAGGCGGTCACCTGTGGCTGGGGAGGGGAGGGGGGGGGCGGGGGGAGGTTCTATTTGAGGGCGACTTGGTCGGCCGCGCACGCCCGTCTGTGCCGCTGCGTCTTGAAAATAATCTGCTGCGTGTACAGCGTCCACCGCGCGCTGCGTTTTTGCTTCGTTCGCGTTGATGTGAGCGGCAGCAAAAAATTCAGTTCGCTCGCTGCTCCTACTGCCGCGCTTACTCACTCCAGTGTTTCGACAGCGAGTTTCCTCGGTCATCGAGTAAGACGTGCTCATGCTTGCTGGTGCGCACGTGACACCATGGTTGTTAATTTATTTAGTATGCCAATGTTTACATCTCTATATGACCGATGAAACTACTTTGCTTACTTAGTATAGCTGTCCATTAATTAGCTGTCGTAATAAATGCTTCGAATTTGAGGCGAAGCTGCGATTTGTTTTGTTTGAAGTAAGCATAGCCAAATGCATCAGCCTGAGATCTGAAACGTTCTTCTTAAGATAATAAATATATACTACGCTATATTGCATTAGGCTCTTATTTATTCAGGTATATAAGAGCGACGTGTTTATATTTACGCTCGTTGATTTTACAACAGTACTGCGGTATTTAAAGCGCTATCTATAGTGACTAAACTTTCAGCTCGCTACGAAGACAAACTAATTATGCACTGCTTTTTAAAATAACTTTGCTTTAACCACGCAGGCTGAATTCGTGTTCTAGTGCGGCAAATATTTTTAAAACCCTTTTGTGCAGTCAGGGCGTTATGAAATGTCCATATGAACTGTTCCTCGCATGTTATTGTAGATTGCGCGTGTGTGTATTTCGGACGTCAGATCCCTGTCGTAGACCAGGCCTCTGAAAGGCACCAGTATCAGGTGAACGAAATTTAATTGTGCGTATTAAAGCGGAAGTGAACGAACAGTAAAGGTTGTACTCGAGCCTATAAAGCAACGAGAGCAGGAAATATCTCAAAGGGTATTTCCCCAGGCCTAATCGCAAATTTTAGCTATACTCTAGGAATTGTAGGGTGCCGTTTGGGGAAGGAAGGAATGAAGGAAAACTTTATTTGGTCCTGCAACTAGTGATAATTAATCACTAAGCGGGCCGCTCCCACGTCGGGACCGGAAGGCCAAGCCTCACGGCCACTTCGTGAGCCTGCTGGACAGCCCAGAATTGTTCATCCAGGTCCGGGCTGCGAAGTGCAGCCTCCCACCTGGACGCATCCTTGATCGCCGAGTCTCCTCCAATAATAAAAAAAAAATTCAACATATCGATGAGGTCAGATGCTGCCGTTTGGGGAGCATCTGACCTCATCGTTATGTTGAATTTGTTTATTATTGGAGGAGATAACAGAAGTGAAAATGCCACATGCCCATCATGCTGGATGGCGAGCCTTCTCTGTCAATGCAGATACTCTCTTTTTCTGTCTCGATTAGCGTCAGAAAGCCCCTCCCCTCCCGCCTTCTCTCATACCGCAGCCGAGAGACCGTGTCAAGCTTGCGTTGCGAGCCCCGTCACCTTTGATGTTTTTTTTTTTATCTACTTCACCTGTTGCTGCGCTGGGCATTCCCCGTGGTAGTCTTACGCGTTCTGCATTTGACGACTTAACGAGGTCACGTGCCATAATCGCTGACTCTACAGACAGTGCTTTTTGTGTAGAGGCATTCGCGCCAACTTTTACTCGGGCTGGAAGAGATACTCGCTACACGGGAAGAGCGTATGGACTCCTGTTTAAACTTCCAGCTGCTTTCGTGTCGCGCAGCCACTTGGCACTTTGCAGACACGATTACCGCCGCGTGATCTACGCGACACGCTTTTCTGTTTAGAGTGCCCAAACCGTGTGAGCCTGGGCACTTCAAATCACTCAGATTGGGAGAAAACCGCCTAAAGCTCAGCGACGGGCGTCAAAAGACGGAAAGTTCGATCTTTAAACCTCGTCACTCAAATTTCCCGACGACTATACGGTACCCCGAAATCGCCGCCTCTCCGAGATTGGGATTTCATAGTTAAGCCCTACCAAGTGCATAATTCGTAATCGGCGAACTTTTTAGACACAATCGACTATCTTGTGCAGACTCTACGTCTTCCCGCTGTACCGGTTGTCGTTCTTCTGGATCACCTTCATCGGAGCCCTCCTCACGATCCTTTTAGGAACAGCGCCGAGTCTCGTTACAGGCGAGTAGCCGCAGTGGTTTTACATCCATAGTATTGCATACGAGAGTGTCATATTCGGGCAGTTGCAAATACTGCAGAGCCGCGTGGATCTACAGTGCTGTACACCAAAGCGCCTACAAGTGATTTGCTGCACGCTGCGATTCGTCCATCGTTCTGCTCGGTCCTTTCCGCATAGACTTTTGCTGGTATCTAGTTGGCGTCAACGATTTAAGGGGCGCTACTTCCGCGAAACGGCTCAATTCCTGCCCAGCTCATTTCAGGCCGCCCACCTTCCTGCCAACTTTTGTCATGCCGTCGAGCTAGTGCCTATACTATTCGACATCCGCTATACTAAATGAATAATTTGCAAAACCTTTCACGTCTCTGGACCCTGGTTCGGGAGGGTTACGTTTTCACGATCGCCCGCCTTTAATTTTATAAGTTCACGGCGAAATAATTTGAGTTCTTTAATATGCGAGAAATGCGGGCCACCCAGTTAGTTTGAACTTAGGCGTACTTATATAAAATTCGTTCGAACGAAACCCGATTTTACGAATTGCCTGATCTGACGAAGAAACTTCTATTCCCCGATAGATGCCCATAGGGCTTAATGTTGTCGTCAACTCGAATTAGCGAAACGAACTTGGCCACCGAGCTCGATTTAACAAAGTCCTTCCTGGAATAATTATTTCATTCTCATTTTGACACACGACGGTTTTTTTCTTCGAGCGTCCGCTCTAACGCAATCACGTTAAAACAACTGGGCGCCCCAGGCATGGCCCTAGCTTTACTTTTACGAGGCTTCACGCCGCGCCCATGCACGGAGCAACGGACTCCGAAGTCGTCGATCTCTTGAAGCGGTTTGCCGGGGGCCCACGACGGAACCGAGGACGAATTGCAAGCGCCTGTGGGCTATGAGGAGTGTCTGCGCTCACTGCTGAAGAAGCGCACGCAGGCGAACACAATGGCTTTTTTTCCCGGCAACATGCACAGTTCTCTCCCGAACAGCGAGGCGTTCTTTTTTTTTTCTTTCGGTGTCACGCACAAGCAATTCGGTCCTCGCGGGCTTTTCACATAGGCGGGCTTTGCTTAGCAGCAAATGCAATGCTGCGGCAGCTTTTGGGAGTCGCTACGTTAAAAATTTATATTTCGAAGAACCGAACCATTCCTTTACGAACTTCCCAATTTAACGAGACAATTCGCGCGTGCTGATCGCTTAGTGAAATCGAGTTTCCACTGTCATGTCAATCTACGCCAAACGGCAACCAGGAAAGTGGGCCTTTTTACTGTATAAGTAAAGCGACACCACTCAGTTACGATTATAAATAGTCGCATTATTACGAAAATTCGGCTCTGAAAAGGAAAATCATGTACAAATTCCAGCTTTAAATTTCAGCCACAGCTATTAGTTTTCCAAGCTCACTAGAGCACACCGCGCTAGCATAGCGGATAGGTGTTGCGCTGCTCAGTACGAGGTCGGGGGTTCGATACCCGGATGTACCTGCCGCATTCTGATGGAACTGGAACGCAATCATTTTCGCGCACCAACCTTTGTGTGCGCGTTAAGGCAGCTCGGGCGATCAAATTAATGCAGAGCCCTCCACTACAGCCTCCCTCATTAAGTGCTCTTAAGTATGCGTAGGTTAAGCCTCACAAACAAGCTTAAAGCTATCGTACAGCGTTATCGCCTGCTTAGCTTTATCCTAAATGGTGACATGAGAGCGGCCGCTGACACTGTTACCGTCTTCTTTGCAGGCGGTGCAAAAGAGTCGAGAAGGAATTTGCGCCTCACTAGTCCCGTCTTTCTCAACTTTTGGAGGCGCTTCAAGTTTTTTCGGCAAGAGCTGCAGGTGAGCTCAGTTCGCGGCGAAAACAAATCAAACGGATCGCACGAAGAACCTCTACTACAAAGGTTTGCTTATTATGTGCGTTTACAAGTGTGGAGGGTAATACCGCGTGGAAAACAAGGGAGCCTGTATGCCTTCTCTTTTCCTTGCACAGCTTGAAAGAATTTGCGTTTCGTGTAGGCTCGGGGAGTTCTGAAATGTGAAAGGGTGCTGTATTTGTATATTTTTCAGCTCGGTGAACAGTGTTGAAGTGCGTTATGAATTTTTTTGACAGTTTGCGCCTCAATGAACGTTTTGAAGACGAAAGGATACACTGCATCAAAGGCACTTATGTCTCGTGTCACTATCGAAGTATGAAACTACGGAAAAGGTATCGTGCTTAAATCGCGTTGATTCGGAGATAAGATTAGAGCGCAGGAGGCTGGAATAGTACAAGGACTACGTTTTAAGCACTAGAATATTTTTTTGCTACCTATTGTCACAATGTGTATAAAACACATCACGTAAATAACGAGAAGAACCGATTTAACTCAGGGGTACTATTTTTATTTCTCATGTCATAAATAGCCAACAAACAATGACGCCAATGAAAACGTAGGGGAAACTACTTGTACTTACGAACTGAATTAAATAAATGATGAATTAATGGAAATGAAAGTGGATGTAAAAACTACTTGCCGCAGGTGGGGAACGATCCCAGGTATTCGCATTGCGCGGACGATGCTCTACCAATTGAGCTACCGCGGCGCCGTTCTGCCATCCACTTTCTTGGGTATTAATCTGTTACTACTAGAAGTCACCCTGGGAGTGTTAGCCAGCACCACCATTCACAAACCTTGGCGGCGGCAAGGTTTGAGATTGGTGATGCTGGCTAAAACTCCCAAGTGCAGTTCTAGTAGTAAAACATAAATACCCAAGAAAGTGGATGGGAGAACGGCGCCGCGGTAGCTCAATTGGTAGAGCACCAAATTTGACCAGGTTTGTTCCATTTAAAAGAAAAACTTCAAATATAGTGACTGCTGGTTTTGAATTTTTCATTAGGATCGTCAATTCTTTATTAAAAATTGGCAAATATCGCAAATATTCATAAAAAGAAACTATCTGGTTTACAAGGAAAAAACGCTACCACAATTCTGTGAATTACATCTAATAGTACATTCAAAGCGGACGAAATTGACATGCTACACATGAACCTAAAAAAAATTGAGTAATATGGAAATACAGTTTCTCCAGAACCCTTGTATACAACGTAACAAAATCATCTTAGATATAAATTAGCATATCGAATTTGTCCGCTTTGAATGATCTAATGAATGACTTTTACAGAACAGCTATATCTGTTCTTGATGCACAGCTGTTAATTTATAAACTTCGTGCGCCTATTCTTTTTCTCAACTTTCGAATTTATAAAATCTTTTCACAGAATTCAAGCCCTAAATCGAAATTCCGCTTTCAACAGTCACCAGAATTTAAGGTTCTGTCTCAAATGCAACAAGCTTCATTAAAATGGGTCCAGGGGTTACCTCAGAAAAGCGTTTTCGCGTATTACGCGTATTTGAATAGGCCGCGTTGCAGTTGGGCCCGAGCTAAAGCTTCCTCTTAAGGCTTTTCAGTATCTGGGTCAGGGCTGCGCTAAAAATTTTATATACCAACCGAATGAACGAATAAGACTTATTTGACCAAATGTGCTTATGTGTATCTCTCCACGTTTTTTGTCTAGCCTTGCAGCTAGTATATTGTGTTGACAGATGATAGATTAACACAACTAATTCGCCCAAACATTCATCATAAGTGATTCAAAGAGCAGAGGCGACGGCGCCCTGCATAAAGCGTTCCAGGTGTCTTTATCCATACCTCTGTATAGCTGTGAGAAACTTCAGTACCATCTTAGGCGACATATTTTAGCAACCATTGCCTCTAGAGCTTCCATTAAGTTGTGGTTCTTCTTGGCGTGTTAAGATCAGCACTTAGATAGCATTCGAATAAAAGTTTTTATCGACGGTAAACTCACGCAACGCAAGTACATTATAAATGTAACATGTTCGCTCTTTTTTACGTTACATTTGCACTCATAATCTTAATTCTTGAATTACACATTTGGCAACACAATGCGCCATTGGACGATATATATATACAGACGCTGTGATTATTTAAGTTGTTTTCTAAAACGCTTGCTATATTTTGCACAGCTCGACGAAGCCGAGGCGAACCACAATAAGGAATCGACGCTTCTGAACTACAACAACGACGACTGCACCGTCTTCAACGAGCAGGCTTCGCAAAATGGAAAGCAAGAGCTTTTTAAGGAAGCTTCCAGTCGATTGCTTGAGTCCACCGCCTAGGCTAATCACTGCGCGCCGTGGATGTTGTCATACTTGCTTCCATGTGAACTCGTCCTCTGGAAATCCTGCATCAATAAAGGAATAAAATAAAAATAAGGAATAAAGGAATTGACGTTATTAAGTGTGCTGTAGACGCAGGAAATAAACTACTCATCTCGTCTTCTCCAACAAAAAGCACCAGAGCAATATGCGCTGATTCTAGGATCCGACTTAACGTCAGAGTCCTGTGTAGAAGAGCCTTGTAAACACCAGCTTACATACAACAATCACTTGTTTTGAGATCTGACTCAATACTGAATATGTCAAACAGATACATGGCGCACTATGAGCCAGCGTAGATAGCCCAACTGGTCCATAGAACAGGCTCTTTGCACGTACTGCGTCAATTGTGAGGTGGCGGCACAAAGCTCGGGTGAGCAGCGCCGCTGCGATGGGCAGCGGCGCTTTAATTAACAGGGTCCAGCATCGCCAACGCGCCTGATGCGGAAGAGTGATAAACCACGGGACCTAGCGAGGCTCTTGTACACGTCCTTTAAGCACTTCCTGTTGCTGCCTCACGTTGCGTGCGATAGTATTTTCGTTTGTTTCTGGGTCTTTAGGCAGTTAGCCTTGAGCCATTTTATGTGTGCTGTGAAGGTTAGTTTTGAATCAAGCGTGTCATCCACAGACACGGATGGCCACGTCGCACGTGGCTACCCGTGTTCCTGACGTGCCGTCTGGATCTCGTCAGATTAGCGGAAGTCATTGCCATTGGCTGCCTGACGGACGCGGGAACTATAAGAGCTGCTACTGGCTTCAACTAGCTTCACTTTGGCAGCAGCGGCAGCAGCGAGCGCACGCACTTACCCTTTGCTTGATACACAGGTTGGTGCATTGGGTCCTGTCTCCAGCATACTTGTTAACTGGTGATGCCAAGAGCGAAAAGTGTACCCGCCTATTGTCTCTCGTCGCCACGCTTCCGGAAATCACGAAATTCATCAAGGAGTTCAGGCAGGAAATGCGTGAAATGTGATCTTTACCGCCCAAAAAAAGAACTAGTAAAGAACTTAAAGAACTGAAATTGTCTATCGACTTCAGCCAGCCGTTCAACGCGATGGCCACGTGCTGCAGCCAAATTGTAGAAAAGAAAACTCTGCACTGAGGAAAAAAATTCCGTACTTGTTTTGCGATGCGAATCGCTCACACAGCTCACACAGAAAGGATGACAAGTCTCGAACAATGTTCTAGAAACAAGACTATCGATCTGAAAGGCGTACAAACCACTGAAAATGAGAGCGTTACCAACTTGGCAATAAAAATCGGGAATGCTTGCGAAGATTTCAAGGAAAACGACATTGAAATTTGTGATCACCGCGTTAGCAGGAAATACCACAGGCGCCTAAACATAGTTGTGCAGTTCCGGGCACGTTCTAAACGCGGTGCACTTGTTGCAAAAGTGCGCAAAAGGCAAATCGTCACCTCTGACCTTGGTGTTCGGGGTAATTCACCCGTCGATGCTAATGAGCACTTGTGCCTCCATGTTAAAAAATATTTTAACATGGTGCCAGCTTAACTCGCCTAGAATAAATCCTACCAAAACGTATTTTATGCTTTTTCATTCGAATCATAGGACATCACAATTCATTCCCACTGTCAACCTAAACTCTCTTGACATTATTGCAGTTAATGAATGCTAATTTCTTGGTATAATTATTGACTCAAACGAAAAATTTACGAAACATGAACTCGAACTGTTTTATGCGAAAGTAAATTCATCTCCGCTCTTGAGCGCTTGCACGTGGCCGGCTAGCAGGTCTCAGTGGAAGGTCGGCACAGACTCCCAAGTACGTTTGGCTGCAAAACCAACAAAGGCACGTAGCATCTGCGTGACTGGGTGAGCAAAGTGCGCGTGAATGCGACCTGCAACTTACATATACCGGAAGGACTCTGCCTCCCTGAACCTGCACGTGATGTCTTGGGGCTCGGACCAAAGTTTGCGCTGCAGCCCCCGAAGAAAAAGCCTGAACTTTTGTCTATTGTGCGTCAGGTCTACAGGCGTGCTCGAGAGGACGAGGCCACGAGGATTAACTCTGAAGGTGTCGACGCCTTAAAATGTTGTAAGCCTCCACGTCAGAAATTACCTGTGAAACATGTAGAATCATACTCGTTACAGCATGATCTGTGTGTGTTGCCAGCGGATAAAGAAGGCGGCGTCGCAGTTTTTTCGCATGAAGAATTCAATGAGAAAGCTATAAACCCTATTTCGGCAGTTTTTAATGAAAGAAATGACGTCTCTTGCAATAAGGTAAGAGCGAAAGCACAACAATTGTGTAAAAGGATGATTCTGCAAAGTGTGATGAACAGCATCAAAAAAAAAATAAAGCAAGAAGGATTGTCTGGAAGTATTTGTCAGCGCTAAGACTCACAAAGAAGGTGTACCGTTCAGGGTGATAGTTTCTGAGAGGGACACGTGGGAGAAATCTGTCGCCATGTACCTTCAAGAAAAACTAAACTTGCTAGACATCAGTGACCCTTGCCTGACAAACAGTTCTGACGAGGTTTTAAACTTGGTAAGAGCTCATGAAAATCAACGTTTAAAGGCCTTCTCTGCCGATGTCAAAGACCTTTATTATTCTCTGCCACAATCAGAATTATTAACCTGTATTGACAGTTCCATAGATACATATGGTGCCATCAGGTTTAGCACGGAAGCAGGTACATCCATTGACAATTTTTTAAGAGTTACTTAGGTTTTATTTGTCATCTACGTTTATCGAGAGAAAAGGTACCCTGTATCTGCAGAAACAAGGAGTATGTATGGGTTATTGAGTAGCACCAGTGCTAAGTAATCTGTTTTTAGCTAACCTTGACAGAGACCTGTCACAGCGCCTTCACGAATCTAAGGTTGTAAAAGTGTTTAGACATGTTGACGACTTTTTAGTTCTTATTGACTGTTCATCCGCTTGTTTTACTAATGAATGTGCTCCTGTTTTTACCACCTTTCGCGACTGTCTAAATCCACTAGAAGTGACCTTTGAAATGCCATGAGACGGGAGGATTAGATTCCTTGACATCAAGTTTGTGCTCACCGATAACGAAACCTGCTGGTGTTACGAACCTAGGGCAAGTAAGCCACTTTTACCATTTCATTCCGCGCATACAAAGCTTGTGAAGAGGAGAATCGCGAAGATGTGTTTCAGCCAAGCACTGAAAAAATCATGCCAACACCTAATGCACGTTAGCATCGAACGGCAAACCTCGCCTTTAAGCTGCGCTGATTACCCGAACCACGTGCTTGTGTCAGTCGCAGGACTGCTTAAGCAGGCGCAGCAAAGCAGTTCGGAGCAGGTGCACGTCTAGCACTGACATGAACAACAGAAAGGTTGAAGTTATCCCCTACATACACGAGTTCTCCAATAGAATAAAGAAGATTGCTGGAAGGAGCGGCGTCAACGTTGTATTTTCAGCAGCTAATAAATTGGTCAGCCTCTGTAAAAACACAAGGCCAGAAAGAATCCCACGTGGCGCATGCGAAAAATAACATAAAAACAAATTCATTGTTTGCATCGCCGGTGTGGCATACCGTATTCCTCTCGGGTCTGGACGATCCTACATCGGTCAAACAGGCAGATGCATAAATGACAGGCTACGAGAACACAGTAACAAAGTTAACAACTTCGCCGCTGACGGCTTTCTTGCCATCCATTGCCAGAGATGCAAGTGCAAACCAAGATTTAAAGAAACAGTCACCATGAGTAGAAGCAGGTGTGAAATGACGCGCTTGATAATAGAACCCAGGCACATATCAACATTCGGCGACGCATGCGTCAGTAAACCTTCCATTTCATTATCTTCAAAAGAGCTGAATTATCTTTGTTCGCGTTGAACGTGTAGATGTCTGTGGATATGTGAGTCAAGAAACTGCCTACGTGTGGTTCCCAGTATATATTTCTTGTTTATTTTTCCGAAAATTTTACACGTGCTGTATGACGGGTCGAGGGTGTATATATAGCGATGAGAACGAAGAATAAATCTGTTGAAAGAAGCGCTGTGTGTGTCAGATGTGCCTTGTGTTGTCCGTGCCAAGCTTGCGCTATAACAAAATAAGATATGCCGTACCAACAAGCCCCCATCGCTATCCTAATCCAAATCTACGTCCTCACAGTCAGTGTTAATTACGTGCAGCCACGAAAGCCATCGCATCAGCCTCACGGGTGCTCTGTTGAATCTCAAACACACACACACACACACACACACACACACACACACACACACACACACACACACACACACACACACACACACACACACACACACACACACACACACACACACACACACACACACACACACACACACACACACACAGAGAGAGAAAGAGAGAGAGAGAGACTACTTATTTAGGAGTACTGGTGATCTCCGAAAAGATGATATCAGGGAGGGCATACAAATAAATTGAAAACAGTATAATGAAATAACTTATACCATGCAAAATACTTAAGTAATCAATACATGAAGATGTACGACATTGTAACCTGAAGCAGTGGAAATAATGAAAACAATCTGCTAGCACGCCGCAAGGACAACGCACATCAAATGCTTTGGCTCTCGTAAATGCTACGCCGGTTACGGCAACCAGTGTTGGAAGACTTAATCTGAAAATAGCCAAGCTGCTCAATATTATTGCGTCAATAAAGGCTTTCAGTATTAACGCAGTGAGCGCATATCTTATTACATGTATATGCATGCTACTTATTATTTTTTATCATACACCGTGAACATTGTTTAAAAAATTTTGCACACATGATAACCACGGGATCGCGTCAGTTTGCTGAACCGAGTCCGTCTAGCACTGGCAAACCGCGCTCACATTAACCGCGGTTAACCCTTTGAACCACGGTTAAGCTTAACCCCGGTTATGTCTGCTCGTGTGACAGGGGTATAAGATAGCCGCTCGTTTTCCCGTCCCAGTCGGTGTCGGGCACTGCTGTCGTCGTGTGGGCGCTGGTGAAGGGGGCCGCTTCGAGGGAAGCACCCAAAGAAGCGTCCGGCCGAGTTGGGGCGCAACACCCTCACCGGCCATGACGCAAATGATGTGCACTTGGACAAAACCGCGACACAGGTCTGCTCTGGTGACCTCGACTCGATGACTCCGGGGCCCAACTGCCTCACTTCCCTGATGGGGACGTATTTTCGGAGGCTCATTTACGTCAATATCATTTTCAGTGGATGCTTATTGGTTGGTTGAGCACTTGTCACGCGAAAGTGATAGTATCGCCGAAATTGATTGTCCGAGAATGCTTCCCTTGGCCTCGAATGAAGAGGCAGTCGCATGTAGAGCTTTCTGGATAGCCCGATGGTTGGTCAGCCGTATCAAGCCTTCATTAAAGCTGATCAGAGCCATCGGTATGCTCCTGATACCACTGCGCATGAACAAATTCAATGTTAATTGACCTGTGGGAATAGAGGCCGTGCAAAGAGAAAAAAAAAACTCTGAAGCGAGTTTTCAGGAATCGCCCTAACATGAAGCGGGCAAAATAAGCAAGCGCTCCAAAAGTAAGACTAGAAAAGCCTAACACCGCCCAAAATCTGGCCATAAGCAAAAGCTTTCCAACGCCACGGTTTATTCGATAACAATCTTGCTCTTGTTTCTTAGTGAAATGCAGCAACCCCAATATCGGGCATCGACCATGAATCGGGCGGTAAAAAGCTGGTTATATTTTAAAGGAAAATAAGGTGAACTGAAATGAGTAACTTGTTCTTGTGAAACATCGACTGTTATAGATATGAAGGCATAACTAAATAAATATTGCAACAAAAATCATGTGAGCATTAGAAACAAAAAGAACAATTTTATTATGCAGTTCTTTTTGTCTTGCACTGAAAGTTTCAGATAGCTTCACAAATGTTCCTGCGGCCATAACCCAATACACTTGCCTTAAGGAAAAAAAATTACAGAAGATTCAAATTTAAGTCAATGTTTTGGAATGGTTCTTCCAATAACCTTTCCCTTTTAATATTAACTTTTCGACATGCTAAAAGAAATGCTCCCGAGTTTCACTCTCATTGCATGAAGGACACAAAGGTGACATAGCCAGACCATACCTGTGAAGATAAAAGTTCAGTGGGTGAACACGGCACCGAAGTCTCGCAATCCCTGGTACAAGTTTTCTTGTGAAGCACAATTTGTTGTTCTAATGAAAATTGATACGCCGAAAATCAGATGTTGCCAACAATGATTTCGTACAGTTATTTGTAGTAGTATATTTTCTGAATGGCGCCGCAGTGATGAACGCCGACGCTAGTTTAAAGCGAATTGCAGGACCATCGTGCAATGCTACTGCGAGTAAATCTGCATAGTCGCTTAAGGTCAGACGTTTGTGGCCTGGCACCCACGCTAAACGAACTCGACGTAAGTTAGTGTCTTGCGAGACGAGAATGTACGGTTTATAAAGGATCTGACAATTTGGATGCGATTTGTGAACAGCAGACAGACAGGCAATCAGTTAAGATTACGGCTGACGACAGAGATGGTGGTAATTTGCGTAGAACTAAGACAATTTCCAATAATTCCGCCTGAAAGATAGGCGAGAAGTTCGGTAGCCGAATGGAAAAAGACCAATTTAGATGTGGTTATACAATGCTAACACCTGCCTTTTCTTCACAGACGGTCCGGTCCCTATTACGGTCTTTGTATCTGGGTGTGTAGGATGGCCTTCCAAAATGATAGGGCGAATGGTTTTCGCTGCTTGTAACAATATTATCAAATACAACTTGAGCGACTCGAAAAGATTAATCTATAATAATAATATTTGGGGTTTTACGTGCCAAAACCACTTTCTGATTATGAGGCACGCCGTAGTGGAGGACTGCGGAAATTTGGACCACCTGGGGTTCTTTAACGTGCACCTAAATCTAAGCACACGGGTGTTTTCGCATTTCGCCCCCATCGAAATGCGGCCGCCGTGTCCGGGATTCGATCCCGCGACCTCGTGCTCAGCAGCCCAACACCATAGCCACTGAGCAACCACGGCGGGTAAAGATTAATCTAGTAAGACCACCTCGCATAGGTGAACATTTATTGATCCAATCGTTTTAGTCGGAAAACAACTTGAGGGCAACGCAAGCGAGAGTACTGATGGTTGACGAATGCGGCCAATTGAAAAATAAAAAGAACAGACTGTGACTTCCTTTGTGGACATACGTATCCCTTTATGGAATTTTTTACTATGTTAGGATATAAAACTGCATAAGAAAGCAGGCGTTTTCATTTTTTTTTTTTTTCATTTGTACCGTTCACGACAAATTCAGGAAGGCCAAGACTTAATGCCTCTGACTCTAATAGAAGAAGGGGCAGAATTTGGCAGTAAAAGTCCGCAAGAAAACATAACGCAGCCGAACTCCATTAGCGGGCGAACAGACGTGCAATAGATTATAATGAGAGCATGCCGGCGCAATCCTGATCGACAGTTGCTAAGCCTACGCAGCATTCCTACTGCGCGTGCTCCTTTTGAGGTAATATGCTGTAAATGCCGGCTTCAAATAAGTTTTTCGGTGTATATGACAACCAAATATTTCAGTGATTTCGCCTGCAGAATGCTCTCTGGTCGACAAACAATGGAGGTTCGAAAAACGCTTTGAGGATGAACTATAGGATGGCGTTTTTTCAAATATTATTTTTGTTTGTTTGTTTCTTTTTCATGTTCTTCGTTTTCTCTCCGTGCTCTCTTCTTCTCCTTCTGCATTTTGCCACACCCTCTCTGCCACATCCTTTAGGCCTGCCACCGCAGGCGTACAAAATGTCTTATATGCCATGAAAATGAGCTTCCTATAGTATTAGCCTTTCTTCACACGCCATTGATTGCAATTTAGAAGCTTGAGGTTCGCTTCGTGCAACCTGCTGCATTATAAGGCTTCTGGTTGTTCTGAAAAACTACAACGGCAATTTTTTCCATATACTTCCGTTTTCTTCTTGAAATGCATTGTATGAAAGTTTGATAACTAAACCAATAAACGTCGACAGAACATTGCTTAAAGCACGTTTAATTACATTCTATGTTGAACCAGTGTGGCTTTTGCCTCTCCCACATAAACGCCTCGTTTCACCTCGCATTTAATCGCACCATGCAAAATGCGCAGGTAATTTTTTTTTCAGGACCGCTATAGTAGTCTTCCTAGTCGTCGGAACACAGGTCTCTTCTGTGCGGATTAATGACTACTCCGCAGGTGTCGACGAACTGTTCGCGGCACACCTCAGGCACATTGTGTATCAGGTGCAGCTGCGTCCAAAGAATACACTCTGCAAGAAAGAACGGCACAGACATCAGTAAAAAATTGTAGATACGTGACAAGGCAACAACGTATGCAGTGTTAGGCGAATGCATGGTGATAACACTTGAGCTCGCTCCTTATCAGGGGCGTAGCCAGTTTGGGGCACATCGGGCAGGTGCACGCAGCTCCCTTCCCCCTGAGTGTCTTCGTACCAGGCTACACGGCATAAAACGACGTGCGACAACAGTAACGTTACCCCTCCCACTTGCCCTGATCATGTGCGTGACCCCGTCTCCCCTGCCGAGAAAGTGATCGGGGGACACAAACGCCCCACTGAGGAATTGTCATATAGTGCGTGGTAATTCTTTGGAATCATTACTTAGGAAGTTTATACTCTAACGTTGAAACCAAGACTGTAATATCTTATAAGATAAGCACTCCAAAGAATAATGCGCACACTGTGACGATCTCCCCAGGAAATTCTTTTTCACCGCTAATCTTGTGTTTTGTAAATGAAAGAAATGCTGCTGTAGGGCTTTTTATTTCTCTCGCTTAATTTGCCCGCCCCTGCGCACTCCCCTTCGTTCCATCGCGTCCTCCCGAGAAGCTTCTCTCTCAAGTGTCAGACGCCATTATTGTCGCCATTGGCTTGTCGAGAAAATTCTAACAATAGCTTGGGTCACACAGTTTCCTAGAACTCCATGTAGAACCCTGGTCTTGCGATCGTTCGTCCACCATAGGACTGATAATTAGTACATGGATTTGACTGATCTTCGCGCTTGTAGCTTGAGAGGTTCTTGTGGCTTTGTTTATTATACTTTATCTGCATTCACTGTATTAAATTTTGAAGCAAGGTGTACTTCAATAAATGCAGGAGACCATATGGACGCGCATCATCGCTACTAATTGCAGCTGCTCAGCCTTCGATGTGGGCAAATGGAGACGTTCCATGCGTATCAACTCGCTCGCTACCGGAAGTGCTGTCAGCTGGACTGAGTGCCTTGGCCTATGGCACGCCAGCTGGCCCCAGACACCTGAATATTACAGCCTAAGCTGTTGTGGGCTCTTTCCAATAGCCGCTTCGGTTGGCGACGATGTCGGCTGCCGCCACCGCCTCCACCCCTGGTGTCTGGTGCCCGCCCGGACTGAAGAAAAAAAAATATGCAGTTCTGGCAGGGATCGAAGAGGCTTCTCTACGCGAGACTCAGCTGCTCCAAGACTGAGCGACGCCAGGGATCGCTGGCATGCAGCGGGAAAAATTCCACATAAACGCGTCCCTTCGCGCGAGTAGACAGCCGATGTGACAGGTGCGCCTTGTAGCGTCGATACGTGCGCATTTTGAAGTACTACGCTTGCTTATTGCTACAAACAGGTGGCACTTCACGTATCACATGCCAAGGTAGCGGCACGAGGTAGTTAAATAAGGTTTGAGGAAGAAAAATAAATTTAAGGATATTTATACAAGAATGCTAGAAAAAAGAAACGTATATTGTGTATCTGATTAAAACCAATCTGACTAGGTGACTATGCAACGGGCACGTCTGAAAGGGGATGGCGATAAATCATCATCATCAATATTAGCATCATTATTAGCATCGTATCGTGCCATTAGCCTTGCGATGTGAGAAGCGCGCCCCGAAGCGCCTATACGAACAAACTTTGCATTGCAGTTCCGTTACATTCCAGCAGCTGTCCTGATATGTATACCAGCTGCATATAGCAGTTGCATGCGGCATGTAGATGGACCTGGTCAACGTAAACAGGCTAGGAGACTATTCGTCACCACCACTGGTCTGTACTACGCCCCCTAAAGCAGAGATCAGTGTTCCGCTAGAGCCTCGTTTCGAAAGGGATGCCAATACATCATCATTATCATCATCAACAATAACGTACGCAGCCGCGGGTCCAGGGTCCGCGCCACATAGCCTGGATAACTGTGTTTACTCTTCGGCACGCATTATGGCGCCTGCTCGCAAGGTACGAACCGCTGCTGAAAAAGTGAATCGCAAAGCTACGCGCGCTGCTGCAGCAATGCAACGTCGGGCCCAGCAGACCGCTGTGCAGAGAGCGGGACAAGCCGCAGAACAAGCCGCAGCGCACCGTCGACGCCGGGCGGACAGTTCATATCCTTCTCGTGAAAACTACGCGAAGACCCAGTAGTGCGTGGTGCCTAAAATGGAGCTCCTATGGAACCGCTTCTCCAGTTTACGCTGCGATTGCGCTGCGCTGCAGGCCTGTGGCCTTTTTAAGGCGAAAGCCTTATATGCCCCACGAAGTGAAAAATCCGCCGTCCGTTCCGCGTTAACAGCCGATGGTACCATAACCGACGTGACCAAGTGACGACGTCACATTGCTGGCGCTGGACCTGCTGCAGCTCGCACTGCGAAATCCCGCGGTGAATACCCAGTGTCGGAGGGACGCCGTGGACCACGCCCAAAATACCGAACTACCCAATTTCCAAAATTGGATTAAGCTGTATAATTGTGGATCAAGGTGGATTGAGGTTGGTACAAATTAGAGCAAGGTGCATTAAGCTGGATTAAGGCAAAAAGATTATGGGGTTTCACGTGCCAAAACCACTTTCCGTTTATGACGCCCGCCGTAGTGGCGGACTGTGGAAATTTGTACCGCCTGCGGTTCTTTAACGTGCACCTAAATGTAAGTACACGGGTGTTTTCACACTTCGCCCACATCGAAATGCAGCCGCCGTGGCCGGGACTTGATCCGGCGACCTCATGCTCAGCAACTCAACAACATAGCCACTAAGCAACCACGGCGGGTGTGGATTAATGTAGAGTTTTAATATAACGTAACTTACGGAAGTCATTGTGCTTTCACATTCGAATCCCGTAAGGAGACTTAAGTGCCTGTCAATGTTTTGTTGCATAACTGGAGCGTTACCTCTAGAAAATACCTTGGGGTGTAGCATTACCGTGAAAGTGCAGAGTATTGGGTCGAAGATACAAGACATTATACAGGAAAGTGGGATGGGCATACTTTTTCCACGTTTCCAAAAGCTAGTGCTTGCGATTTGCTTTTAGTTAGAAACGCGTATTAGTTACTACAAATCGTATCCATGGCAAGAATCTCGATGTAGAAATTTCATAGCACACACACACACATTGGCGGTTGGTGTTCGCGCTCGCCCGCTCGGCCGTTCTGTGCATTCATATTGCTACGGAACAGCCGCCACTGTGTGGCTGCACTGAGGTGAAGGAAGACGACGCGGCCCCACTTGATATATCGTCGCCATCTTTGCCACCGTTGGCCTACGAGTAAATATATTGGAAATAGACTTGTACTCAGCTACACGTAACATTAATATGGTGGAGGTGGACGTTCCCCGTACCCGTCATGGAGCTTCGCCGCGGTCGCAACGGCGACAGTGAAACTTCGACTCCTGCTGGCGGCACTTCATCTACGCAACCGTCACCGCCTGCAGCCCCGACCTACGTCGCCGTTTCCCCCCCTCGGGATCCTGGTGTTTTCAACGGAGCCGGCAGTCCTGATGTTGATCACTGGCTCCGCTTATACGAACGTGTCAGCACCAGTCACAGGCGGGATTCGACTATTATGCTTGCGAACGTTCTTTTCCACCTCGGCGGAGCTCCACTTGCATGGTTCCAGACTCACGAAGAAGAGATCTCGAGCTGGGATCTCTTCAAAGAGAAGCTCCGCGACCTTTTTGGCAATCCGTTCGGTCGCCAAGTCAATGCAAAGAAAGCCCTTGCCACACGTGTACAGACGTCGACCGAGTCCTACGTGTCGTACATTCTCGACGCCTTGGCCCTTTTTTCCAAGGCTGACCCGACCATGTCTGAGGACGACAAGCTTATTCACGTCCTCAAATGCATTGCTGACGACGCCTTCAATTTACTGGTGTTTACGAACGTCACCGGCATCGATACAATCCTCAAGGAGTGCCGTCGTCTTGAGCATGCTAAAAGCCGCCGGGTATCCCAGCACATCACGCGACTTCCCAACACAGCTGCTACGTCATCCTGGGACGACCTCTTCCACCAGCCGTCGCGATATGACAACTAGACCCGCATCATTCGTCGTGAGGTCGAAGCGGCACAACCGGCTACCCCTTCATTCTCGTCACCTGATCATTCTCCTGTGACAATCTCCTTGATCCAGGCCGTCGTCCGTCAAGAGTTGTCCAATGTCGGCCTGCAATCCATTCGTTCCTTAGGCTCGGAACCTCTTTCTCCACGCACGTCCCCACCGCGCCCTTCTTACTCCTCTTATGGACAACGCGACCCCTCCGAATGGCGAACCGTGGACGACAAGCCGATCTGTTTTAACTGCCGACGCATAGGACATGTCGCTCGCCACTGCCGCAGCCGCTGGATTTCTCCGGTGCGCTATTCTCCTGATTACCACCCTCGCCCCTCTAGCGCGTCCTTTCCCTTCGCCCCTTCTATGCCCGCTCCATCATCTGACCCCGCGACACCTTTGACACGACCCCGCTACTCCCGCTCGCCTTCTCCCTCGCGTCGTCAATCTCGTTCGCCCCCGTGACGCCGTGCTCCTTCTCCGACCTACTCGCCGCACCCCCGACCGGAAAACTAGACAGTGCAGCTTCTGGAGGTGAAGCTGCAATGACGAAATTGGCACGAAATCCTCGCTTCACTTTACCCACGAACAAGAATCTTTTGGACGTTCTCCTCGACAATGTTCCTGTGTGCGCGTTGATTGACGCCGGGGCGCATGTGTCCATTATGAGTGCTGCTCTTTGCCCGCCCCGGACGGAGTTGTACAAGTCGCCGACGGAGGGCCTGTCGCTATTGTTGGCATGTGCTCCGCCCGCCTCACCATTGCTGAGAGACACACCGTCGTGCTCTACACCGTCATCGAGCATTGCCCTCACGAACTCATTCTCGGTCTGGATTTTCTTGCCAATCATTCTGCCCTCATTGACTGTTCGGCCGGCTCACTTCGCCTTGACTTGCCTCTTCTTGCCGACCATGTGGATCCGCCTCCAATCCGTTTGAGCTGCATGGATTTTATTCGCCTACCGCCTTAATCTGTGACACACGCCGACTTGTCCTCACCAGCTGTACCTGACGGCAATTACGTGGTCGCACCAATTCCGGCAGTTATACTTACACATGGTGTTACCGTGCCGCACACTGTGCTCACAATTACTGGTAACCACACTTGCCTTCCCTATGTCAATTTCGCGCTAACCGTGCAAGTTCTGCCTCAGGGGATTTCATTGGCTATAATTAGCGCTTTGCAGCATGATGAGATCGAGCCATTCACAGTGGAAGATCGTCACAGCTCAGCCCATACCGTGACGTCATCGCACGGTACTGACGTCGACATTGAGAAGATGGTTTCCTCTGACCTTACACCTGTTCAAGCTGAAGCTCTTTGCCGCGTTCTTGAAGGCTATTGTGATACTTTGGACTTGGACTGACAATCGACCTTTAGGTCAAACGTCCGTCGCGACCCATCGCATAAACACTGGCGATGCGAACCCTCTTCACCGACGTCCATATCGTGTTTCTGCGTCCGAACGAGCTGTTATCCAACAGGAAGTCAAAAAGATGCTTGCAAAGGACATAATCCAGCCTTCTTGTAGTCCCTGTGCTTCTCCCGTCGTACTTGTCAAAAAGAAGGATGGCACGTGGCGTTTTTGTGTAGATTATCGCCACCTGAATAAAATCACAAAAAAGGACGTGTACCCTCTGCCTCGTATTGATGACGCTCTCCACTGCCTGTACGGTGCCACCTATTTTTCTTCTATCGACTTACGGTCCGGCTACTGGCAGATATCCGTCGACGACATGGACCGAGAGAAGACAGCATTTATTACCCCTGATGGCCTTTATCAGTTCAAGGTGATGCCTTTCGGTCTCTGTAACGAGCCCGCCACCTTCGAACGAATGATACTCTTTGCTTCAGGGGTCCAAGTAGTCCACCTTTTTGTGCTATCTGGACGACCGTCGTCTATTTACCCACATTTGACACGCATCTAGACCGTTTTTCAGCGATTCTTGACGTGTTCCGCCGCGCCGGTCTCCAGTTGAACTCGTCAAAATGTCACTTCGCTCGCCGCCAAACAACCGTCCTTGCACACCTCGTGGACGCCAGAGGCGTGCGACCTGATCCGGACAAAATTCGCGCCGTTACGAACTCTACTGTTCCGAAGTCTACCAAGGACGTTCGTAGTTTCGTAGGGCTGTGCTCTTATTTCCGACGCTTTGTGAAGAATTTTGCGACCATCGCCCGTCCCCTTACCGACCTCTTGAAGAAAACGCCCTATTTTCTTGGGGACCTAACCATGCCGCATCTTTTTCGCAGCTCACTACTCTCCTTACCAAGCCTCCAATTCTGGTGCATTTTGACCCGTCTGCCTCAACGGAAGTTCGAACTGATGCCAGTGGTCACGGCATAGGAGCAGTATTAGCACAACACCAGCGTGGACATGATCGCGTTATAGCCTATGCCAGCCGACTTCTATCACCCGTCGAGCGCAATTATTCAATCAGGGAGCGCGAGTGCCTCGCTCTTATGTGGGCTCTTGCCAAGTTTAGTCCTTACTTGTATGGACGTCCCTTCTGTGTCATCACTGATCACGCGCTCTGCTGGCTATCCTCGCTCAAGGACCCCACGGGACGACTCGCTCGCTGGGCGTTACGCCTGCAAGAATATACCTTCTCCGTGGTATACATGACGGGACGCTTGCACCAGGATGCCGATTGTTTGTCCCGCTACCCCGTCGACGACCCGGCTGATGCGGACACCATGGCTTGCGTTTTCTCTGTGTCCCAGTTGCTTGAAATCGGCAACGAGCAACGCCGCAATCCTTCATTACGAGCCCTCATCGACCATCTGGAGTCAATGCCTGGCGACGCCTCTCTCCGGATGCTTCTCCTTAAGGAGGGGACACTATACCGCAGCAATCTCGATCCACACGGCCTTGACCTTCTGCTTGTAATTCCATCACACCTGCGTTCGACTGTCCTCCAACAATTTCACGACGCTCCCGTGGCTGGACAGTTTAGCGTCTCGCGCACATACGACCGTGTACGCCGTCGATTCTTTTGGCCGGGTCTCGCGCGCTCCGTGCGGCGCTACGTTGCCGCTTGTGGGCCCTGTCAGCGCCGGAAGAAGCCCTCCATACCTCCAGCTGGATGGCTCCAGCCGATCGACATCCCACCGGAACCCTTTTTCCGTGTTGGTCTAGACCTTCTTGGACCGTTTCCTCTCTCGGGCTCCGGAAACAAATGGGTCGCCGTCGCTACTGATTATGCTACGCGGTACGCAATCACCAGAGCCCTCCCGACAAGTTGTGCTACTGACGTTGCTGACTTTCTGTTCTATGACATCATTTTAGTGCACGGTGCTCCGCGCCAATTAGTCACTGACCGTGGCCGCAGCTTTCTGTCGGCAGTCGTCGAGGACATCCTCCGCCCCTGCTCGACTAAGCACAAGTTCAGCACGTCCTGCCACCCACAGACCAACGGCCTCACGGAGCGCCTCAACCGGACCATCACCGACATGCTATCCAAGTACGTCGCGACCGAGCACCGCGACTGGGATCTTCACTTACCATATGTGACGTTCGCGTATAATTCATCGCGTCACGACACCGCCGGCTATTCACCATTCTATCTCCTATATGGCCGAGAACCCGCGTTGCCCTTGGACACATTGTTGCCCTCGGCCACACGTTCAGCCACTGAATACGCCCGCGACGCGATCGCACACGCCGACCACGCGCGCCAGCTCGCCCGCACCCGACTTGAGGCCTCGCAGTAGCATCACAGACGCCTCTATGATTGCCACTATCGCGACGTACAATTTGCTCCGGGTTCTCTGGTGCTTCTCTGGTCATCCATTCGACGTGTGGGCCTTTCCGAAAAGCTGCTGTCGCGCTACACTGGCCCATACCGTGTGGTGCGACAAGGGACCGATGTCACGTATGAAGTCATCCCCGCCAACCTCTCAGCGTCATCGTCGGCTGCAAGTCACATCGTTCATGTGGCGAGACTAAAGCCATCCCACACACCTTTCGCCGCGGATGTGTAGATTAAGCACCGGGACGGTGCTTCTACAGCCGGGGGTGATGCTACGGAACAGCCGCGACAGTGTGGCTGCACTGAGGAGAAAGACGACGTGGCCCCGCTTGATATAGCGTCGCCATCTTTGCCACCGTTGGTCTACGTGTAAATATATTGTAAATAGACTTGTACATCAGCTACACGTAACAATATGGGGCAGAGACTTGAAGGCTAACAAAGATGCTGAAAAATGAGAACCGTGCAAAGTGCGTTGGAACGAAGAATGATGGCGTAACGTTAAGAGACAGGAAGAGAGCTGTGTGGATCAGAGAGCGAACTGGAATAGCCAATATTCTTATTGACATTAAGAGAAAGAGATGGAGCTGGGCAGGTCATGCAATGCGTAGGTTAGATAATCGGAGGACTATTAGGGTTACGGAACGGGTGCCAAGAGGAGTGAAATGCAGTCGAGGACGGCAGACAGCTCGGTTGGTGTGATGACATTAATAAATTCGGAGGCGCAAGTTGGAATCGGTTGGCACAGGACAGGGGTAATTCGAGATCGCAGGGAGAGGCCTTCGTCCCCCAGTGGACTTAATATAGGCTCATAATGATGATGATAATCCAGGCACACTGGTGACGTTGCTTCTCTAATGTGGGGTGCTCGAGAAATAAGGTGCTCATTTTGGTCGTGGCAAGTAGTGGAGCAAATTTAGCGAGCGATTTTTGACTTTCTAATATTGTTTTGTTAATATTTTGCACAGGTCGAAGTGAATGCGCATTAGCAAAAATTGATGCATTATGTCGTGTTCTTATTGTACCCAACGTATATTTATTTATTGTAGAGAGGGAGTCCTGTGCTCACTCTATGAGTGAGCTGCTCTGGCACTGCAATGCTTATAGAAATTTCTGTACACTACAGAACTTCATCAAAGGGAGTCCTCTCCACATGTGTTGAGGCTGCTACACTTAACGGCATTTGTCCATATTACGAAGTCACACCACTTCATACCTGTGACACCCATCATGCCTTCTATCTGATAACATGCATGATTTTTTTTCCAGTTCCACATTGTCGACAGATACTTTCACACAACACTTTGCAGGTGTGCCATCGAAAGAGAATGGGCACTTCACCTCCAAAAGACTAGTGTCCCCTTCTTCAGAGACTAGTCTGTCGGGTGAGGCAGCAATAAAGGGATGCTGGAGATTAACATGCAGTCCAGTATATGAAGTAGTTACGTATCTGTCCCTGCATGCTGTTATTTCTTATTTCTCACCCGGCTGGGCAGAGGCAGTGGCGTGCTACTATGTCACTTGTTCCTTTCTTCACGATCACATGCACGATGTAGTAGCCGCCTTTCATTGAAGGTAGACATATAATTCCAAGGAGTCTATACGGGGATGTTTAACACAGTAATGGAACATGATGATGCGCACGTAACCCTATTCGGTAAATTTCTTTCCTTTCTCAGTTTGTCTTGCGAACGTCGATCCACATACCTCCATGAGAGCACTCAGCTGCTTTTTGTTGGGCATCGTGTTCTCGTTTGGTCGTTTTGTCCCCACGTTCGCAATAGCAAAGAAGCCGCCCGGTATGTACGTTCTTCTCGGTAGGTACGTTCTACGTATGTATGTTCATTCTCCAACACAAATGAAGTACTGATTGTAGAGCTCAGACTCGAGTAAATTCGAGTGTCGCACACCAGGCTATGCCCTACTACGCAGCAGCAGCATACCACCCGATGCAGTACATGTAGTTTCTCGCAGTGTCCGCATGAGGGCGCCACACAGACATGCAAAAGGAGCATTGATGATCCGCGCTGCAAAAGCGACGCCTTTGAAACACGCCTTTGAATTTCGAGGATACTGTCGTCTCTGCTACAAAATAAGCAGGAACTTCTCTGTGGGAAATCTGCAGACTAGGGTAGATGTAGAGCAAGGGCTTCTATTCAAATTAATTTAAGCATAAATGCGCACGTTTCTAAGACAGACAAGAGGAACGTTTCTCAGTAGTGTACAGCGTTTTTCTTACCTTGAGGGGGCACATTCCATGCACAGGGGTTATCCGTACATGTTGCGTCTCCATGTGGTGCCAGGTTGCTCCCTGTGAGCAGCAGACCAACAACCTGCTGACAGCTCACACTGAGGCTGCAAAAATCATGATAACAATGTATATTATTAATGCTGATCTGCAAGGCATTCAATGTAGAGCAACAGCTAGGCGACGTGCATCAGACAGCCTGGACATGTTTTGCAATAGTGATATTGGGCAAAACTCATCCTGTTATGATTCACTGTGCTTCACCATGCATGTAAGTCGCCGCGGTAGTGTTGCGCGTAAGAACTATGAGACCTTGCCAAACATAAATGCAGTGAGAAAAAACTACGAGTCCTATGTAAAATGCTGCTGTACACAGATCGATTGAACGCTGGCTTTAAGAAGGTTCGTTTGTAGTACTTTGTACTCCGCACGGGGACCCGATTTTGCGTAAGGGACGCAGTCGATGCAAGTGAGATTCTAACAGGAATGGCACGCCGCTTTACCGCGGCACCAGGCTGACCCAAAGTTGATGATTCGCATGCGACGTGCAGGCCGGCAAACACTACGTAGCTGACACGGCTGTATCCTCGAGGTACGCGCATCGAACACGCCGAAGTATTAAGTGCACAGCGATTGAAACGCCACATCGGAGAACATGGCTTGCCGGCGCTGTTATTGGGCTGCCGGTGGGTGCCGGGGTCACCAAGCCGAGGCATCCGGGCATACGGTGAAAGCGAGAACCTTTGTGATGCGTTGTGAATGCATTCGGCCCCCCAGCGATCACCCAGCTTTCACCGCTGCCGCGAAAAGCGCCTGCAGCCACACGCTCCGCGTATCGCGTTCCAATCGCTGCATTGGTCAGCGCGCCTATGTACTGCAAACACAGTAAATATCCAAGGCTTGGCCTAAGGACGACACGAAACGGAGAAACCAGAGATCCAGTACTTATGAACATACTGAATTCCATGATTAACAAAACTTATACTCACCCGGCTGGGCAGAGCCAGTGGCGTGCCAGTATGTCGTCTGTTCCTTTCTCCACGATCACATGCACGACGTAGTAGTAGCCGCCTTTCATTGAAGGTAGGCATATAATTCGAAGGAGGCTATACGGGGATGTTGAACACAAGCAATCGAACATGATGATGCGCACGTAACCCTATAGGGTAAATTTCTTTCCTTTGTCAGTTTCTTTTGCGAACCTCGATCCACATACCTCCATGAAAGCACTCAGCTGCTTTTTATAGGCATCTTGATCTGGTTTGGTCGTTTTGTCGCCACGTTCGCAACAGCAAAGTAGCCGCCCGGTATGTACGTTCGACGTATGTATGTCAATTCTCCACAAACGAATAACTACTGATTGTAGGGCCCAGACTCGTGTAAATTCGAGTGTCGCAACACCAGGCTACACCCTACTACGCAGCAGCAGCATACCACCCGATGCAGTACATTTCGTTTCTCGCAGTGTCCGCGTGAGGGCGCCACACAGACATGCAAAAGGAGCATTGATGATCCGCGCTGCAACAGCGACGCCTTTGAAACACGCTCAAGCAAATGCTTACCATAAAACCTATGAGTAGATCTGGGAGAGATAAACTTTATTAATATCAACTAAAAGCACTTTGATGGAAGACTATCACTTTCCACTGCGTGCAGCACTGAGCAGTTTTCACATATCGTGGCACTCTAGGGCGGCTTGCACAAAACTGTAGTTTTTCCTGTCGTACACAGCGCACTCTACTTGCAGGATGTGCTGCATTGACTCTCCCGCTGCCTCAATCAAAAGTGCCCAGCGAGGCTGTTTTTTGGAGATGCCCGGTGGTGTCATGAAAAGATCATTCCGCCGTTCGGCTAGAAGAGCCTTGAGAACAGCCTTGAACTTCGAAAACACTTCTTCGATTGGATTGAAGAATGGGCTGTACAGCGGCAGCCGCTTCACTGAGTGTTCACTGATGGAGGACAACCTCCTAAGCACTGCCTCAGTGCCAAATTCCTGATTATTAAACTTCTTGGACACATCGTCGAGAAATTCGTTGAGTGCAGAATGCCATTTGCAGACATGCAAGCCGAAACATCTGTAGTTCCGTCCTTTGTGCTGGTTACAAGATGAGTAGCTGGGGCACTATGTCAATCTAGTACCGCATGAGCGCGGTCCACTCGTTTTGACGCCAATGAGCAAATTTGCGGCGCTCTTCAATGACATCAGGACGGTTACGTTCATCCGGCCTCTGAGTTACTCAGATATGTAACCATGGCCACCGAGAAGTCGATCAATGGTCGACTTGCTGATCTTAGTACTAGGTAACTTCTCAGTTAAGGACTTTCTAATTTGGATAAGCGTAATGGATGGATTCTTTTCTACAATTTCACGCAGCGCGTCAAATTCCCGGCGAAATTTTTTTTACGAATCACCGCGTTTCTTGGCCGTTTTTCGACGTGTTGCGGCAATAGAGTGCACAGTCTTCATCTATTCCCAGAGTTTGGGCCAGCTGCGTCAAGTCACCATCTCGTCGGTGCGCATCTATGATGTCCAAACGATCCCTGGCTGAAACAAGAGCGTTGTTCGACTTCTCTTCATCAGACATGTTTTTTGGTCGTCCAGCTGCTCGTACGTTGTCTTCGTCCACGGCACCAATTTTCAAAATATTCAATTTACATAAGTCACACTTTGACCGACGCTTGTGATCTGCCTGCCTGTCTGCATGGAAGAATCGCGCCCCTGACAGATGCAACAGCATGTCGCCTGTTTTAGTTGTAATGGCAGTCTTTCCTCTTGAACGCTAGTTCAAGAATTTATCTTTTGTACAACAAAGCTGACACAATTCCGAGACCGAAGCTTTTAGCGTCTTCTTTTTACCCGATATATAGGAGTCTGATTTACGATGTCCAAACGATCGCGATGACATGCAACAGAAGAGTGCAACTTCCTTGATCGTCTGCTCGTGCCCTGCAGGAAATCGCTTGCGCTATTGATTGACCGATTGAAAACTTTATTATTCCACCGAGCTGGGGTGCCCCCTCTTACCCAACATGAAAGCAGGAGAGGATGACGAAGCAATCCCCGCGCCTTGAGGACGGTGAGTCTTCACGGCCCCAACGGCCAGGCGGATTGCTCGAAGCTAGTCGCATTCGACGCGCTCTGGAACAAGGCCTCTCAGGCTTCTCTACTGTCAGTCTTGTCCTTGACCCATAGAGAGCCAGCACGCTCCCATATTACATGGTCTAGCGTACCTTTCTCCTAACAAATTTTGCAGAGGGCGTCGTTATAGTCCCTCGTCTGAGTTTACTAGATCCAATATGGTGATGTATAATTGTTTCCCTGGAGGCGCCGCCAAATGCGAGCGTCCTCCGGAGAGAGAGAGACCGATGCGGAGGCGGCAAGATTCTTCTTTCGGCTTTGTAATCATCTATGATTTCCCTGTACGTGATGATGTTATCTTTGATCCCTGGAACTGGCTGCTCTAGAGTTGACCGGTGGTAGAGTGCTCGGGCGAGCTCGTGAGCGGCTTCGTTACCTGGGACTTCTCAAGGGCCGGAACTCAAATAAAAGTTATGTGCCTTCTAGGAGGGCTTTTGAGTAGAATTTGGAGGGCCTCTTCCAAGATTCTCCATTTGCTAAAATTTCGGACAGCTAATTTGCTGTCGCATAATATCACTCCCGCTTTTGTACCCGCACAAGCAAGCGCTAATGCAACTTCCTCGGCTGTACAGGCGTCCCTCGTGCACGTCGAGCACGCTATCTTAACGCACCCGTCGCCATCAACTACCTTCGATAACGCAGCCCCGTATCTGCCGCAAGTGGCGTCCACGTACGCTACTTTATTCGCCCCTGTGTTCTTAAGTTTATTTAGTAGAGCCTTAGCCGTGTGAGCTCGCGTCTCTTTGTTGTAGATAGGTCGCATATATTAAGATAGGGGGCAATTTGGAAACGTTTACGCACATCCAACGGAACGTTCTTCTTGCCAGTCGCGGCAACCCTTTCGCATTGTATTCCTACCCATCTCATGCTTTTTCTCCCTGCCTTGGACTGGCCTAATGTTTCCAACTGAGACACTCGTACTGCTTCAGCAAGCTGAACTAGGATGTTGTTAACCCTGATTTTGAGGAGGGGGCGGTGAGGTCAAGTCTGGGAGCCGTAGGGCTCTCTTAACACTCCTCTTAATGATCGCATATATTTTCTATTTTCTTCTTGTTAAAACACAAGATACGATGTGGCATACGCTATTCGACTGGTAATGAAGGCTTGCATTAGTCAAAGGAGGCGTATCCTTCTAACTTCTTGATTTTCCTGAGGCTGTATTCATTGGTCTCGGTATACATGCCCAGAATTCCGATTCCGTCTACCTTGGGAACCTCAGTTCCGCTTACGAAAACATTGACGGGTCTGCTGCTCCCAGCGTCTGCCCTTTTTTCGACTCAATGATTCATAGCTCCAATTTCTGTGGCGAGCAGGCCAAGCCTTTTCTGGCCGCATACTCTTCTATCATATTCGGCGCTATCTGTAGTTTAACTTCGACGACTGCGTCACTCCCAATGTTAATCCAGACGTCATGATCCGCGTACATGCTAATCTTTATCGATTTATTCTTGCCGAGTTCCGCCGGGAGACCCATAATCGCTATGTTGAATAGGAAGGGTGATAGCATTGAACCTTGCATGGTCCCCTTGCTCCTAAGTATTATGGGAGGGAACCTTAAATCCTGAAATTTTACATTCGCCTCCCTCTGTGACAGAGTCGTCTATGTATGCATATGCCCAATGTCCCACACCTACCTCTTCGAGGCCTGCCAAGATAGCCTTGCAGCTAACGTTGGCAAATGCCTTGGTGAAGTCGAGACGTGGGATCGCGCTGGTGTCAGTTGAGTCGTATCGGTCTAGGATGTCATGCTTAAGTCTGAGCATGACGTCTTGTGTACTGTGCCCTGGCCTGAACCCAACTGTTTTATGCGGCTAGAGATCGTTCTCCTCCGTGTACCTGGTCAGTCTCGTTTGAACAACATACTCTATCAATTTCCTTACACACGACGTGAGGGAGATTGGTCGCATGCTATTAAAGCCGGGTAACTTTGCCTGGCTTTGGAATAGACAACGTCCGCCTGTTTCCACGTTCTTGGGAGTTCTCGCTTCTCCCACACCGGGTTCATGTATTTGGTTAGTGCGATGATGGACTCATTGTCTAGATTCCCGAGAGCTGTATTCGTTATCCAGTTAGGACCGGAGGCCGATCTCTTTCTGAGGTTATTAAGCTCTGCTCTAAGGCTATATTGCACTATATTGCACAATATTGCGCTATACTGCACCTTCGGCGTAATTTTCGCGAGACAGATTCAACAAATATCGCTTATGCTCCGGTTTTCCTTCTTACGTTCGGTGATCAAACTTCACGCGTTAACACACTTTATGAAGGTGATGAATAAAAAGAATAAAAATTACCTTGAACGTTTGCTCTACGAAACCAAAGCACTCGGATGCTCGAAATCCCAGCCTATCGAAGATCCTCCTGGCTTCTTGTGAGCACACAGTATCAAGGGAAGCTCTTATGTTTAGCCAGGCAGTAGCATGTGAAAGACTGGAAGCGAAGCTCTAATACTCAAAGTGAAAAGAAACTATTGTGGCCATTCGAAGGTGTTCTTAAATTCCAACCACGGAAATGGCAGGCTCATGGCGGTTTAGAAAGTAAGTTTTCTCGCCCCTCAAACTTCGCCAGTCTTGTCAGCCATTGATGAAGCTCAGCAATGCCGGGACATTGCGACTCAAGCGCGCATCCCAGCCGACTCACACAGCCAACATAATTACACAGGAACATAGGGAAGAGGGTGTCCACGACACTTGACAAAACTGATGTTCACACGCAATGACCTTGAGAGGTGAAGATATGCAAGGGCATATTTACACATAAATTAAACTCTCACCGAAATGAATTGTTTACACAAAAACACATTAAAACGAAACAAATACAAACGTTCTTGGCATTCATTATCTACCCTGTTCATAGTACGTTCTTTAAATGAAAGGAAACAAAACACAAATGTAGCGCACATGGGGATGCTTGCTTCTGAAGAGACGTGATTTCCTTTTTTTTTCCTTATTGTAAAGCTGTTCTTGCCGATTGCATGTCGAGCATTTATGTGTCCATCCCAGACCTGTTGGACATATCGCCCTTGGTTGTCGCCCTTTTTACCGCTTCACAATATGCGCCCTCTCAAGAAATTCATTGGAATACCAAATGCTCAAATCGGCCATCTTCTCTGCGTGTGAGACTTGAGAAGACGTACTGTACACGTCACAGCTACCGTCCGCACTGCAAAGCACCATCAACGCTGTGTTCGCTTCGTGGCGCATCACTGCACTTTACATATGTGCGACGTACGGGAAATGTGACGCGATTTGTCGTCTAGTGACGAAAGCATATGAGATCCAACATACAATAATTCAATTACCCTGCTAACGACTGTTCATGTGACACCTTTACACTGAAAGATAGCAAATACCCGATAACAAAGAACTGTGCAAAATCACTATTTATTGCTAATGACTCGCCGATATCCCAGTAGACTTTCTTCTTTTAATCTTTGCGTCCCCTTTTCCCTTTCCACAGTGTAGTGTAGCCAACCGGGCTCAGTCCTGGTTAACCTCCCTACCTTTCCTTTATCATTTGCTCTCTCTCTCTCTCTCTCTCTCTCTCTCTCTGAGCTAATTGCTGGTATATTGGCACTCTATTGTACTCGACGGCAGCGCGTACAAGTACCGCTATCGTGGATAGGTTATTGATATTTACTACTGCCTCAAATTTCTCAGTTCCTAAATGTCATTATTGAATCACCTCTTAAGCGACCTTTCATTTCATGTCCATGAAGCTGTGATTTCTGAACAGTCGAGGAAATTGAAGTTTCCATGATCACTAGTGATCACCACCGTTTCGACCAGATCTGATATCTCAACCAGAGGAAAGTATTTGAGGAAACACTTTCATAGCCGTGACAAAATGACAATGATGGCTAGCGCTCTCATACCAAACAAAGCGATCGGGATCATGCTAAGGGACTCATTCTTAGCATCTCCTAGCTCTTAATCTTGAATCGCCATTTGTATTTTAATTTGATACCAATGACGCTGTGGTGTTTACTAAGAACATTAAACTGAGCTTATCACTAGTGATCACTAAGCGCTCAGGATTATCAGGTAGCAATATTAGCCGAAAGAATGCTTATTCAAAAAGATTTTGAGAGAAATCAATAACTATGTGCACGATTGATGGCTACCGCTGTCAAAGCAAACGAAATGATCCATGTTAACCAGTGACTAATTCCTAGCATCTCAAACTTAAATTGCTTATCGACTCACTTTTAATTTGATACCCATGATATTATGCTGAATGAAAGCACGAAATCATCGAACTGAGCTTGTAACTAGTGATGTCGAATCACCCGGCATCATCAGTGACAAATGGCGGCAGCTCATTCATGCTCATTCGTAGTCTGAATGACGTTTACCTTTATATCAATAGCACGTTTCTCCTTGAAAGTAGAACATCGCAGTCAGCGCATCACTAATGATCACTAAGAATTCCGGGATATCAGTTAGCAGTCGTAACGCAAATGTTTACAGCTTGATTCATACCAATGACGGCATTCACGAATGAAAACTGGTGCTGTGAAAGTAAAATAGGTCAATAAGCGTCACTAGTGACTTGAACATACGAGTTCATAGTACGCATACTTGAGTCACTCGCTTTACCGCATTTCATTTGATACCCATTACATTAATTCGTGACAAATTGCGAGAACACTGAACTGCGCAGTGTATATTCACAGACTCCACCCGATCGGTTATCATTAGATAAACCAACAGTCCATGCCATTAGCCACTGCGGGCGTCGGAAAGAGAAAGCAAGAAGAGCAAAGGCACGGAGGTCTACCGGACACGCGTCCGCTTAGCTGCCCTACTTTGGGGGCAAGGAAAAGGGGGAATAGAAAGAGGAATAGAGAACACTGACTGCATGTGCGGCGGAGGATCCACAGGGCCTCTATGAGTGGTCTGTCAATCCACGGTGAACTTCAGTACTGTTGCAAGAATCGCTTTTTATCCCAGAGACGGATGTGGTGCATTATCCCAGCATTTTTGTCTCAGAGAACGGCCTCAAGTCCAGTTTTCAAGGCCAGAGGGGCGTTGTACGTCGTAGCGAGGACAGATACACAATAGAAATAAGCGTTGGCGAACGCCACAACAAGCCATAAGCGACATAGTAAAGCAGTTGAAAAGTCTTCGCTTTGAAATTTACCGCCATATCTTTCTTGTTTTTACTTCAATGCGGCGTTGTGGAACCGCATGAGAAATATACGCAGACCACAGCGAACAATATGACTAGTGTTACCCCTTGCTAAGAAGGAGCACCCCATGCCAGTAAAGAAAAATACTGTACAATAATAATTCCACTGAAATCGTTCTTATGCTGCTTTCTTTGCGTTAACAAATGACACAGCTAAGTGTCATTCGCACACAGACAGCAACAATTAGCTAGCCATCGCGGAAGTAGTGTCTGCCTTACCCGAGCTCACAATGGATTGATCACGTTGGCAACGTCATTTCGATATTGCTATCACTTGATAGGTTTGTGCTTCCTAACTACAATACGCCATTTCATTCGCGTACACGGGCTTAGCTGCCTTGCGCAAAGCTGTTGCTTAGAACTTTCAAACAGACGGTGACCACCATGTGGTGTGCTTGATTTGGTTCTTTATTGGTCGCACGAACTTGGGAAACAAATGCAAGAATCGCGAACATGCAATTGGACTTTCACGTGTGTTCTTCGGACTGCATTTTGTCTTTTATGTAAATGGCCGATAGTGGGCAACTATTAGCCCAATGTGATAGAAGCATGCTTCACAACAAAAAGCACTGGCCTTGAAAGAAGCGTGTTTACAGTGATTAAGTGGCAAACAATTCTTTATTCGCTAGAACTGTTGTACAACATTTGTACTTGCAGGTCTTACGCGAGCCATCTGAAGGACTATACGTCCGCGTGGGAGAACTGCGTTTCCACACCCAGCGGGCAGGTGAATCATGTTTCCAATGCTGCATGTAGAACATGCGTTCGATACTCAACAAAGACAGCACCGATTGGAACGCGCTGAATATCCCGTGCAGAAATGAAAAGAGGTGCAAGCTGTCGTCTACTGAAGCGCCGTCGTCAGTTGAAAGCGGTAGTTCTCGGCGCTCGCCTCGAAATTCGGGAAGACAAATTGAAGAGCGGAGATCATACCGCCATTGCGGTCGTCCAGTCCAGCCTTTGCGGGTCTGTCTTGTACGGATCAAAGGAAGCCTCCCGCAAAGCGATGGCACTCGACCCTGTTGAGCACCTGCTCGGCCAGCACCATTGCATTAGAGCGATGGAAGTCAATCTCAACATGACGCTTCGGCGGTCTTTCGTCCAAGCAGTAAAACGCCATCGATTTTTGAAGAGCGTAACAGTTTGGCGAAGATATTTTGGACCCGAGGAGGGAGAACTCATGTTCGAGACTACCAAATCTATCTTCCAACTTGAAAGTCTTGCATTCAAAGCTTATGATCTTGAGAAGGATTGGGGAGTTGGCACGCATATGCCTATAAGTTTATTTGAGCTAAGCTTGTGTCATGTGACTACACTCTACGTTGCTGAGCTTAAAATAAGATATCCAAGCGGGCCAGTCCTATCCCGCTGGTGCGCGCTCGGCGCCGCGAGGGGCGCCCTAGCATTATGGTATTGTAGTATTTGCAAAAAGCCGTACAATGCATGGCGAGAAAGCCGGGAAAGCAGGTAGTGCGCGGTGGGCGCCTGAAGGCACATGCGGAGACGGATGAGAATAGAGAGGGCATGGAATCAACCGGCACATACTGTGATGTCGATTCTACGCTGTAGAAAATGGAGGCTTTCCAGGAAGAGCTTGTCAAAGAGGTGCAAGAGCTCAAGAATTAGCTAAATAGGGAGCGTGATGCACTGAAGGTAGTTGAAAAGAGAAGAAGCAGCGGAGGAAAAGCTGAACAGGGCCGCCATTGTGAACGAGAATGTGCGCGCCAATTGAACGCAGACACCCGACGCGACAAGAGAGGGAGTGTCAGCAAAGTACATCGAATGCGTGCAGCGTGATGAAGGATTAGCTGGAAAGAGCGGCACCTACCTTGATGCCGCCACGCGGAAATAGCAGGAGCCCAATGGACAACGCCCCTTATTGAGTCCGAATCACGCGGAAAAGGACAAAGGGAAGCATGGAGATGTAGGAGACTGAAAGGGTGCTTATCGCCGGCGACTCAAACCTGGGCAAGTACTCAAAAGCAATTGTGGAGAGGGTGAAAGGGGTAAGAGTGGCGGTAGGGACATTTCCAGGGCGGACACTGGGTTCTGTCATGGAGCGAGTAGAAGAAAAGCTCGCGGAAAATGGCCACGTGCGCAACCTTGTCATAGTAGCAGGTGGGCTAAATCCCGCCCTAAACAGGAAAGGGACAGGACTAGCCCAGTGCTTGGCCTAGGGGGCGGACGACTTGCGCGAGCTGTGCCCTGAGGTGCAGATCGTGGTGTGCACGGTGCCGGAGCTGCCTGTACGTGACAGTCACGCACAAATACCCACAGTGGCTGCAAATGAGGCAATATGGAAAATGAGCCGAGAGAAAGGCTTCGAGGTTGTCGAAGTAAGCTGGGAAGTGAGAATGTGTGGTGGTTTAAACGAGACGGGACCTACTTCAATTACAGGCTGGCACGACAAGTGGGCTGGCTACTTGGTGGTCACGCTGTTACTTTTTACGGGGCCCGCGCGCGCACAGGGGTGCGATCTTGTACGCGTTCCAAAATAGAACGGAGGCGGTCCGTTCTGTACGTCACGAAATAGGCGCTCCGCAATGTTCGCGAGAACTAAAGGAAACAAACAGGCAATGAGCGAAGTGGAAGCCTGCGTCACGCTTTTGACGTCTGCTTGGGGACCGTATATTATATAGAGAAGCGTTTCCAACATTTTGAGAAATATTTCACTGTTATGACTGAATAGCAAATTGTGTTGGTGTTGCTTTTTAAAGATTCAATTTGGAATGCGGAACGACTGAAACAAAATCTTGCGGTTAATCTCTTCAAATGGCGATAGGTGGTCTCGCAGTTTTGCGAAACGTTTATTGGTGGCGCTAGCCACCAGCCCGTTTCAAGCAAACGGCGCGAATTTTGAAGCGGTTGGTTCAGTCGAGCACTTGCCTCCGGGAAGCCATGGCGCAAAACGTGGCAGCACCCGTTAAGGGACCGCGTGTGTCGAAGGGACAGAGGGAGACGTTGGTCGCCTTCATGGAGCAGCATCCCCAGCTGGCTTTAAGATCCAGCGGGCTGGGGCTGGGCTTTACTGTTGGCGATCGCCGACGGCTGTGGCAGCAGCTGGCCGACACACTGAACAAAGGCCCTGTCGTGAAAACGACAGAGCAATGGCAGGAGTGGTGGGGGAAGCAAGTTTACGAGGCCCGCCGCGACACAGCCGCAATCGCCCAAGAGCAAAGGTGAGTGACCGTCGAATGGTCTGGGCGATTTGTCCTTCGACATTGGCGTGTATATTCAGAAGCACAGGAGGGGGGCGGCTACCCGGTTTCCATGGCCGAGTCCTCCAGCTAACCGGGAGGTCCGCCTCTACGGCATCACCGACCTCCCCTACCAAGAGGTGAGCACACTGCCGCTCTAATATCATGGGTTCCTGAATGGTGCCGGCTTAAAGTTTGCCATTATCTGTAAGTGGTACCTCTAGTGGAACGCGGCACTGTTGGTCAACAGGAAAATAGCGTAGCAGAGAATGGAAAAGCAGGTAGGTTAATCAATTTAATCTCAGTTAGCTGCGCTTTCAGGAAAAGGGAGATTCAGTGATCATCACACAATTCAGGGAAGTGCACGAGGATGGTAATACATGGCATCATTAAGCACTCAATAATTCCAGAATATTTCCGCACATGCGTATGCGTACTACGAAAACTTGTAAGATAGGCATTGTAACGAATAGCCACGTAATTAATAAAGGGAAAATCAGACATCCACCCGTTCGCAGCTATTGCTACAAAGGAAACCCATACGGGTTCCTCGAAAGAAAAGCCTCAGAGTTGAAGAAAAATTCGTCCTGGTCCGGGTCTCGAACCCGGGACCACCGCCGTTGCGGGACAGCCGCTCTACCATCTGAGCTAACCAGGCGGCTAGCAGATGGCAGGGCGAAGTCGAATTTGTCGACAACACGAAGCAAAGGCAAGTGATTGACGCAGTAGTTCTGCGGAAACCCGCAAGGTGGAGACATACATAGCTACGTAGTGAAGGGACACGCTTATGGCACTTTTCAGCAGGTTGACGTCCCCACTGCGGTGATGGAAGTGGTCACTGTGGAAGGAACAGACGAGGAGGCTGCGGACGTGCAGAGCACAGCGACACGTAAGCATTTGAGGAATGAGCGTTTTAATTATCGCCAAATGTGCGTGCAGTTCGTAAACTTTTAATGTGCTTACTCTACAGCGGCAGAGGATCCAACGCGCGGCGCGTCACCTACAGAAAGGGTGGCCGCTGCACCTGGTAAGTTATTGATCAAGCTGTTAAAGAAAATGAGCTCTCGTATTTTATTGAACTAGCCCAATTATCCATAACATGGCCAGCGTCACTTTTATGCATACCATAAAATGCAGTGCAACTGCAGAAAATGCTGCACGCTTTCAGTGTTGCAGCGCCCTGTTCGGCCACCACGTCGACAGCGACCGCGACGGGTGGATACCTTAACAACGATGTCGTCGCATTGCGCCCGCAGCGTGGAACAGGGCGACGAGGTGCTGCAGGCTGGTAGGTTCTTTGGTGTCATTTTACATGAAGGACATAAATATTCTTTATGCTCTGTTATCATAAGAAAATCATGAATCTGAAAAAACAAATCAACTTGGGAATTAAACAAGAAATATGCAATTGTATTGAGGGCTCGGCATCGTGTCTTGCCAATGATCAGCCTCCGGGCAAAAGGTTGGTTAGCCCTGGAAAGGGCTGTTTGGTGGTGAGATGCATTTGAGTAGATGACGGAAGAGCAGTTACATAATTTGGGTTTAATGGCGCAAAAGCGACTAAGGCCATGCTGCGCCAGCCACAAGATATGAAGAAATCAAATGTTAAAGCCTCGAAAGCTGCGTTACTTTATAGTCTGTGCAAAAAACTGGTTTCTCCTAAAAAAGCTCAAGTCAGTGAACGGCACTAGCGGTTCATCTCCGAGTATTAAGGCGGGGTGCAAAGGTATGTGTAAGTTGTAGAGATTGTGTAAAAGCTTCCGTCTCTGTGTTTCAGTGTTTGGACATGTTATAATAATGTGCATTACTGTGAGTGACTCATGGCATTTCGCGCAAGTTGGCGGGTTTTCGTTTTGAAGTAGAAAATTGTGTTTCAGGTGTGTATGCCCCTTTCGAAGTCGACATAGGATCACCTCATAGAAGCGTTGTTGGTCACTGCACGACTTCCACTCACCAAGCAGTGGTTTTATTGTGTGTAACTTGTTATTTATGCAAGAGTCCCAATCCAATTGTCACTTTGATGTGAGCGCCTTATGAATCGCTCGGATACTGTCTTTGTATGGAAGTGTTGTTTGCGTTCTAACTTTGTGCGCTGCCATGAACGCGCATCTATCTGCTGCTTCATTCCCTGGTATCCCAACATAGCTTGGGACGCAGCAGAATCGTAAGGTTCTCCCGTATTCATTATAGGTCAACATATTTAGGATATCGCCAAGTAGGGGTTTAGACGTGGTGCTAAGGTTTAGAGCTCTGAGTGCGCTCAACGAATGAGTATATATGATGGCATTCATCTCCTCGTAGCTGGTAATTTTTTTTACTGCCGTCCATATCGCAAAAGCTTCGGCGTTAAACACTGAAGAAAATTTTTTTATCCGAATGCTATTTTGCCAATTTTTCGTTGTTATTCCGACACCAACGTATTCTTGTGTTTTGGAGCTGTCAGTGTAAAATTCCGTTTAAAATATATTTTTTTCTTGAATAGCTTGGAACTCTTGTATTATGTTTTCTTGTGCAATGTCCTTTCTTTAGATATGTTAGTGTCCAGTCACATCGCTGTGGAAAGTTTTACCATGGGGTCAATCTTGGTGGTCTTTCAGCAACCTGCAGGACCTCATGAGGGACTTCATAAGTCCGGCAGTATAAGTCGCCGAAGGGAGCGAACGCATTTCACGTCGGCTCCGTTTTCCAAGAATCTCGCTGTGATTATCGCTCATTCACCTCATGAATGTAACACCAGCGTATGCAGGAAGTCACCAAGATTCTACTGGCACCATATTCAAGGTGGCAAACGACTTACTTCCCAAGCACAGAGGCTTTTGACCAGCTCTACGCTAACCCTCGCCGGAGCTCGCTTCGCCGGAGCAGTGATGGAAGTTCAAGTGAACGGGGAGGACATCTCCCCTGAAGAGTTTCTCCAAGGCAACGGTTGGTGCACCATTCAATACAAGACCCAATTCAACCGCGAGGCCGCGCAAAGCAACACCCAGAACGGAACCCACTCCCGCACCGGCGAGGGAGCGAACGGCGACCGACAGCGTTCGCGTCAAAGACAGCGTAACGTCAAGCAGCAAGTCATCAGGAACAGTAAAATGCCACTACTCCCACGTAGTGATTTCAAGGTCGTGATACGACCAAGAGGAGGCCTCGACGTTGCCGCCACCGGAACCGTGCTCCTCGCATCGGCCATTTACCGGGCGGCCAACGTACCGGGGCCAGAGGCAGGAGAGGACACGGTGTGCACCAACAACCGCCAAAACATCATAGTCGTGTGTACACCTCACGCTAGTCACGCCGCTAAGTACAGACAATTAGAAGCCATCACCATCGGTGATCGCCGCCACGAGGTCAGTGCCTATGAGACGGCCCCCGACTACACGGTGAAGAGAATCATCAGGGGAATCCCGTTGGAGGAGGACGCCAAGTCCATTCACACCAACATCGTTCACGCCCGCAACCCCCACGCCCTGGCAGCCAAACGGCTCAGTAATACCAAGACGGTCATAGTGGCCTTTCAAGGACCGCGAGTGCCCTCCTACGTCAGGTACGGCGGCGCCCTCCTTCGCTGCGCCCTGTATCGCAAGCAAATCGACATGTGTCACGGCTGCGGGAGACTCGGTCACCGCATGGACGTGTGCCCCAATCCTCAGGACAAAGTGTGCCGTGGTTGTGACGCCCTCAACCCAGGCCCCGACCACCAGTGCTCCCCACGTTGCAAGCTGTGCGGGGGAACACACATGACGGCGGATCGCAACTGCCGCGCAAGGTACAAGACCCCCTACGTCGTGACAAAGAGGCAATGGGAACGACACAGGGCCGCCGAGGGAGCGGAGGCGGCCGCCAAAGCCACCAGCCCCGCCGGCAAGCCGCGCTCGAGATCCAGGACCCGCAGCCGAGGCCGCTCCCGGTCCCGGAGCCGCACCCCAAACCCACGGCAGCAGCAGCAACGCCGGTCTCGCAGCCGCATCCCCAGAAGGACCTCAACAAGAGACACTGAAACCACCGAGAAGGTGAGCTGGGCAGATGCGGTCACGGGAAAATGAGCACCAACCGCGAAGGCTGGCGACAAAGTAGCCGCTAAAACAGAGACGGAGGTAACTAAATTAACACAGGCGATACAAGCGCTGCAGAAGCAAATAGAACACATGCAGAAACAGATTCGCGCAAAAGACGACCTCATACAACAACTCCAGCATGCAGTGAAGAGCGGTACCGATACAGAGGCCATGCATGAAACTCAAGAACAACCCATAGAGGACGACGAAGTCGTATACCCCGACACTAGACGCAGACACACTCCCTCACAGACCACTCAGGCCACGCAGGGAACAGAAGAGGAAACCATAGAGGACGACGAGGTCGAGTTCCCCGATACCAAACGAAGACCCACTTCCACCCTTACAGAGGCAACACGACCCAAGCGCACGCGCGCAGCGATACGCGACGCGCGAATAGATGCACTCGAGGCTCACTTAAGCAATCTCGAGGAAACGATCATCGCGTCCATCACGCGTACCATCCAGCGGAGCCTGGAGAGTGTTCACCTCAGACTGTCGAGATTAGAAGCCGCAAACAGCACGATCATACCGTCGCATAGGGAAGCGGCGCAACACATGTAACAAGATATAAACATGGCCCGACACTCATCGAAACAAAAACACACGATATGGCAGTGGAACTGCAGAAGTTACCAAAACAAACGAGCGCACTTACAACAATACCTGAAAACGATCCCCGAACGCCCAGACGTCATCATACTCCAGGAAACGAATGGTCCCGCCAAACTCGCGGAGTACCAGTCTATAACAGGCAAGGCGGAGAAACCAAACGTCACCACACTGGTCAAGCGAGCGCACACAGCTATCGAGCACGACACCAAAATCAGAGACATCGAAAACGTTCTCGTAGAATTAATTCCACCACGCAAGACTCGCAACAGCATCTTCGTACTCAACGTCTACAGCAGTCCCAGATGCCGCCAGCACCGCTTCCATGTCCTCTTCAAACGGGCAATCGACATCGCCAAGGGGCAACAGCTGTTCATTGGGGGGGACTTTAACGCGGCGCACACGGCGTGGGGTTACAAGCACGATCACCCCAAAGGCACCCTTCTATGGGCAACGGCGCAATACGCCGGACTCGAGCTGGTCACCGACCCCGCGGCACCAACAAGGCAGGGCAACAGCGTAAGCACTGACACGACGCCGGACCTTACTTTCACGTGCAACACACGCAAAGTCGCTTGGACAAACACTATGCAAGACTTGGAGAGCGATCACTACATTATTTCCATAGAAGCAGAAGGCGGTCCGCAGGAACACAATGCAGGTCGTCAAATGAAGATCAACTGGAATTGGCTACGCAAACATCGTGATGAGCAACAGATGGAAGACATCGAAGATATAGAACAATGGACCGACCAACGGCGGTGGGATATCGAGCGCATGACGCAAACGATCCCGTCGACAGCTGGGCTCGAGACAATAGACTCCCGGTTGCTGCACATGTGGGAAGCCAAAACTCACCTGCAGCACCGATGGAAACAACAGAGACACAACAGGAGACTGCGTAAACGGATAGCACAGCTCAACAAAGAAATAGAAAAGCACGCGCTTAACCTGCAACATCAACAATGGGAAGAGAAATGCGCGGAGATTGATGGTCTACTCACCACGCGTTGCACGTGGCAGATACTGCGGTACCTGATCGATCCTGCCAACACCAAGACCACACACATGCAAGGCATATACAAAATCATACACGCTTACGGGGGAACGGAAGAACAATTCCTACGGGATGCGGAACGCCTTTACATATCCCCAACGCCACCGCAAATATACCCAGACTACTCAGGAGAAAGCAACGCCACCCTAGACGAGGAATTCTCCGTTGCCGAAATCCAGGCGGCCCTCGTAAAGCTGAACACCAAGTCGGCCCCTGGCCCCGATCGAATACCCAATAGGGCACTACGCAATCTCGATTACGGGTCGATCGAGAAACTAACAAAATACATTAACGAGTGTTGGGCGCACGGCAAGCTACCCCGGCAATGGAAAGAAATAAATATCACACTGATACCGAAACCCGGCAAGAAATTACAGCTGGAGAACCTGCGCCCCATCTCCCTCACGTCCTGCGTGGGCAAGTTAATGGAGCACGCGTTTCTCAATAGACTCACGGATTACCTCGAGGACAACGACTTCTTTCCACACACCATGATTGGGTTCAGAAGACATCTCTCCACGCAAGACGCCCTTCTGCAACTAAAACACCAAATCATAGACAATCCGGGGCGTTCGACGAGAGCCATCCTCGGGCTGGACCTGAAGAGGGCCTTCGATAACGTTCGCCACGATCTAAATCTCGGCCTGCGCACGTAAAACTATGTCCGAGATTTCCTCACGGGAAGAACCGCTCGCATGCGAGTGGGACAACTACAGTCAGAGCAAATCAACATCGGCAGCTCGGGCACCCCGCAGGGCTCGGTGATCTCGCCAACGCTCTTCAACCTCGTCCTGCTGGGGCTGCCCGACCGATGGTTTCAAATCGAAGGACTGCATCACACGCTATACGCGGATGATATTACGATCTGGACGACAACGGGCAGCGACGGAGCGATCGAGCAACGTTTACAACAGGCCATCCAATGCGTAGAAAACTACCTCGTGGGCACGGGACTCGCCTGCTCGGCCGAAAAATCCGAACGGCTGCTATAGACCAGTCAGAAAGGGGCGCCCACCTAAATGCTACACCCCCCTGGAAAAACAAAAGATCCAATTAACGGCATCAAATGGCCTACCCATCCCGATAGTAGAGAAAATCCGGGTACTAGGAATGATGATAGAGCATAAGGGTGGCAATGGCGAAGCACTTCGCAAGATAACGGCAAAGGCCACCAGCACGATGCAGCTCATTCGACGCATCACCAACAAACACGCGGGCATGCGCGAAGGCAGCGTCATCCGACTCATACAAGCCTTCGTCATTTCTCCGATAAGGTACACGGCAGCGTTTCACAACTGGACGGTTGCGGAAAAAAACAAGCTCAACGCGCTCATACGCAAGGCGTACAAATGTGCGTTGGGACTTGTGCCTGGAGTTAGCACCACCAAGCTCTTAGAACTAGGCCTGCACAATACGCTCGAAGAACTCGTGGAGGCGCAACAAGTGTCCCAACTTGAACGCCTATCCAAGACCCGCCCGGGCAGACACGCACTTGAAAATCTCGGCATCACATACCACTCGCAACACGGCGTCAAAGTAGACATTCCAAGACCCATACGCGAGCAACTATACGTACCCCCATTGCCTCGCAACATGCACCCCCAACACCACACGGGGAGGCGTAAAGCCAGGGCACAACACATGAACAAAAGTTACTCTAACGACAAGGAGGCGGTCTTCACCGACGCAGCCCGCTATCGACACAGGAAGAGTTTCGTGGCGGCAGTTACTAGCCACCGAGGCAACCACCTCACGAGCGTCACCGTGAACACGGCACATGCCGAAGCGGCAAAGGAAGCGGCCATAGCACTGGCCCTCACACAAACCAAAGCTACATACGTGATCTGCGACTCGCAAACGGCAATTCGCAATTTTGCAAATGGGCGCATCTCGCAAGAGGCGTATCATATACTCCAGCGACATCCCATACACAAGGGAGAGGCCGACGTTGATAACCGGAGGCATTTGCTATGGATCCCGGCACACACTGGAATGAGCACCCCCAACGAAGCGGCTCACGGCGTTGCTCGAGGCCTGACTCACCGAGCAGCATCGGAGGAAGAGCCCCCGCGGGGTACTGCAAACGTCTGGGCATGGGAGGATCGTATGACCAGTTTTCACGACATCACGGCACACTACCAATTACAAAGACGCATATACCCATTCCTTCACGCTAGGTTAGACAGGACGCAAGCAGTACACTTGAGACAATTACAAACAGACTCTTACAGAAACTCTAGACTCATGCACGCCATGTATCCAGACATGTACACTACAAACAGATGCACATCGTGTGGCGAGGTTGCCACACTAAATCACATGTTATGGGAGTGTCGGGACCTAACAAACAAGTCGGGCAGTGCTGACCCCTCCGTCTCTTCCACCGCCAGCCTCCAGTCACGCTGGATGACCGCACTGCTCAGCTCTGACCTGACAGCACAACTCTGGGCCGTCCAGCGAGCCGAGGAAGCCGCTTCGAGAGAAGCGGCTCGGAACCGCGTCCGCGGCGGCCGCCCAGACCCACTAAAAAGACGCCGGACTCAAATCTTGTTGATTTGAAATAAAAGTTTACGCTCTCTCTTCGTCTCTTAAGATCAGTGAGCGAATCGTGTTCAGTTTGTTTGTATAGTGTATCCTTGATTTGCACTTTGTTACGATGCTGTAGCATATATATTGTGGTGATGACCGAATTCTCAGTATGTAGGAAAGTGTGAGTGATGCGCTCCGGTTCTGTAAGGACGGCTCATTGCAACCAACGTATAAACTTTGGACCGGTGACGTTCTGTAGGCACCGCTCGCCAGTTGTAGGCCAAGATTGTGAACTGGATCAAGTTGCTTTATGTAAGACTGCCTAGCTGCACCATAAACTGCACTACCGTAGTCTCGGGTGCTACGCACAAGAAACCGGTATATACGTAAGAGACATGTTCGGTCATATCCCCAGTGTTTATGCGATAAAACCTTGAGGATATTTAGTGTTTTATTTGCTTTTATTTCAGTTGCGTTGATGTGGGCAAGGAAAATCAGTTTTCCGCCAAAAGTTACACCTAAAAATTTGTAGTCGTCTTTGACCAGCAGCGTTGTACCATACAATGTGAGAACTGGAGTGCAGTGTAACCCTCGCTTCTGGGAAAAGAGAACTGTAACAGTCTTTTGTGTTGAAAAACGGAAACCATTTTTTGTCAGCCCATTGTGTGAGATTACTTATAGTTATTTGTAGTTGTCTTTCGCAGGTGAGTAGGCTTGAAGCGCGGCAAGCCACTTGCAAATGGTCGACATATAATAAGTGCATAACAGAGGATGGGACGTCTTATTAGCAGAATTCATTTTGACTAAGAAATGTGTCGTGCTTAAAACGCAACTTCGTCGTTCCTGCGGATGACAATTCCTTGGACTTTAGTAACATTTTGTTCCTGGAAACCTTCCAGCAGTTCTTCGTCGCTCAAGCCAATAAGGTCTTCCTCTGATATGACATCCCTGCTTGTATTTAGTGTTCTGTGCAGTGAAATTGTCACTGTTGCGTTATCAATACTGATAAGTTCTGTGAGCTCTTGCGCTTGTTCTTTGTCATTTAGTTCCAGGAGGAGGTGCCCGCTAGACATATTTTAGGCTTTGTATCTAGGTCCGATTTTTTCTTTTAGACAGTTGGCCACTAGGAATGGAGAGATCTTTCTCACTGGTACGTTGTTTTCGCTTTTGCAGTACATAGAACTTAGGAAATGATTGAGCATTGCTCCGAAAAGAGCACTGGAACGTTGCTTCGGTGCGGCATCTTTTCAGACGCCGATAATAGAGAATAGAGGCTTGCCCTGCCATGAGAAAAATGTGTATGTTCGGCAACAGCGCCGACCGCCCACCATACAGCCCAACGCGGGGACGCGGCAGAGCTTGTGTACAGGTCTGCACGACGCCAGTCGTACGCCGTCACTATAAGAAAATATGGTGTACCCAAGGTAGGATAGCCACACAAGGTTAACTACTAGTCGTCCCTAAAACTCTCCGCAATGAAATTTTGCAGGCCTGTCACGACAAAGCTACCTCAGGTCACTTATTCTACACAAGAGCATTAGCACGTATCAAAGAGAAGTATTACTGGCCACGGCTCACACCACAGGTGAAGAACTACGTTCGAACGTGCCCTGGCTATCAGAGACGAAAAGTGCCACCTACGAAACCTACTGGACTATTACAGCCCGTTCCATTGCCGGAAACACCGTTTGCACAAATTGGGATGGATCTTTTGGACGCATTTCCAATATCTGCTGCCGCAAAAAAATGGATCATAGTTGCCACAGATTACCTCACGCGATATGCTGAAACCGAGGCACTTCCTAGCAGCACAGCAGTCGAGGCCGCACAGTTCTTCATCGAAAATGTCGTCCTGAGGCACGGTGCTCCAGCGGTCATCGTAACCGACACGGGAACCGCGTTCACACCTGAACTTTTGCGAACTGTGCTCACCTTCTGTGGCACGGCACACAGAAGGACGACAGCCTATCACCCGCAAAGCACTGACTTACGGAGCACCTCAGCAAGACTCTCGCAGGTACGCTGTGCATGTATGTCGATGTGGAACAGAAGAACTGGGACCAAATATTACCCTACGTAACGTTTGCTTATAATACGGCTCGGCAAGAAACAAGAATGACGCCATTCAGTGTCCTCCACGGTCGAGAAGTAACTACAATGCTGGATGCTATGCTTCATCATGATTCCAGCTATTCCGAGACTCAGGCCGCAGATTTTACAGAGCTCGCTGAACAAGCAAGACAGCTTGCGCGCGTTCGCATAGCCAGCCAGCAAGACCGTGACGCCCGACGTTACAATCAACACCATCGATCCTTCGTCTACCAGCCCGGCAAAAGATCCTGGGTTTCGGCTCCAGTACGCCGTCGAGGCCTCGCGGAGAAATATGTATATGTATATATATATGCAATGTGACAATATATATGTATGTTTTTGTAGTCGTGACACACAGGGCTTCAAGTCTTCTTTTCTTGTTTTTCATTACCACGTTTTGTTTTCATTCAGTCTTCTTTCATGGTTGCGATACATTCTACGCTTACGCCTCATGCGCAATATTGATGCAGTTTCTCTTACTGATTGTGAAAGCAAGATGTTATGGCTTTCTTTTCCAGTATGGAACTCCACGACAGCATGTTCCTTTCACATGTAGCGATGTACCTATACATTTCGCTGTGAGAAATATTTTTCTGTTGGTGCGTGATTTAAGCACCTGCATTTTTTCCATGTGCAGTTTATGCCAGTTGCCATTTCTGCGTACGTGTTGTTGCGTTTCGCCTGCGACACGTGGTTTTGCCGGCGCGACTGCGGCGGGGCGGCAGACATTTTGGCCCGATCGTCGTCGCCGCAACACTCATCGCCAGGTGTTTCCAGGCGCGTCTGCGGCGATGCGACCGCCTAGGGATCTCGTTCCAGTCATTGTGCCCGAAACAGGCGATGCCAAAGCAGGGATCTCATTCCAGTTATTGGGCCCGAAACAGGCGATGCCAAAGCAGGGATCTCGTTCCAGTCATTGTGCCCGAAACAGGCGATGCCAAAGCAGGGACCATCTTCTCGTTACAGTCATTGTGTCCGACCGGCAGCGCCACGACAGGGTGCTACGAGAGCGTGCGCAGCGCCACGACAGAGTGCTACGAGATCGTGCGCAGCGCCACGACAGAGTGCTACGAGATCGTGCGCAGCGCCACGACAGGGTGCTACGAGATCGTGCGCAGCGCCACGACAGGGTGCTACGAGATCGTGCGCAGCGCCACGACAGTGTGCGTCACCATTAGCCCATTGTACATTCACGTGCTCGTCTTTTGAGGGGTTCCTTCTTGCCCTCAACTGCGAGAGTATAAAAACAGCTGCCCCCGGACGCCAAAAGGAGGGCTCCGATTTCTTCTGTTGAGTGAAGTGCTCTCCCGTCTCTCTACTTCGGTCAAACCTGACCGCCAACTCTTTGCGATGTTAAAATAAACAAGTTGTTTCGTTGTTACCAGTCGACTCATGCTTTGCCGGGACCTTCGGATGCTTCCAGTTGTACCCCAGGCCGCCAGGCCAACGCTACCCTTGGGGCTTGCGACCCAGGTACAACCACGGGCGTCAGCGCCGAGTTCCCAACAGATCGTACCAGCAGGCAGATCGAAACATCTGGTTGGCAGCGGTGAGATCGCCTACGACTTCAAACAACGGTCTGCCAGCGGCGAGATCGCGACAACGGAGGCCAGCAGCAAAGAGATGCAGTTGACAGTATGCTGAGCAGCTCAACGACGATCCGGGAGCAGTGCAACGAGCCCTGTGTGACGACTGGTTGCCTGCAGCGGAACGACTGCGCGGAATTCCTGCCTGCGAGGTTTGGTGAGTGCGGGACTTTCTTCTTCTGAGCTTTGCCAGGCTTTTTGTTAGTGTCAGAAACAGAGCTGGTAATTGTGGTTGTCGTTGCTGCCGGGTTAGTTTGCGGCAAGACAATAGTAAGCAGTAGAGAAAGCAGCATTCAGAGCAGCCATGGATTTGAAGTCGTTGCGCAAACCGAAATTGTTGGAGCTTGCAAGAGAGTTGGGTCTGGATGTCTCAGACAAACTAAGAAAACCTGAACTGCTAAAGGCTATTCTTGAGTTAGAGGCTGAGGATGACGAGCTGTCGGAATGCCTTGAGACTATTGAGGAGAGGTCAAAAAGACAGGAGCGCGAACTTAAAGAGCAAAAAGAAAAAGAAGAGCGTGAACGTAAAGAACAGAAAAAAAAAGAAGAGCGTGAACGTAAAGAACAGAAAGAAAAAGAAGAGCGTGAACGTAAAGAACAGAAAGAGCGAGAGCAACAAGAGCGTGACCGTCAACACGCTTTGGAAATGAAGCGTCTCGAGGTAGAGATGGAACGCGCTCGTAATGGAAGTCAGGCACACGGTGCAGGAGAACGCGTATTGTTCAAAATGACGGACCTGATGCGGCCGTTTAAGCTTGGAGAGGACATTGGTTTGTTCCTGGTTAACTTTGAGCGAACGTGCGAGAAGCAGGGGTTCTCTCGGGAAACGTGGCCACAGCGCTTGCTCACTTTGTTACCCGGCGAGGCGGCCGACGTAGTCGCTCGCTTGGATAGAGAGGAGGCAGAGGATTTCGACACAGTGAAATCGAGTCTTCTAAAAAAGTACCGGCTGTCTGCGGAGGCGTTCCGTCGGAAGTTTCGGGAAAATGAGAAAGGCAGAAGTGAGTCATATACAGAGTTTGCGTATAGGCTTATGTCGAACATGCAGGAGTGGCTCAAAGAAGAGAAAGCGTTTGGTGACCACGATAAAGTTCTGCAGTGTTTCGGGCTAGAACAGTTTTATAGTCGGTTACCGGAGAACGTGCGATACTGGGTCTTGGATAGGCCAGACGTGAGTACGGTGGCTAGAGCCGCTGAGCTAGCCGAGGAGTTTGTGACGCGTCGAGCTCGCGGAGCTAAGGACGGTCAAAAGGGTGAATTTGGCTCGAAGTTTGAGAGGCCGAAGTTCACACCCATGAGAGTAAAGGGGGACACGCGTAGTGCGGATGCGAGCGAAAGCAGTCCGACCAAACGTAAAGAGACGGCGGCAGCCAAACGCAGAAAGCGGTTCGAGATGAGGCGAGCGCGCTTGTGTTATACGTGCCAGAAGCCGGGTCACTTTTCGGCGCAGTGTCCGGAAACAACACCAAAAGTTGTGTTTTTTTCAATAGGCAGCACTGACGAGAACATGAAGCTTCTCGAGCCTTACATGCGAGACCTCCTCGTAAACGGGAAAGAGTGCCGAGTGCTTCGCGATTCCGCAGCTACGATGGATGTAGTTCACCCGTCTTACGTAGAACCCCATATGTTCACGGGCGAGTGCGCGTGGATCAAGCAAGCCGTGGAAGCTCATAGCGTGTGTCTGCCAGTAGCAAAGGTGCTTATTGAAGGACCTTTCGGAGCGCTTGAGACAGAGGCGGCAGTGTCATCTATGCTGCCACCCCAGTACCCGTACCTATTTTCAAACAGGTCCGATCACCTCCTGCGCGAGAAGGGGCTTTTGTTTGGTGAAGCTAGTGTTCAGGCCTTAACCAGATCGAAGGTTCGGGAGCTCGCTGCAAAGGCGGTAGTTGCGGGGCCGACGTTATCAAACAACGAAAAAGGGTCAGAGGCGCAGCAAGCTGATATTCCGAGCACGCCCGAACTGAATAAACTTGAGTCTGTAACGTTAAAGGCGCCAGATACTGGAGAGGAAACGCCCGACGCGGGAAAGTTAGAAGAGCTATCTACTGATTTGCTCATCGCGCCTACGTCAGACGGACTTGATAGGTTGCTAAAAGTCAGCCGGTCGGCTTTGATAGCCGAGCAAAAAAAGGATGGCAGCCTGGAAAACGTGCGCTGCAATGTCAAAGAAGGTATCGCCAGGAAAACTGCGCGTTTTGTGGAAAGAGGGGGAGTCCTGTACCGGAAGTATCTAGACCGCAGAGGAGTGGAGTTCGATCAGCTGGTCGTGCCTCAATGCTATCGTCAGGATCTGTTGCGCTTGTCACATGGGGGTTCGTGGTCCGGACACCTAGGAGTTAAGAAAACTAAGGACCGTCTCTTGCAAGAGTACTATTGGCCAGGGTGTTTTCGGGACGCAGACCATTTCGTGAGGACATGTGACACTTGTCAGCGGGTGGGCAAACCAGGGGACAAATCAAGGGCGCCGTTGAAATTGGTACCTATCATAACGGAGCCTTTTAGACGGCTCGTTATTGATACTGTGGGACCTCTGCCGGTAACAGCCACGGGGTACAGACACATTTTGACTGTGATCTGCCCAGCGACAAAGTTCCCTGAAGCAGTGCCGCTTAAAGAACTCAGCTCAGTTGAGATAGTTAATGCACTACTGTCCATATTTGCGCGAGTTGGTTTTCCTGCGGAAATCCAATCAGATCAGGGCACAGTGTTTACTAGCGCTTTGACGACAACTTTTCTCGAAAGGTGTGGGGTAAAGCTGTTACACAGCTCAGTGTACCACCCACAGTCGAATTCCGTTGAGAAGCTCCACTCCGTCATGAAGCGCGTGTTGAGAGCCTTGTGTTTTGAACATCAAACTGACTGGGAGCTGTGTCTGCCTGGGGTGATGTTTGCTTTAAGGACCGCGCCGCATGCGGCTACGGGGTTTTCGCCAGCTGAACTGGTGTACGGTCGCTCGCTTCGATCTCCGCTTCGCATGCTTAGAGAATCATGGGAAGGTAGGGGCGACGACCCAGTCGTGGTGGAGTACGTGCTTAAGCTCCTCGAACGCTTAAGAAGGGCACAGGAGTTGTCAGGTGAAGCAATGACAAAGGCCCAGCAGAGGGCCAAGGTTTATTATGATCGGACAGCCAGGGCCCGTCGTTTTGAGGTTGGCGATGAGGTCATGATATTGCGCACATCGCTAAACAACAAACTAGACGTGCAGTGGGAGGGCCCAGCACGAATTGTTCAGAAACTGTCGGACGTTAACTACGTGGTAAGTCTGCCAGGAAAGCGGAAAGCACAGCCAGTTTACCACTGTAATCTGCTCAAACCTTATAGACAAAGGGAAGCAGTGGTGTGCATGATGGTAAACGTTCCTGAAGAGCTTCCGATCGAGCTTCCGGGACTAGGCTCAGTGACGAACAGGGAAGACACCGGTCAAGTCATTAGTGACCTTATCAGTAAAGCACCGCTGTCGCCCGAGCAGAAAACCGAACTACACCAGCTATTACAAGAGTTTCAAGGTCTGTTCTCTGAGAGGCCTGGTAGGACTTCTGTACTTACTCATGATATAGAACTTACCTCCACAGAGCCAGTACGATCCAAGGCGTATCGGGTGTCACCCCGCCAGAGCGATATTATGGAGGCTGAGGTAAAGAAAATGCTACAGCTCGGTGTTATTGAGGCAGGTGAGAGTGACTATACCTCCCCTTTGATTTTAGTTGAGGTACCGGGCAAGGAACCTCGTCCTTGCGTCGACTACCGCAGGCTTAATTCCATCACTAAGGATCAAATTTATCCGATCCCTAACATCGAGGAGCGCCTTGAGAAAGTTAGTAGCGCTCAGTTTATTTCCACCCTAGATCTTGTCAGGGGTTATTGGCAGGTTCCACTTACAGAAGAGGCTAGTAGGTATGCGGCGTTCATTTCACCAATGGGAACATTCCGTCCTAAAGTGTTGAGTTTTGGTTTGAAGAACGCGCCATACTGTTTTTCAAGCCTCATGGATAAAGTGTTGCGGGGACAGCAAGAATTCGCTTTACCGTATCTAGACGACGTAGCGATATTCTCCGCATCCTGGTCTGAGCATATGACACACTTGCGGGCAGTGCTAACCCGCCTGCGCGAAGCGGGCTTGACAGTCAAGGCTCCTAAGTGCCAGATAGCACAGGCCGAGGTTGTCTACCTCGGTCACGTGATTGGTCAGGGTCGTCGCCGCCCCTCTGAAATAAAAGTGGCCGCTGTGCGAGACTTTCCGCAACCGCGCACAAAGACCGATATTCGGTCGTTCTTAGGTGTCGCCGGCTACTATCAGAGGTACATCCCTAGGTACTCTGATATCGCGGCTCCCCTGACGGATGCTCTAAGAAAGACAGAGCCTCAAACAGTCGTCTGGGACGAGACCAAGGAAAGAGCTTTTAGCGCCCTAAAGAGTGCCCTAACAAGCCAGCCTGTGCTACGATCGCCAGACTATACAAAAGGGTTCATTGTTCAGTGCGATGCTAGTGAGCGAGGCATGGGCGTTGTACTGTGCCAACGGGAAAATGGAGAAGTAGAACACCCCGTCCTGTATGCTAGTCGTAAGCTGACCAGTCGTGAGCAGGCGTATAGCGCCACCGAGAAAGAGTGTGCATGTCTCGTGTGGGCCGTTCAGAAATTGTCATGCTATCTAGCCGGCTCGAGGTTTATCATTGAGACGGATCACTGCCCTCTCCAATGGCTGCAGACCATCTCTCCCAAAAATGGCCGCCTCCTGCGCTGGAGCCTCGCTTTACAACAATATTCCTTTGAGGTACGTTACAAAAAGGGGAGTCTCAACGGTAACGCCGATGGCTTAAGTCGAAGCCCCTAACGTAGGAATCAGCCTCAAAATTGTTTGTTACTGATGTTTTTCTTCCTGAGGCAGGATTTTTTTAACATATTGCTTTTGTTTAGTGTTTCAAAGTGATGATATGCTTTCTAGTGCAATTTTTCAATTTGTGGACGCGTTCTGAGTGATGCTAGACTACTGTAAGGAACTAGGCAGTGGTATAAAAAGGGGAAAGAGCCTGGCAGGGCTTAGTGAGGGTTGTGCCGTGCTTGCTGACTGAGCGGTTGAGTTTTCAGCGTAGTTCTAACGCTTGCCGGGAACGAGAACAAAAATGTGAACTCTCCCGAAGTCACTTTGCAGTGTCCCGTGCGAACCTGAACGAGAGAACGAGGCCTTCTCTGTGCGCTGCGCTCAAGAAACGTCAAGGGACGCCCGACTTCGGTTATGAGCATCATCGAGCGACATCCCTCCGGACAGCGGATGCAGTCCCCTGTCCATCGGGATCTCCTTCCCCCGGCGGTGCGGTCTGTTGCGTTTCGCCTGCGACACGTGGTTTTGCCGGCGCGACTGCGGCGGGGCGGCAGACATTTTGGCCCGATCGTCGTCGCCGCAACACTCATCGCCAGGTGTTTCCAGGCGCGTCTGCGGCGATGCGACCGCCTAGGGATCTCGTTCCAGTCATTGTGCCCGAAACAGGCGATGCCAAAGCAGGGATCTCATTCCAGTTATTGGGCCCGAAACAGGCGATGCCAAAGCAGGGATCTCGTTCCAGTCATTGTGCCCGAAACAGGCGATGCCAAAGCAGGGACCATCTTCTCGTTACAGTCATTGTGTCCGACCGGCAGCGCCACGACAGGGTGCTACGAGAGCGTGCGCAGCGCCACGACAGAGTGCTACGGGATCGTGCGCAGCGCCACGACAGAGTGCTACGAGATCGTGCGCAGCGCCACGACAGGGTGCTACGAGATCGTGCGCAGCGCCACGACAGGGTGCTACGAGATCGTGCGCAGCGCCACGACAGTGTGCGTCACCATTAGCCCATTGTACATTCACGTGCTCGTCTTTTGAGGGGTTCCTTCTTGCCCTCAACTGCGAGAGTATAAAAACAGCTGCCCCCGGACGCCAAAAGGAGGGCTCCGATTTCTTCTGTTGAGTGAAGTGCTCTCCCGTCTCTCTACTTCGGTCAAACCTGACCGCCAACTCTTTGCGATGTTAAAATAAACAAGTTGTTTCGTTGTTACCAGTCGACTCATGCTTTGCCGGGACCTTCGGATGCTTCCAGTTGTACCCCAGGCCGCCAGGCCAACGCTACCCTTGGGGCTTGCGACCCAGGTACAACCACGGGCGTCAGCGCCGAGTTCCCATCCGATCGCTCCAGTGTCGCGATCCGAAACAGTGTGCAGCGTACAACAATTTTCTTAAACGATGCCTGCCGTTACCTGTGATATTTTATGATGCAGTTACCGGTGAATCTTTCAGATGCAAGAACAATGTGACACAATATTTATTGCAACTTGACTGTGATATGTTGCATATGTCTCTACTACTGCAGCACTCACGATTCTCGCACTCATTCAATGTAGAGACTGTCGCAAGGGATGTGTACAGAAACAAGTGTTACCATAAAAAATGTATATATGTCTAAGGGTGAAATAATACAGACTGGTGCAGTGCTCCTCTAGTGCCTTTATTTGCATGTCGCTACTATATTTGCAGTGCTAGCTTGCACTCTGGAAATGTTATTACACACTCTGCAATATTCCATTCACAGAGTTCTGCTATTTACAATTGAGGGCACTTCGTTGAAATTATCAACTGCTCATGCGTACACACACTTCACGGGAGCCACAGCGTTTGACATATAGGATGACCAGTTGGACGGCATTTCCGTCACTACAAAGGAACTTTGCGGTTGTTGCGAGACGAAATGGTGGAGGAATTAGAAGGTGCGCGTGTAACAGCACGTTCAATGGAGCGGAAGGTGTGGCATGCACTGTACATTTTGGCTTTTGTGAGCTTCTCTGCGCGAGTAGAAAGCGAGGAGATAGGCGCTTATGTCCATCAATGCGTAAGGGGAGAAGAGAACGCTCACCGATACGAGTAAGAATAAAAATGACAACTGCAGGCAACATGCATGGCACGCAGGGCATCTAGGTGGCGAGAGCAGCAACAAGGAAATCGTAGCAGACACTTTGAAAATGCCCTTATTCTTAGTTCGCTTTCAATCTTATATGTCACCACTAAAGAGCCTGTTTCACTTACTCTAAATGCAGGCTTTACACAACCCTTCACTACACAACTTTTACATTTCTCAACAAATCATGAATGCTTTGCATTACGTAGACATCAACTACAACTTAGCATGGGAAATGTGTGTGCAATTTCACAGCACGAAATGCGCAATGCAATTATTTGGCATCTGTTACGCTACAACTGTGTGCATGCACCTAGCGATGCTGACGCTGCTGTTGACGTTGCAGCTGCCTCCGCACACTTTTCACGTAACGCATGTTCTGCGCACGGGTCCTGCCACACATGCCAATCACAGTGTCCCGAACAGCCCGCCCTCTCAAATAATTCATTCTAGACCCTGTGTTTCGGGGCAGACCTTGCATAACGGGGTAGCCATTACCACCGAGCTCACTACTACTGCTGCTGTCGTCATCACCCGATTCTATGTCGCCCTCAGAAAGCGAAGGCTGTGCAACACAGCACATACCGCGACAATGTTGGCTGCACGTTCCAGCTCGTACAGGAGGGTGCGATATCGCTGAAGACAGCGGAAACGGCTCTCTAAGAGCCCAATGCACCTCTCCACTACGGAACGCATGGCGCCATGTGCTGTGTTGTTCTGCATCGCGGCTGTCTGCACTGGAGGATGGCCAGGAACTAGGGTCAAGAGCCACGGCTCCAAGCGGTAGCCACTGTCACCTGCACGAAGGTGGAAATAGTACACTGAGTAATCCTCTGACGAGAGGCAAGTTGTCACTTTACGAAAGCTACAGCAGACTTCAGAGGTAAATCCCAAGTAAAGGCATGAGTTGAGCATGTCCATACCCGACACAAACGGTTAACCAATTTGTAAGTGCACTATTCGGTACCAGCCACAAGAAGAAATCAACACTTGTTCGTGCTATCAATGACACTAGTGGTAGAAGCACTAATGTGTGTTAATTTCTGCTGCTTCTGGCAGGCACCGGGTGCAGTACCAGCACTAATACGTGTTGCTTTCGTCTGCTCCTCGCAGGCACATCATGTGCTTGTAACTTAATACTTTGAACATTGCCAATGGCAACAGTCAATGTATTCTTTCTTTTTTTACTCCCGACTTATGTGCTGGTAATTTGGTTAAAAGTTTGGGTTGGAGCGGACACTGCGTTCTGCGCTAGTGAAGTGTGAGTGCGCCAAAAAAGGTGTTTTGCCTCACCGAGGAGGTGGTCCCCGGGATTCACGATGCGGCTCGCTTGAAACCCTTGGCGCAGCCATGTCGTCCGCCAGACGAACGCGTCGTGGTCCGACCCCGGTCGCAGAGGGTCCACGGCCACGATTTTCATGTCCGCATCGCAGATCTGGTAATACGTAAACAGATAAAGTGCCCGTCGACATGAGCAACTTAACTGTCAAAAGAATCGGAACCAAAAAACGTGAGGTTTACTTACGAACATGCAGTCCAGGGCGTAGTATCCCTTGCGGCACATGAATGCAGCCTTGCGCTCAACCTTGGGTGCGACAATGGCTATGAGGATGCCGTCGACGCATCCCATGACGCCGGGGATAGCACCGCGCCGAAGCAAACCCTCCTTCACAGCAGCCTTTTCCTCGACCGCCTTCGGAAAATGCACCCACTTGTTGCGCGCCCCGGCGTTCACAACAGCCTCTGCCACCCGTTGCACACAGTCGCTGACCGTCGACTGCGACACACGAATCGTCTCGTCGCGCTCAACGGACGCTTCGAAGCTCCCGGTGGCAAAGAAGCGCAGCGCACACACCTTTCGCGCCACCGACAGTTCCCCCGCCAGTTCCTCGCACAACAACCGCACCATTCCCTTCGAGAGGCGAAAATGCCGTCAAAAATGCTCATCCGGCATGTCAAACGCGTCGTCTGGCTCTCCGTGTTCACGTCGGCGACGGCAAATAGCCACGGCCAGAGCGATGAGAGGGGGCGGCCATTTTTTATTGCTTCGGAAACTGCCCTGCCTCTGGCCGTGCCAAACATCCGTACCTTATGCTCTGCATAATGAGTGCGTCAACGTCACTATGACGTTTCTCGTTTTCGCAGGTTCCTGAAGTCGCGTGATTGACAGACAAAATGGGCGCGGCCTGGTCATTTTCGACCAAAGGATGCGCGGCAAAAGGCATACAATTATGTCTGGGGTCAGAGAAAGGACCAAAACTTGTCCCGGTAAGATTCAGTACACGCGAAACTGCGTCACACGGCCGAGGTGCTTTTCGTCACAAAGCCAAATGCGGCGAGCGTGCCCAAAAACTACGGAAGTTATAATAATGCTTGGGCTCATAGAAAGCGTCGCAAACACATCCCTGTACGAGTAATAAACTCAAAGTATCTAGGCCTCGACAGCGGAACTGTTTTTCGATTACTGCGTCACTACATAGGTTCAGCTTTGTGCCGTAAGCCTAAATGTGCTTGAAGCGTGTCGCAGACTGTCAAACAAAATTCCTGACCTTGCTGTAGTCCAGTGGTGCAGCGGTGCCGTGTCGAAATGCAGACGGGATACAAGAGAACGCTGGGAGCCCAAAAAAACGGGCTACATCGTAAACAGACGGGTCGCCGAGCACGCGAGCTTCACATCCGCAGCCGGCCTCGCTCACTCCAGCGGCTTATCTGGCTCATGACGTGTGCACGCATGACGTGAGCTTGTTGCTAGGAAACGCAAGAGAAATTGCAAAGTATAATTTCATTTACCCGCAAAACTTTTTTAGTTTTAGTGGGAAATAATAAAATAACTAGAACGTTGTCTGTAAGTTCATTTCACATTCTTTTTTTCTGATGCTCCCGTCAACTAACGGATGGAGTGGAAACTAGGCGTGATGTGTTTCCTGTTGCCAGCTTTTGCCGTGCGTCCGCTCTTGTTGAATGTCTTTCTCTATGGCCCGCCCTCGTAAACACGCCGGCGGCGCGGCCACCGGGAGCGACGTCGGCAGCCAAGCGGCTGGCGCATCGCGAGCAGACATCGCGCGTTGTCACCGTTGCTGCATGCAGACAACAATCGTGTGATGTTTTATTGCTGCGACGAAGTGCAAAATTGCTTAATAAAGTAAATTTCATTTCTTGAAACTTTTTTTATTGGAAAATAGTGGCGAATGTTGACAAGTTCGTCTGCTGAGCCCGTCAGCTTTGCCTTGGTTCGCGTGATGTTTGCTCGCCGTCTGTTACAGCAGAGCCGGTATTTTTATTTTATTTCGCTGCCCTAAGCGCCTAAAATTACGTTACAGAGCCCGTTGGTGTTTTCTGCATGTGTGTCCACCTTACTAAGTAACCGAGTGATTCACACGCGTGCCCATGCGTTGCGGCTGCGTACCAGGCTGCCCGTCAAAGTTGGAAACGGAAGCAACCGGGGGTGTGTCCTTTCACAAGGTGCCAGTGGAAAACGCTTTGCGTGCAAGCAGAGTGGTTGATTGTTATATCCAGAAATGACGCTTTGCCGATCATTACCATCGCAGACTGTTCTGTTGTGTGCAGCCTCCGCTTCCGTCCTACGGATTTCAAGAACTTCGCGAAGCGACTCCTGAAACCCGGTACGGTACCCAGCGTGTTCGATGAATGGAGACCGCGCCTTGCACAAACTCAGAGCACGACAGAACCTCAAGGCAGGACGCGAAAACGTAAGCGTGCCTCTTCCAGTGCTTCGTTGCCTTGCGAACCACCGGCATGCGCAAATCAAGGACCAGCCACGCCTCCAGGGCACGAAAGTAAAGAGATCAACATTGAAGGAAGCGAGCCAACGCGCTACGCCATTCAACCTCACCGACAGGAAACCACGATGGAGGATCTAACGGCCGAGGAATCTGGTAGCTTGAATGCGGCACGTACAGGAATGGTGCATGCTAACCGCTCATACAAGATACAGACACCATTGAAGTTGTTTTCTTCGACGTGCTTTGTCGAGCGCAAGCGGTGGCGCGAGAAAGAACGGGCGCTCAGAGCGAAAAATGAGAGGCTGAGTAGGACTGCAGAATCGTACAAACAGGAACTTCTCAAGCGAAAAGAAGCAGTACACGTCAGTACATTTCTAGAAGGGACGTCCGATGCCGACCCAGGGAATTTAAAGGCACTCCTAAACGTTGACCCCGTAAAGAACAGAACGAAAAAGCCACAATGGACGGAAACAACGCTGCGACATAGCATCGTACTCCGACATTTGCCAGCGAAGGCATATGGATACTTGCGCTCCGAAGAACTGCTGAGGTTGCTCCGCAACAAGACCCTCCAAAAATGCATCGGTGCGGTTTCCGGAGAGGTTGGCTTTACCCAGCTAGTTCGTTGCCGCCTGGAAGCAGAAACATAGGTCTTAAAACAACGCAGTCAAAAGTTTGTTCACTCATCATAGACGAAAGGAGAATTCCCCAGAAACTTCAATATCACAAACATAGCGACGCGTTCATTGACGACATCAACATGGGCGCGGAGCTGCGACACCTTGTCCGAAACGCTCACAATGAGTGCCTGACAAACTCGGTCCTTAGCTTTTTGCTCTGCGGTCTCCACGGTCGATACAAGATACCGGTCCGGCATTTATTCACAAAGGGGTGCACAGGGGAGCAACTTGCAGAAGTCATGCGCCATGTTATCCAGAAAAAGTCGGAGAGCGGCTTCGCTGTCGTGAGCGTTGTCGAGGACAACCACAATGTCAGTGTGACAACAATGCCATTTTTTTGTGATGTGGTCCTGCATATACGCACTCCGCACCCTGCAGATCTCACTAAGCGTATCTTTCTGCCTTTCGATCACAGCCATATAATTAAATATTTGAGACGCAGTTTCTGGCAAAAGACATCAGCGGAAAAGAAACCTGTGATCAAAGTACCTAACGATGGTGCACAAAATACAGGACAGTAAGGCCAATCAGGTTCAAAACGACTGAAAGCTTTGCTAGTTGGTAAGGTTTAATAATGCAAAAAGGCGGTAAGGCGTGCAGACACGGACACAAGCGATGATGATGATATGTGGTGTTTAATGGCGCAAGGGCCAAGTATCGCCAAAGAGCGCCATGCCCGTGGTAATGAGTCCGCAGTGTAATTATGAGCTGTATGAAGTTGGTGTGACGTGACTGTAAAGGGGCCTTAAAAATAGTCGCTCTAAAGTACGTAAAATCTGTATAGTAAGATTCTGTACTATGATCATTAGGATGCATTTCAAAAGAATGATATGATGTATAGGATACACCACATTCTAAAATTGGCTAGAGCACTACTGCCTCCTTCGAGCCCTTGAAACACAAGGACCTGGAGGCATGTGCTGTGCGAAACAATTACCTCAGTGGCATCCTCTGGAATGAGGGTACTCTACAAATTTAATGGACTAATAAGATTTAAGATAACATCATTTAAGAAACATAGCCGGGGTAAGAGGGATGTGATACTGGTATGCGAGAGGAAAATATTCCTTACTCTCAGCTTCGGGCTCCCGACATTCCTCAAGGACGTGAAGGATGGTCAGCCTCTCACCACATCTACCACAAGTTCGAGGTTCATTTCCAGTAAGTATGAAGTTTGTAAACAGGGATAAGGTGCCTCAGAAAGGCTAGCCAACGTTTCGATAGGAGTACCTATCTTTGTCAAGGGCGGCCTCGTCATCCTAGGCATGTTAGTTTTAAAGGGTTTGTGCAGTGACGTCACGTGCGGGTGTTGTAGGTGACGGTTGGTTATAAAGGGAAAGACTTCATAGGTAATGAGCGCTGTCGCCGGACGTTTGTGAGCGTCGTTCCCAAGAAGAGGGGACAAGAGCGGGAGTGTGGGAAGGCGGGGAGTAAAGAAAACAAAGAAAAAGAAAAAAAACGGGGGGACACCAAGGAGAAAAGCAGAAAGAATAAGAAAAGAAAGAAGATAGAAGGGGGCATTGGAGGACTTTGGCGAAGCGAGAGGTTAGGGAGCATTCAGGGGTGTCGTTCGCGGCATGTTTTTGTGGCATTAGAAGAGCCGGTCCGTCGGTCAGTCCGCTAGTCACAAAAAAGAACAAAAGAAAAAACGAGTTGAAAGAGTGACTTGAGTAGCATAGCAGCAATGCGGCGAGCAATTTTGAAATAGTTAAGATGGCGACAAGGAGTCTGCTGTGCAAGGTATGAGGTAACTGGAAGGCAGCGGCATAGTCTTTCAAGGGCCGTTAGCCCCAGTCGCTCAACTTAGGTGTCGTTACGGCGGTATTCAGAAATAGCGATACCCTGTGTGGCTGAGATGCCGAAAACGGCATACTGACGTCTGGCACTTCGGAATGTCTTGGTGAGTGTGTTTCAAAAACCATATTAAAAAAAACGACAAAAAAGAAAAGATAGCGGGGAACCGAAACCGGAATAACAAATAGGAAAGTGACGTGCGCACAAGCGGGCGGGGCCAAGTGTACATGGGAAAAGGGGAGTCGTACAGTTGATATAAACGTAAAAAGATGAAAGAGGATTTATATTAAGTTGAGTCGTAGGCAGGACAAATTTTTTCGAAATGGAGTAGAGGTGAGGTTAAGAATTAAGGTTAGCGGGTGGCATAGTGTGTTTTGTGTCTTCGCTGATACGAGAATTTCAGGTTTCAGTTACCGCTTTTAAAGATTCTAATTTACCACGTGCCAAATTCCCGTCGGTTGTAGGCAATTAAACTTGTGTATGAGGTATGATTCCGTACCTTTCCTTTCGCGAGGTGAACGAAAATTTGTAGTATGTAGAGCTTTGTCAAATAAATGACCATGTTCATTAAAGTGGCTGGCTACTGCTTTAGGTAAATTGCACTGTGTGTCCGCGCGGTGACCGTTGAGTCTTGTATGAATTTGTTGTCCAGTCTCACCTATGTATTGTTTGCTACAAGCGGCATATTCTAGACAGTAGACTAAGTTGCTTGATGTGCAGGTGGTCTTTTGTGTTACTCGCGCACTGACCGCGGGACGGGCTCTTCTAATGCCACAAAAACATGCCGCCAACGACACCCCTGAATGCTACCTAACCTCTCGCTTCCCCAACGCCTTCCCATGCACCCTTCTTTCCTTTTTTTGTTCTTTTCCTTTTTTTCTCATCTTGGCGTCCCCGTTTCTTTTTCTCCTTTTCTTTTCCCCCTGCCTTCCCACACTCCCGCTCTTTACCCCTCGTCTTGGGAACGACGCTCACAAACGTCAGGCGACAGAGCTCATTACCTCTGGAGTCTTTGCCTTTATAACCAACCGCCACCGACAACACCCGCACGTGACGTCACTGCACTAACCCTTTAAAGCTAACATGCCGAAGAAGACGAGGACGCCTTGGCGAAGATAGGTCCTCCTATCGAAACGTTGGCCAGCCTTTCGGAGGCACCTTATCCCTGTTTACAAACTTTATACCACAGTGGGCTATTCCATCTGTCAGCCCCTTTCTTGATTTTGGATTTCCAGTAAGTAGAAAATTCTGAGTGCCAAATGTCTGTCCTATTCTGAGACGACAGAAGAGGACATCCATTCGCCGTGATTTTGATGCGGAGGGCCAAAAACCTAACTGTGGCTTCCTACAGTGCAGTTTCTCATTTATTTCTGCATCCCACATGCGTTGCCAGTGGCTTCGCAGTTTCTTTCGTAAGAAAGGCATAAGTTCTGTGGCAGCGACAGAAGCCGTAGGAATAATAGCTTGCGAGGTCAGCTAGTACATTTGTTAAGCAAGTACATTGCCCTCGATGCCTCTATGGCCAGGCACCCAGCATATAATGATATGCTAGTTAGACATATACGCTCTACAGAGAATGGAATAGAGCTCAGGAACTACCGGGTTGTTTTGTTTACAGAGTTACTTCAAGGCTTTTACGACGCCTGAGGAGTCTGTACTTTTTAAAGTTTTCATTTTCTTATATGCTTCACAGCCGATAATAGTGCATGGGCCTCGGCCGTATATATACTTGTTTCAGGGTGCAGTACACCTGATTCTGAGAAGGATGCACCAACGCCTGCGCAGGAGACCCCGGCATGCGACTTAGAAGTGTCTGTGTAAAACTCTTTGCACGAGTACTTGTACAGGAATTCTAAGGAATGCATTTTAATATGTGCCTCTGGCGCATGTTTACCGTTCTCTACAAAGGATGTGTCACACTATCAGCTGCCACTGCGATGGCGATAACAGTTTCACTGGAGCCATAAGACAATGTTCAAGCACCGGAACAACCATTTCCTCACTAAGGCTCCTTGCAGAGAACGGCTTTTTCGCTGCAGGTCGGTTATTAGATTATGACAGCGGTCATATGGTTTATGGATGAATAAGAGGGATGTTCGCGGTTTGAATAATTTCAAGATAATATGTAAAACTGCTAGATGATCTCTGAAGATGGAGTGACCATACATTTGCTTCTGCATAAAGGCTTTGTACGGGGCTTCTCCTGAAGGCTCCGGTCGCGAGGCGGATTCCTAAATGATGGACAGGATCCAACATCTTTAAAGCACTTGGCGTAGTAGACTGATATACCATGGCGCCGCAGTGAAGACGAGAGCCCACAAGCGACCTTTACAAGTTCAAAAGACATTTCCTGTCACTGCCCCATGTTGTACTTGAAGTTTGAATAAGTTAATTGTTTTGCCTTTAAGTATTTAAATATGCAGGATGAATGTGAGTTGCGAGTCAAATACGATGCCGAGAAACTTGTGCTCGGCACTTACAGGTAATCTGCTACGAGATAGCTCAATAGCAGGACATGGTACTATTGCTCTTTTATTCGTGAAAAGAACGCATATACTTTTGTGTGGGCTCAATCTGAAACCGTTTTCTCAGCCCATTTCGCCACTTTACGCTGGACATGGCGTTCGCAGGTGGGTGCCAAGTGGGTGTCCTATTCTGAGACGACACAATAGGACATCTGGGGCGCGATCTTGCACGCGTTCCAAAATAGAACGGAGGCGGTCCGTTCTATACGTCACGAAATAGGCGGTCCGCAGTGTTCGCAAGAACGAGAGGAAGCAAACAGCCAATCAGCGAAGTGGAAGCCTGCGTCACGCTTTTGACGTCTGCTTAGGGATATATAATATATTGAGAAGCGTTTCCAACATGTTGAGAAATATTTTGCTATTATGACTGAGTACCAAAATGTGTTCGTGTTGCTTTTCAAAGATTTAATTTGGAATGCAAAACGACTGAAACAAAATATTGCGGTTAATGTCTTCAAATGGTGGTGTCGCAGTTTTGCGAAACGTTTAGTGATGGCGCTAGCCACCACCCCGTTTTAAGCACACGGCACGAATTTTGAAGCGGTTGGTTCAGTCGTTCAGTAGAGCCAACGCCTCTTTTGGTCGAGCACTGGAAGTTGGTTCTTTATTCTATGGCCATGGTGCTACATGTGGCATCACTGAAGGGGCCACGTGTGTCGGAGGCACAGAGAGAGACGGTGGTCGCCTTCATGCAGCAGCATCCCCAGCTGGCTATAAGATCCAGCGAGCTGGGGCCGCGCTTCACTGTTGGCGACCGCCGACGGCTGTGGCAGCAGCTGGCCGACGCTCTGAACAGCGAAGGCCCTGTTGTCAAAAGTGCTGAGCAGTGAGCAGTGGCAGGAGTGGTGGCGCAAAGAGGTTTTTGAGGCCCGCCGCGACGCTGCTGCAATTGCCCAAGAACAAAGGTGAGCGACCGTCCAATGGTCTGGGCGATTTGTCCTTCGACATTGGCGTGTATTTTCAGAAGCACAGGAGGGGGGCGGCTACACGGTTTTCGTGGCCGAGTCCTACAAGTGACCGGGACGGTGTGCCTCCACGGCGTGACCGACCTCCCCTACCAAGAGGTAAGCACACTGCCGCCGTAATATCATGGGTTCCTGAACGGTGCCAGGTTACAGTTAGCCATTAACTGTTAGTGGTACCTTTAGCGGAACGCGACACCGTTGGTGAGCAGGAAAATAGCGTAGGAGTGACTGGAAAAGCAGGTAGGTTAATCAACTAGAATCTCAGTTGGCTGCGCTTTCGGGAAAAGGGGGGTTAAGTGATTAACACAGAAATAAAATGCCTTCACGGAAGTGCACGAGGACGGTAACACATGGGATCATTAAGCACTCAATAATTGAAGAATATTTTCGCAAATTAGTACGGAAACTTGTAACATAGGCATTGTAACAAATAGCCACGCTTATGACACTTTCCAGCAGGCTGAGGTCCCCACCTGCGCCATGGAAGTCGTCGTCCAAGCTCCAGACGAGGCTGCGGGCGTAAGGAGCATAGCGACACGTAAGCATCACAGGAATGAGTGTTTTAATTATCGCCAAGTGTGTGCGCAGTTCGTAAACATTTAATGTGTTTAGTCTACAACGGCAGAGGATCCACCGCGCGGCGCGTCGCCTACCGAAAGGGTGGCCGCTGCACCTGGTAAGTTATTGATCCTCAAGCTGTTAAAGAAAATGAGCTCTCGTATTTTTTTAATCTAGCCCAATAAGCCATAACATGGCCATAGCCACTTTTATTCGTATCATAAAATGTAGTGCAACTGTAGAAAATGCTGGATGCTTTCAGTGTTGCAGCACCCTGTTCGGCCAACACGTCGACAGCGACCGCGACGGGTGGATACCTTGACGACGATGTCATCGCAGTGCGCCCGCAGCGTGGAACAGGGCGACGAGATGCTGCAGATTGGTAGGTCCTTTGGTGTCATTTTACATGAAGGACATAAATATTCTTTATGCTTTGTTATAAGTAAATCATGAATCTGAAAAACAAATCAGCTTGGGATGTAAACAAGAAATATGCGTTGTATAGAGGGCTCGGTATCGTGTCTTGCCAACGATCAGCCGCGGGGCAAAAGGTTGGTTAGCCCTGAAAAGGGCTGTTTGGTGGTGAGAGATGCATTTGAGTAGATGACGGAAGAGTAGTTCCAGCAGGTCTTTGTCTGTCCAAACGAAGAGGGTATGCTTGTACGCGACCCTTGACACTGCCAAAGGATGCCATCACGCCAGTGGCTCTTCAACAGAGAAGGAATCGTTGTGCACGTTGCAATTCTTCACAACAGCAGCTTCCAGCCTTGAGCTGGTTGCGAGTAATCAGCGACTGATGCGAACAGTTCCACCATGATTATTCATTCCAGGTGCTGCGCAGAATCGAGGCCTCTACAACCCGTCTAGCTGTGGCGGCAGATCGGACGGCAGCAGCCCAGGAGGGGATCCTGGAGCAGGTGCGCGCCATAGCGCAAGACATCGCTGCGCACCTGCAGCAAGAGAGGAATTAATTTATCATTTTATCCATTTGTTTCACCAGTTCCGTTTGTTTCATTTATTTATTGCTTGAGTTTTAGTGTTTTAAATTTCCTTTATGAGTAATAAAGGAGGATTTTTTGGTTGAAAGGTGTAATGCGTGCACCCATTTTTTGTTCTGGTGTTTGCCTCTTTCTATTTATGCTTATCCAGCTGCAATGCCAGCGTGCTTTCTTTATTTACACATTTCGAAGCGCCTAGTCATTCACACTGGAATCATTAGAAATAGTTGTCGATTTCTGTGTATGGGTTTTGACTGTGATATTTATATTGCTTCACTGTGTTGTAGCTTTCTGCACTATTATGAAGCGTTACCGCATAGTGTTTGCACTGTGATATTTTCATTTCGGCACAATGAGCCTAAGGTGCAACAACTACACTGTGCTATTTTTTCAGAGCACCAAACTAGTCACTTTTTAAGTTGCATAGTTTCACAAATGAAAATGACCATCATTATTGCACCACGCCAGTGATTGGTTTTCTCCAGTCTTCGTTCCAAGGAAGTCATTGCAAGAATAACTTTCACGTGTGACACTTTCTGGGTCCTGTGAGATTGTAGAGCCAATTATTCATGTTTTATGCAACATGTTTCATAACAGCTGGCAAGTGCACTCACCTTTTTACAATTATGATTCACCTGTTGTTTAGCATCGCACTACAATTGGTGCCGAGAAATGAATGCTTCTAGTCAGTGACTCATGACACTGACAAGGGAACGGACATACCTGTGAAAGTCATACTTTCTTCCAAGGTCACGTAAATCTAACTGCAAGTTTAATGTGCCGTGGTGAAAACGAATTGTGTGATGCTGATGTTGCAATGATGTCACATGCTTTTCTACCTGAAGCATGTTGTACTACAAGGTTCGTGATGTACTTGTCATCATAGAGTGTGATAAAGTTGACCTATCTATTTTTTGCGCTTTTACGTTAACTTACGTCTTTGGACATGATGTCTACCATTTGGACATGATGTGACGAGTGTAATGTTGTCACTACACTCAGCGTTACATTTTGTTTGTGTTTGAATCCGCATTCATTACGCCTTACTTACTTGCCTCGCCTGCGTATTCATGCTTGCAAAGAAGTTTTGATACACCTAGCACAAGAGATGGCTAGCAAACATATTGCCTCGCTCCTACCAATGTACACTGAGCGTCCGAATGCAGAGGATGCGGCGGTGTGTTTTATGAAAATATTGCGCACCTCTGGCTGATGGTGACCATGAGCACAGAGTGCCAATCATAAGTGCTGCTTCCATCAAGTCTGTCATGACTATGATGGGTCAAGGGATGTTTCCATTTCATATTTCATGTGATATTTAAAGAAAAGGCTGCACTTTCACGTTGCTACCGCGTTTCATGTTGCACTAGGAAAGAAGTACGTTGTGCCAATTTCCCATTACTGTAACCACCAACTATGGCAGAACAAACACATGTTTGGACATGAGTAGAAAGTAACAACTGCTGCATCTACAGAAAGTGGCATATCACAGGATGCACACACCACGTAAAAGCTGTTGTAGCGTCGTATTTCTAATGTTACATGAGGAAAGAAGCACTTTGTGATGTGCGTATTGCCAAAACAATGCTAGCTTGGGAGCTGCAGCAAATGCAGTTCTTCACAGATGAAGGGGCATGCAGTATTGCCTTACGATTGCTTCACGAGTACTACTGTTAATAAATGGCAGCCTTGGAGGCTCGTGCATAGTGAAGAGGGTACAATTGTTTCCGAGTCCACGGCTGTGGCATTCCACTTAAAGGATTCTTTGTATAAGTGTACTTCGTTTGTGTTTAAAATATCCTAATCCGTCGGATGTGTGGATTTGGAACATTGACCATCCGTATGGAGGTGCACTTGTTGTGTATACAAATGTTTTAATGTATTTTCCGCTGTACAAACACAGCCTTGTGATAGCCTAAGGGCACTACAATTTGTATAAATAAATTATATATTATGAAAACTCGCCATTCCTGTGGCCTTCAGAAAAGGCTGACAACGGCGCCTGATCTCTGCCTGGTCTTGCACGGTATCACCTTGTGTGTTTACCAAAGGCAGTGAATATGTTTGTCGCCCTTTTATCCTATTAACCCTGTTCCAGACTCTGGCCTCATCTGTGCGAGTTGATGCTCGATAAAAACTTCTGCCAACTCTCTCTTCTGGCCTGTCGGCGCGTTCTCCTGCCTTGGGACTTTACTTTCTTAAAGTTAATAAAATTCACCGCAGTGCGCGAAGCTCGTAGCAGCCCCCACGCTTTGTTCTGTTTCTTACCAGCGATCCTACATTCGTCGTTCCACCACGGGACACGCCGTATTACGAAGGCTTTAAACTACTGCACATCAGCATCAATTCCTAACGAGGTCATGTCATCCCGTCAGATACTAGTGACAGTTGGGAATTTCTCGCAATCAGCTGTATCAATCTTCCACCTAGGAGCCCATGGTGGATACTCGTTTCCTTTAGGTGTTCTTAGGAGTATGGGGAAGTGGTCGCTTCCGTAAAGATTGCTGGTAACTTCCCATTCAAGTCCAGGCAGTATAGACAGGGAAACTAACCTAAGATCAATTGAAGAAGAGGTTCTGTTTGCAAGACAGTAATATGTGGATTGCTTCTTATCCAGCAGACACGCACCGCATGAAATACGAGAGTCGCATCTATACGAGAGTCGCCCCACAGGGAGCTGTGTGCATTGAAATCGCCAAGAACAACATAAGGTTCTGGCAATTGATCTATAAACGACTGAAATTCGTGATTGTTTAATCGGTAATCTGGGGGGTATGTAAAGTGAGCAAATGGTGATGAGTTTAAGAGAACAACTCGAACCGCCACTGCTAAAAGGGGCGTTAGTAACTGCAAACGTTCACACGCTATGCTTTTATGAATAACAATGGTGACACTGCCTGATGATGCGACAGCATCATCGCGATCTTTGCGAAACGTAACATGCTGTAGGAGGAAGTTTGTGTGTTTCGGTTTTAAGTGTGTTTTTTGTAAACACAGCACTTTAGGATTCTTTTTCTGGATAAGTTCTTGCACATCATCAAGGTTTCTAAGATGACCTCTGACATTCCATGGAATAATTTGTGTATCATTTTGGAACTAAATTGGTGCTGTGTGTACAGAAACAGAAGTAGCGATTACAGACATTAGATTACAGAGCTCTTTCGAGGCCCTGTAACGGGGGTTTTGTCCTTTCTGGACCATTCGAGGGAGCCTCGCCATTCCTTAGGCGCTTGGTGCGCCGTGAGGATAGGTGTAGTGTCCACTGCCTTTTGTGAGGCGCCGGACACGCGCTCTTGCAAGCGAGAAGTTTTGCAGGAGAGTCCCGCCTTGAAAGGCAAGACCCCTGCGCCCAGCAGCCCGGAGGTCGTTGGGGCTTCCTGTGGTATTGAGCTGCGCCGGCTGTTGCCAGCGCTGGAAGGGGCCGGGGAGGTTGAGGCAGCCTTGGCGGCGCCTACCTTCGGGGTCGATGGTCCCTTTTGCTGGGTTTGCGGAGCAGCGCAAGCTGCAACCGCCGTGGCGGCAGATGGCGTAACTACCGACTCGGTGCTTGTGGGTCGGGCAGCCGCCGGAAGCCGTTGTGTCGCTGCCCCCTGACGCGTCACATCGGCAAAGGTGTTCTTTGTCAGGAAGGACACCCGCCTGCATGCCTCCTTGAAACTTATGTTTTCTTTTACTTTAATTGTAACGATTTCCTTTTCTTTCCTCCAAGATGGGCAGGACCGCTACGCGGCGTGCTCCCCATCACAGTTTACAGAATGGAGTGCGTTCTCACAAGCTTCAGAGGTGTGCTCATGAGCACCGCATCTTGCGCAAGTTTGGCGGCCTCGGCAGCTCTTTGAGCTGTGACGGAAAGGCTGGCATTTGAAGCATGGGATTAGGGACGTATTGTCGAATACGAAGCTTCATATGCCCGGCCTCGATGGACTCGAGCAGAACACTTGTGCCAAAGTATTAGATGTTTGGTCTGTATTTCCTTATTGTCACGCCTCATCCTAATTCGTTTGACGCTGATGACGTTCAGCTCACTGAAGCACCACAGGAGCTCAGCTTCAGTTAGCTGCAAGAGATCATCGTCGGAGACTACGCCACGGGTGGTATTCATAGTACGATGTGGACTTACTGTTACTTGGGGGCCACAAACCATACTAGATTGGGTAGCTTTTAATATCGTTTCTGGTTGCGGAGCTCCAAGAGGAGATCACCGCTTGCCATCCTGTATGCTTGATAACCTGTACCATAAACTTGAGTGGGAGACTTAGGCACGAGGAATGGTGAGATTCTTCGCACGGGTTTGTCTGGTTGTTCAGATTGGGCTACATGGAAAGGAGGGAAGGTTTCTTTTTGGTGGGCAAAAACTCGAAGACTTCATTGGTGCGTCCCCTTTTCAGGGAGCGACCAGGTAGTGGAGGGGAGGAAGTAGCAATAAAAGAGTAATTTTGGCAATAACTGCAGCCACCCGCCGTTGAGTCCTACAAGCGGACGCTGCAGGACCTGTGAAACACAGCCTGCAAACGCCAGCTGTACATTACCACTATAACCAAATAAGAAATCACCTAGGCTGGCTATTCACACACGATTACCCCTTCCTGCCTGGAAAAATTGGAAGTAAAGGGAAGCCAGCAGAAGACGGCAAAGATGGAAAGTGAGAGAAAGACGAAGGTTCGAGGGAGGGAGAGAGACAGGAAAAGGCAACTAGTGAATTCCCCCTGGTGGGTCTGTCCGGGAGTGCCGTCTACGTGAAGCCGAGGCCAAAAGGGGTGCGTTGCCACCGCCGAGGGCCCGTAAAGGTTCGAACGCCCGGCATTGGCTCAACTCCCAGGATCCCCTTTTCCCCGGACAAGGCTAAGCAGCGCACGGTTAGACGCGGGAGGGTCCAACCCTCGTGTGCTCGGGTTCACGTGGTGTCGCAACACACCAAACGCCTGCTTCCGCAGACGCCCCTGCGGGGGGTATGGGCAAATTGAAGTAGATGGAAGAGACCGTGAAAAAAAGAACTGCTTTCGTAACCCAAGATGGCCTGTATGAGTTCAAAGCGCTTCCATTCGGCCACTGCTGTTGCGTCGACGACATTCCAGCGGATGATGGACAGTGTCCCTTCGGGTCTCAAATGACAGTCGTGCTTAGTTTACCTAGACAACGCAGTGGTATTTTCCGCAACATTCGAGCAGCATGCCTAGAGGCTTCGTTTACTACTTCAAGCCATCCGCTCGGCAAGCCTAACCATTAAACCGGAAAAGTGCCAGCTTGGATTCCAAGAACTTCGTTTCCTGGGTCACATAGTTAGCGCGCAAAGTATTGGTCCGGATCCCGACAACACTGCTGCCGTTGCACGATTTCCAATGCCGACAAACAACAAGACATTAAGGCTATTTTTCGGACTGTGCGGTTATTACAGAAGATTCATAGAAAATTTCTCGAAAACTGACGAATCTCTAACGAAACTTACAAAAGAAGATGTTCCCTTCATGTGGCATATTGAGCAAGTGGTTGCATTCAATGAATTAAAGCCACGATTGCAAGCCCCACCGATTCTTCTCCACTTCGACGAGACAGTGGGCACAGAAGTGCACACAGATGCAAGCAATCTCGGTCTCGGCGCGGTTTTAGTTCAGTGGCAAAATGGGGAAGAGAAAGTGTAGCGTATGCTAGCCGCACTCTCTCGAAATCTGAAAAAATATTACTCTGCGACAAAAACGGAGTGTTTAGCTGTCATATGGGCCACCAGCAAGTTCCGACAATACATCTATGGCAGGCCGTTCCGTGCAGATAGGGATCACCATTCTCTTTGCTGGCTTGCAAACCTAAGGGACCCATCTGGACGACTTGCGAGTTGGAGCGTCAGGCTCCTAGAATACGACATTACTGTTGTATACAGGTGTGGAAGAAAACATAACAATGCCGACTGCTTGTCCCGCTCCCCAGTGGTGTCTACTTCTTCAGAAAATTTCCCGTTGCTTAGAGCGATGACAGCTTCGGAAATCGCCGAGCGTCAAGGGCAGACACAAAATTGCTCCCACTCATCAAGAACCTCGTAGGATACGACGTCCAAGTCCCACGTACGTTTATTAGAGGTTTATTGTCGTGGAACGCATTATCTCGGAGGCAAAACGAGAGAAACTTTGAACGCAACCAGGAAAAATTCTTGCTCGTTGTACCGTCAGCGATGAGACCGGAAACTTTCGAAGCTTGCTATGATGAAACATCGTCGGGTCACTTACGTGTCAGCCGGACGTTCGCCAGAATTCGTCTCAGATACTTCTGGCCTAAATTGTTAGCGTCGGTGGAGCATTACGTGAAGACATGTCGCGAATGTTAAAGGCGCAAAACACCACCCGTGAAACCGGCCGGCTTCTCTGACCCATAGACCCACCGAAGACTCCATTTCAACAAGTTGGAATGGATCTTCTTGGCCCGTTCCCAACATTATCGTCAGGAATGAGATCGATCGTAGTAGCGACGAACTATTTAACACGACGTGCTGAAACTAGCTGCCTTGAGCGAGGAACGGCACTTGAAGTTGCAAATTTCTTCGTTCGTAACATAGTACTGCGACTTCGTGCACTAACGGTCGTTAAGGGGCCTTCGCAGCCGATTTGATGCAGTGTTTCATGAAGATGACTCACACCAGTCAGAAGAAGCACTGCATCCCATCCCCAAACAAACGGCCTGACAGAACGTCTAAACCGAACCCTGGCTGATATGCTGTCCATGTATGTCGAACTCGAACATAAGACGTGGGAGCAATCTTGCCTTACGCCACTTTTGCCTATAATACAGCTGTACAGGAGAGAACTGGTCTATGGCTGCACAGTAACAACCACACTGGATGCCATGTTGTCAGGAGATGATGACAACAACCTGTACGATGTCGACGACTTCCTACGAGGTGAAGAAGCCCGGCAGTTGGCACAATTTCGTATACGCCAGCAACAACGCAAGCTACTACAACCTGCGCCACAGAGAAGTTCAGTATCACCCAGGCGCCAGAGTGTGGGTATGGACACCAGTGCGTCGTCGCGGACTATGTGAAGAACTCCTTCGCCGACACTTTGGACCTTATGGTAGTACAGGAGACAACTAAGGTCACTCCATTTCATCTGGTCTATAGACGCACAGTAACAACCACACTGGATACTATGTTGCCAGTAGATGATGACAACAACCCGTACGACGTCGACGACTTCCTACAACGAGCTCAAGAAGCCCGACACTTGGCACGGTTCCGTATCGTCAGCAACAACGTAGGGACGCAAGCTACAACCTGCGCGACCCGCCGTGGTTGCTCAGTGGCTATGGTGTTAGGCTTCTGAGCACGAGGTCGCGGGATCGAATCCCGGCCACGGCGGCCTCATTTCGATGGGGGCGAAATGCGAAAACACCCGTGTACTTAGATTTAGGTGCACGTTAAAGAACCACAGGTGATCGAAATTTCCGGAGTCACCCACTACGGCGTGCCTCATAATCAGAAAGTGGTTTTGGCACGTAAAACCCCATAATTTAATTTAATTTTTTACAACCTGCGCCGCAGAGAAGTTCAGTACCACCCAGGCGCCAAAGTGTGGGTATGGACACCAGTGCGTCGTCGCGAGCTATGTGAAAAACTTCTTCGCCGATACTGTGAACCTTCCGAAGTTATTCGCCGAGTAGCTGACCTGGATTACGAAGTCATCCCTCATGAACAATAACCATCAAAGCGACACAACCATGCAGACGTCGTACACGTAGTCCGCATGAAGCCTTACTACGGCAGGCAATGAAAACACATCTATATATCAATTTGTTTCGTACGCATCGGGACGACGCGTTTTCGGAGGGTGTCTAATACCGCAGAGAGCTCTCCGCATGACAGTTACGCGCACTCTCGTGACGTACCTTTCCAAGCGCCTCATCGCTAAAGCCCCTAGGCATTACTCATCGCATCGCCATCAGAGGAGCGCCAGCAACGCCTCGCGCATGGCGATACAGCGCGTGTCTTTAGCAGCGACGCGCTTATGGCCCGCAGGGTGCTCTTGTGGAACACGCCCAACGGGTGCGGCTTTCGAGCCGCAGCGGCCGCCATGGTGAAACACTTCAAAAACGACCGCCGGTGCAACGTTGCCACCTGTCCCGCCTGCCACCTCATCTTCCTGCAGAGGCAAATGGCTGAACACAGGCACTTGGGTTGCCAGATGCAGCTTCCCCTTTGCGAACTACCGAGTCCTTGCGCGGACATCGCGCATCCGGACGAACCAAACAGATCGCCGTACTATGGCGATGGAAAGAAACGCGAACAGCGGAGCGCGTGGCCGAAGCATTACTGAAGGTATGGTGCGCGCCGTCCAGTCATCACCATTCACAGGCGGGCACATCCGGTTTGATCGCGATGGTGCGCCCCCTATCCTGCGATATTTGTTTTTGTTCTGCTTCCGTTTTATTCGAAAATGAGGAAAGGTGAGGGTACAGTAATGATGACAGCGCAAACTGTACCATCGCGATGCACCGAAACGCGAACCGCGGAAAGCGCGGCTTTTTGCACAGTCAGCGCTAGTGCGACGATACATGGCAAACTCTCACATGCTTTGGCAGTCGCTAGGCGAATCTCTGCTTTCAGTCGTCGCCGCCGTAGCGCCAGACATGACTGGCAAATGATGACCTTTCCTTGCCATTACGCACGGCAAGTAAAATGCGGCACGCTGTCATGCTGTCGCGATGCTTGTGGGCTTCACAGAATTGAAGCGTTAAGTGCGAGCTTGATAGTCGCTGCCTCATGGCAGCGATCATCATGGAAATAAGAAAAGAACAAGCTTCAAGAATAAAAACGATGATTGGAAGTGAAGCTGCACATGCGCGATCTATTCTCCTACAGCGTATGAGCAAAGCTATTGGCTTGAGTCCCTTCAGTTTGAAAAGAAAAACATGCGGCCTGCGTCGGACGCCGACAGGGTCACAATGATCGCTCTGTACCGCCAAGGAATTCCCCAGAGAAGAATTGCGGATATTACCGGAAGAGCGCTTCCGGCAGTCAACAGAGTTTTGAAAGCCTACAAAACTGAAGGTAGACGCTCGGAGCTTCCTCACGGTTCGCGGCCGCGTTCCACGACCGCGGAACAAGACCTACTAATTATTGCGGCCACCGTATACAATGCTTTTTTAACAGCCCCGCAGATCAAAAACGAGCTCGGGCTAAACATTGACGTTCAAGCGGTTCGACAGCGCCTCCACGAAGCGGGCCTTCAAAGCAGGACAGCCGCAAGAAAGCCTTTGCTTTCGGATCGCCACAAAGCCGCCCGTCTACAATTCGCACAACTGCACAAAGACTGGTCTGTGGAGGATTGGGGCCAGGTGATGTTCACAGATGAGGGCACATTTACCACAAAGGGTCACGAGAGACATAAAGTTTGGCGTCAAGACAATCATCGGTAAGCCTTTGCACCCTAGTGTTCTGGAATTGCGATGCTCTTTGTAAATCTGTGGTCCTGAATTCGTTCACATAGTGCTAGTGTGGTTAGAGTATCAAATTTTAACGAAGATAGCTCCATGACGAATGACAAATGAGGGTGGCATTACCGATCGTTTAAAGGTCATAACATATATTTCAGCGTTTTAAAGCCAGACGTGTTCTGTAATAAGATTGGGTACTTTTGGCTGCTGGCATGTTATGAATCAACGGTTTGAGGTGCATCGTGAGCGAACGAATAAAAGCTACGTTACAGTCACAGCGCAGTCCCTGTTCTAGTGCCAGGTGCCTGCTTGGCTACAACGTAAAAGAGTAATGTTTGAATACAGCAGCGATTGGGCTAAACGTATTATTACACCACTTTGACCCGCGTAAACAGAAGCATCCTTCTTTTTTTACCTTATGCAGCTTTCATCCCACCTGCTTCAAGCGAACAAGCCTCAGCAAGCGCTGCTCCGTGAATGTGTGGGGTGCCATCACAGCCGCAAGCTTGGGGACCCTTATACGGCTAGATGAACGCTTCACTGCAGCAGAATACTGTAATGTAATCGAGCAGGTTGTCCTGCCCTTTGCTTTGGATGGGCCATTCAAGTATGGGCTGTTTTATTATCACCATGACCTTTCTCCAGTCCATACTTCACGTTCCGTGGAGGCTTTGCTACAGAACCTTGCCATCCGTAAACTTTCGTGGGCAGCAAAAGGAGCGGACGTAAATCCAACTGAGAATGTCTGGGGAATTATGAAATCACGCTTGTCGCGTCTGCAGCTCCATAAAATGAACAAGGACTCCCTTTGGGCTGCTGTTCACGCCGAGTGGGACAGGCTTCGCAGCACTGAGCTAGCCACAGACCTGTTTGCCTCTATGCCGAGGCGCATGGAATCCGTCATCCTGGTCGAAAGAGACTTCACCAAACATCAATTAATGCAATCTGTGTTTTTGTCGAGCAAATCTGCTTTGTGATTTTCTCAGACTTTATGCCAGCTTGAGCTTTTGTTTCAGTTCTTAGTATCGTTCTTAGACCAAAGAATTTGCTATGGTCTGGAATTCACGCTTCATTTCTGGTAAGCACAGAAGCATCGCGACAGCATAAAAGCGTGCCGCATTTTACTTGCCGGGCATATTGGCAAGGAAAGCGTATCATCTGGCACTCGGAAAGCACACACGGTGCGATAGCGCCAGCGGAACAAGATTCTAGCGCTACGGTGGCGCCCACTGAAAGCAGAGATTCGCCTAGTGACAGCCAAAGCATATGAGAGTTGGAAACGTATCCTCGCACTAGCGCTCACTGTACCAAAAGCCACACTATCCGCGGTTAACGTTCCTTTCATCGCGATAGTAGAGTTTGCGCTGTAATCATTAAGGCCCAACCACACGCAGCACGGGATACGCGTCTCGCAACGCGCACACACAAGGGCACGCGCACGCGGGTGATGAAGGGAAGGCGGCCAGCCAGACGATACGCCCACACGTGCGCGCTTCGCTGCGCGTAGCATTGGGCTGACAGACCAGCCGCCCAGCGATGGCGCAAACGTTCGTCTTTGGCTTTGAGAAAAGTTTATCCTTAATTTCATTATCGCTAACCCTTTTTATTTATTTTTATCAATGTTAGAGCTAGTACATTGTTTTTAAGTTGAGAAATGCACGCCGTTTGCACCTACAGATCCTTATGGCAAGCAAAGCTACGTGTATTTGTTTTATCTTTTCCGGCGGAACAAATGACAAACAACCCATGCCCATCAGAGGCAGCACGTTTATTTCGAAAATGATCGGATCGGCCTCATATGCCAACTCCTTTTTCCGTGCAACACCTCTAAAGGAAACTAGTAAGGAGCTAACTAGACTGGCAGAACCATACCTACGAGAAGCAGTGCAGGCAGGCCTAAAGAATATCTCCCACCTCTACCAGTATGTGAATGTGCCACCTCTGGCAGTTGGAGTAACTACTCACAAAGTGACTGAATCTGTACAACGATGTGTACAGTACAACAGACTACCTGGCAATGGACTTGGGGACAGACCTACCCAGGTGTGGCCATCTAATCTCGACAACCCACTAAACGAAATAACCAGTAATTTCAGTCCTCAGGCTTGCCTAGAAATATTAACCAATTTCTTCATTGAGAATCGGGTAGCCATTGACTCATGGCTTTCTCCTATATGAGAGTACATAACCACAACCAACAGTGATGTACTGACCAAAAGGTGGCAGACCTGGGACCCCATAAATGAGAGGAGTGTTCCCAGTGCACAAGCCTATCGCGAGATCGTACGGCTTTATGATACCCAACAAGAGGGCCGAAAGTCCAGCCTTCTTGGCTTGTTGAATACATTTCATGAGTAACTGGGAACGCAGGAACTGACTATACGCAAAAAGGAGCGCATCACGAAGACTGAAAACATAGGAGACCAACGGAGCGGGCTTGTGATAAAAGTGACAAAGTCAACAGTGAACGTTACCGCCAAGAAGCTCGAAGGAGAGGAAGTGTACAAAGACAGCTCCCAGAGAGCCAGAAGTTTCTCTGCCTACCTAAAGAGCAAAGGGGCGAACGTGGACGAAGGGCGATTGCATCCGCCAACGTGGTGTTGAGGGCTTACTTGCACCATTGCAGAAAAATTTCACCTTCTGCTGAGTTAACACCTAACCAGGGAGTTGGAGGTGAAGAAAAGATAAACACACGTCTCAATATCACTCATCAACATCACGCGCGATAGCGTCTGCTTGCCCACGACTGCAGCTGACATCTGCGCGCGACCACGCACGACGTTACTGTTAAGCTTTTGCTTATCCGCTTGCTTCGCCTGCTTCAGCGTTCCTTCCCGCCGTGAACCACATGAGAAAGAAGCTTTTGATGCTGCTGCTCTTGCAAAATTGGCGGGAGCGGACCCACGTTGGTGGGTCCGGCCCGTCTTTCAACGGCGTAGAGAAGGACTTTACGGCTGTAACTTCTTTCCTTTCGATTACCTACACTGGTGTAACTAGGAGCCAGTGTATGGACATGGGGACATATCTTCGTCAGGACAGCAATTATCAGCGTTTTTAAGCGCGCGCATACAGGCGACATGAGTAAAAGGGTTAAAATAGTGTTGCAGGGATCGTACTCGCAACGCCCGAACGCCACAATTCGCAGAACAGCATCGTGTCGCCGGTGCAAGGTTCGTCCAGGTTGACAGCACCGATCGGAACGATAACGTGACGTGCGCGAACAGGGGGAACGACAAGAGCGGGGCGTACTTGGGAAAGCGCGAAAGATAGGCGAAGATCGGGCTGATTAGCCGCCGCAAGCACACAGATCGTATATTGGATAGGTGGTGACACTTCATGGCGTCTCAACAGCCGTCTGTCTAACCCGTGTATGCAGTACAACATACCGTCACTGATTCTTCAGCTTCAGAGGGGAAGGAGCACTTGATTGGATGCAACAGACGATCTACTCATAAAAAAGAAATATTTCCCAGGCCGTCATATACTACAACAGAGGTGTAAAAACTACTGGAATGCTAATTTGGAGCTTCCTTCATTATTAACAGTAGACCAAACTGTTTATGCAGAGCTTATGTAGCACCCTCTTGCACAAAATTTGTGAGGATTAGGTTTTGTAATAAATTTCTTGCTATTGGATATGTTGTTTGATATCCTGCTTATTTTTCTTCATTTGAATCTATATTCGATTTTAAATCTACTATTCGGTATTAGCACACCCCTAAGTTAAGGACTGCTAGTTATATTTGTGCCGTTAGTATAGCACATGGATTCAAGAACACATTTTTACACGTGTTGGTTTCATATATGAAGCTTGCGGATGAAATACGATTTCCTATATTGTCTTTCTCTCAGAAGTGTGACTGTAGGATATGAAGTGTAATCTAATTAAATTGTGACCTGGCAGGTTAAAATGCTGTGCGATTGATTTTGGAAGTTTCTTGGCAGTGGCCGCACAATTTTTGTGTAATCTAACGTTGACTGGCCCTTTTGTTTTGCCGACACACTGTTTGTATTCAAGCATAAAAACAAAGCAAGGGGTAAAGCTAATCATGGCTAGTGGCTATGCGTGCGTGTCAGTGAAAAGTGTACAGCTCCTGAAACCTGCGCGTGTATGTGGGCAGGGCACGGTCATTCTGCCGACCGTTTTTACAGATGCACCATGTTTTACGGATGCAACGGATGCGTCAGGATGACGACGGATTTTTCTGAAAGTTCTTTCGCACGACGCCACAGCTCTTTGACAAGCTATTGAGCATTGTCGCAGAAGACCCCACACGGCAGCGCCATATTCGAGAAACCCCTGGAGCCTGTAGAACGAGTTTTCATAGCATTGAGGTTTGTAAAAGATAGTTACCCCTATAGAAATAATATGCGATTGGAGGAACACAGAAGAACATCGTTTCCTTGTCATTTAATGTATCATTTATTTTATTTTATTTATTTACATAATACTGCCCGCCGCCTTTTGGCAGCCAATCAGAAAGGGGTAACAAAACATTGAAGCAAAGCAAAAGAATGAAACAATTGACAATGAGCGTGCACAAAAATACTAATTCGTAATCTAGTTCACTATACACAACTCAATATTAATTACCTCACAAACAAATAAAGAATGGCACACAAAATGTTGATACAAAACAAGAGAAATAGTAATGAAGGCACTGACAATATGCGTGAAAAAAAATGCAAGAAAAAATGATCACATGCTGCCAGAAACTTCCGCTTAGTGTATCACCAGTGTAGCAGTTATGGATAACTTAAGAAAAAAAAATAACCATCGAATGGCACCGCACCAAAGCTATCTTAGTGCTGTTGACCTTGCGCAACCTGGAAAACATGCACTGAGAAATGCTTGTACACGTAGCATTAAACAAAGGTGGTAGCTCACCTACACTAATGAAATTTGATCGTCTGTCACCCAAAAAGTGGCCCAATAGCCATGGAGATCGTTCTCAAGAAACGTCATGTCATCATAATTAACGTGCAAACAAATGAGACATGGGTACTATTTTTTTTTTCAACTTCCATTCCAGCTAGTTGGCCTCCAAGCAAGACATAAAAGACGTTGCCTTGGCTTACTGTGTGGGGATTGAAGCGGCTAGACTCTGCAATAGTGTCTAAGTCGTATTGTGATGATCGTGTCTGCAAAGTATTAAACGGCTGGACAGCACCACAGCAGCAGAAATTTCTTACATTTTTGTTTTATCTTAAGAATTTTTTAAAGCTTACATACTGTTCACGGCTCCCGTGAGGTAGCCCTGCTTCCTGCCAGAGAAGCAGGGTCATATGTATAAATGCCTCATCTACGCATTGCCTTCAATGTCATTGGTTACGTACGAAGACTTTGGCCAAACAACCAATGCGTTACAGGCATAACCAACTAAATATAGATAATAACTAAATAAATATACTCTGGAACTGAGCCATGCAACAGCAAAAAAAAAAGAATGCAAAGAATGTGGCCTGGGGACGCTAGTTGTGGGAGAGGTAGGGGTTGTCTATGTTGGCAGTGAACCTCGTCTCCTGGCTAGGTGGTGGCAACACTTTTCCCTTTCTGCTATCTCTTCGAATAATAATAAAATAATCTGAAAAATTCTTGCAGTGCTCGAACACCCCTAGACGCTTTACAACTAGCACCAATAACCTAAATTTCAAATGGGGCTGGCTGAAGGTACATTACACTTTTTTTCCAGGCATGTACAGGCATCCGTAGATGCATGCACAAACTCTACATGCACAGTTGGGGAACTCTAAAAGGTTCATTCCTGCAAGACAGGTTCAATGAGTAAGGAAAGATGGAAGCGATAAACACCCGTCTTCCAACAACAAACCTTTAGTTACAAGGCAGTGCTTGTTTCTCTCTCATAGGTGTTTCGATAAAACATGTTCACTGCAGCAATGGCCAACCCACCACGTCCACAGATATCAACTTTGTGAAATTCTTGAATAATAACGCACAAAAAAACGAATAGAACACAATGTAAAATGAACAAAGAAGAACTGAGGGGCTTTGGTATGGCACCGAGAGACAAGGAAACGTAGCGAAGCATGGAGGAAAATAACTGTTTTATTTGTAATGTCGACGTCACAAGGAGAAGGGAAATGAAAGTGGACAAAATATAACTTGCCACACACTGCGAAGCTGTGTACGTAGTAGTAAGTGCATTTCTTGTTTGTAATTAGGAAGTTACGTATAATCGTGTTTGTCATCTTGCCATCTGCCTTGTAAAGGGTGTTTTGGCCCAGTGAAGCTGATCTTAGTGAACAAACCCTTCCAGAAGATTTCTTAAAGCTAAGGTTTCTTTGCGCCTTTGGACTTTCTCAACCGCTGGAGCTGCTGTCTTGGCAAATAGCTCTCACGGAATGCCTCACACTGATACTAATGTAGTCGTTGAACCATTGTCATCCAAGCTGACTGCTGCCTTGCGCGAGTGAGCAGTACCGTACATAGTGCAAATACCGGATGTAATAATGCAACTAGAGCGTGGTTTTGGCATGTAAAATTTCAGTAATTGTTTTTCGCACAGCGAAAATATGTTTAACTGGATCATGTAGTCTTTCCTTGGAAATTTTGATGAACAGGAACAGCGTTCACCACAAAAGCCGTGAAAGCTTCGCTTAAACCAGTAACCACAGCACTTGGCGATCTGCAGAATAACCGCAGGCTGATAATTAAATAAGAACACTGCTGAGCGGACACAAAAAAAAAGCATTATCAATTACACAGATGAGAATGTCGTCAGTACTATGGTGCATTTATTTCTACAGCTGAGGGCACTGAATGAATCCTTGAGCACGCCAGGTAAAATTTGAGGGTCTGTGATGCAGCACAGATTTACGCAGTGCTGGCAAGCAACAATATGCAAAATAAAGCTGTTCATTACAGTGCGCAAGACAGGTGAAAACGGCAACATTCAGTACTCGGCTAAATACTGCCCACTGACTTGCATACTGCCTTCTAGGATCACTGCATAGAATAAAAGGAAACTACTTGCATCTTTAGTGTTTTCTTTTGATGTGTGCATCACGCTAGTCATTTTCTTTTTATTCATCCTGCTAGTTTGTATGTGATGTTCTCTGTACTTCTGTCTTGTGCTTTATTATGTTAAGTTTTTATGTGCTACGTTACTTATTTTGTACGTGTATTTCTGCTTTCTCTGCTCCCCACTTGCCACACATGCCAGACTGGCTTTGTGGGCACCTAAATAAATAAATATACGAAGCTATCGTTGTACTGCATATATGTCCCCTGAAGGGGTCATATTTAACGAAATATGCGATAGCGCACAAGTATCTTATCGCCAAGTAGACAAAGTTGAATATAATGCATAGTGGTTGTCGATTTACTCATGTAAGCGCAATTTTGATTCCCCATAAATGAGGCGCGCTACCAGCTATAATACAAACATACGACATCGCCAGTCGACGTGGTAAAGGGAAAGCACTAGGATCCCGTGCTTCATTTTTAACACGCGGGGTTAGGGGAAAACTTCAAAATCGCTTACGGTCTACACTACACTGTGCAGCGCAGGATCATCATCTGGTGAAAAAACAGCCAGATGACGTCATCCTGACATCGTATGCCACGGCGCAGATCTTTTCTTCCTGAAGAGTCTTCAAAAGGTGCCGAAATTTATCCGCCAAGGACTACCATCACTTCTCCAGTGCTGTGATGTCATCTCCACAGATAAAACGCGTTTTCGACATCGGCGAGTCGGCTGATAAGAGAGGCAGCTTACGCTGGGTTCCACACAGGTTTTCGATCGCAATCAAATTTCTCGATCACGACCTCCCTTCTACGCAGATTGCGCAGTACAAGCAATCGTGATCAGAAAATCTGACGCCCGTATAAAATTCCAAGCACTAACCTTTTACGACAGCATCGGGCATGACGATCCACAAGCACCTCGTCATGTGCTTGTTCTTGTGGCGCTTGTGTTTCGCCTGCCACCAAAGCACAGGCGATCAGCGCTTCGTTGTTTATCGCCTCATAGCCTCTACGCTCTAGCGACACGAAACCAGCAGCGACTCCCGGCGTCTCCGTACGATTCTCAAACTTCAACAACCTTTCGGGACCGGCGGAAGTGTACATGTGGGCCACGTTACGTCGGTGCACTAGCTGCCACTTCCGTCGCATACGCTCAAAGTGACGGCCAAGATCAATACCTCCCTGACGCGCGCGATGCCTACGCGTCTCCCCTTTCTAGACGCGTGGGACAGGCGTGCACGGCCTCGCAGACGCGTGACGCGTTGCCAGGCGCGCACGATTAGCCGCGTGTGGTTGGGCCTTAACACTCGATGTGACAGTCCCTTCGGTGCTGCGCCACTGACACTGGTGGCATGAGTTTCCCGCGACGAAGGGCCGCCTTCGTCGTTGGTGGAACGAAAGCGTCAGAAGCGTAGTGCCGCGCATGACGGACTGTGCGGCGACGATGACTACAATATGGCGCCACAGTAGCGCGAGTCGTTTGTGTGGAAACAAAGCGCGCTACCCACAGCGTTCTCTTCCTGTTATAATCATAATACAAAATACTGACAAGCGAAATGTAGCATTAGGGAGTATTAAAATCGTCGGTGAAGTTTTTAGTTTGTAATCCAGTGTGAATACAGCAATGGGCTCTTCCCTACGCGTCCGAATAAAGTATCCGAGAAGGACATCCGGCGCATGATGCCAGGATTTCGGTAAAGCAGGCATATTGGGATAGTTAAGGAGCAGAAAATTCCTACCGGCAAATGTATAAAATCGCATGTCGCTCTTCTGGTGCCGTGATGAAAACCCTTGTTGATAATAACTTGTTACCATTACATGTGAAAAGTACCACTGAAGTTAATGGGTTAACTCTTTGCTGCCAAACAAATACGTATTTCTATATCAATACTGCGCCTGTCACACTTACAGTTGTAGTACCTTTTAGGAAATTTTGGAAAGGCTCCAAGATGCTGGTATCAACGGCAAGCTGTCTCTGGAAATGTGTCAGGTAGATGAGTCTACTATTTGTGCATGCATCTCTGCAAACTGTTTCAATGTATTGTAATATGTTTTCAGATTACATTTCACAGAAATTGATTCTACGAGCAACAACACATTTTATTCTTCAGCTCATCTCGCTCAAGTGCAACTATGCCTTAGACAGTGCCTTTTAAGTACTCTTGAAGTAATCATGCCTTTTCCATGGAATGACTACACTACTTTATATTCAGTTCACTATCATTAAGACATATGTGCAATTTTTTCAAAGACAGTGAAACATTGCTGGTGGCTCCAGAAAATACTATTAACCATGGGAATTTTGATGCCTCACCTCATTACTCATGTGACGTACGCATCCACAGATCTTACGTCAGCCGCTGCAGCAGTTCAGCAGCTGGCTACTGCCATGGAGCGGAATGCTGCAGCTACCGAGCGGACTGCTCCATCTACTGAGCGGCATATCCAGCGAAATTAGGATTTTAACGAGCAGCGTGGCTTGTTATAGCTGCTACAAGTGCTCTCATAATTGACAAAGTAGAGCCATTATTGAAACGACAGCGCGTAACATAAGATCGATGACAACCTAAGCCGTCAACGCAAACTTTGCTGCACAAAGTACTCTGCACGCGCCCTTTCTACTTCTGCGCTTTAAAACACAGTTCGCACGAAAAGTTGACATTGAAAGAAGTTTGACACTGCTTTGATATAGCTGTAATAAACAAACATAGTTGGCAGGGGCACCTATACGTAACTTTTTTTCAGTTAGACAGCGATTTATTTTGCACTGTAGTTTATGTTGTCATCGAGTGTTGCGCAGATTTCCGTTAGGAAGAAAACCTACTAAACAGTTTTTCTTTATAGTATACATTCAAGCAGCTCTACAATGAAATGACCTGTGTAACGAAAGAATTATGATGTTTTCTGCTCTATTGTGAGCTGTGTGGTGCGCGACCTGCGCAACGAAGTGATCTGTATAATTATTTCGGACACCCCAAACATTTTGTTACAAAGATAGATGTTCGACTGCAGTGAGTTCACGTATAAAATACTCCTTAGTTTGAATATATGAACTAAATGCACATGTAATACATATATCTACTATCACAATAAAACGAAGCAACAGTTTATGGATGCTTTGCCACATTTTTTTTTTTCTCTAAAGGGAATCTACTCGTATGCGTGTTAGTGATGTAATCCAGAGGCGAGGTTTAGTGGTTTTACGATAGCTCACGTGACTTACAGACAAGTTATCCTGATGGATGAATGTAACGCAAAAAGGTTGCGACGCACCGCTTTATTTTATGTTATGCAAAGCCATACGAATAGCTCTTGTGCCATTTCCTAGCTACTTTGAAAGCTCAATTATATCTTGTACTGCGTTGCATGCGAGCACCTGGCCGTCGCTGCTTAGTAAGATGACGAAAAATTTTATGTTTTGAGACTTCTACAGTGTCGACAATTTGATGTCTGAATGTAACTTGAAATGTTGCATCACAGTCAATCGCATGATAGGAATCAATAACAATTGCCATTGAGTGTGCTTGTTTTATGAACAATGCATTATTTATTTCATGGCCACTTTCAATGTTTACTTATTTTTGTTATCTGGTTCAACTTTAGCACCTGGTGCTTGCTGTAGTCGGCTGATGAATGTTTACTTTGAAAGTTTCTTTTTAAGTTCTTGTGTGCTCCTAATATTTATGGTTTAATGTAATGTAAATTGTTGTCACACAGTCCAACGTCTTGCAAATCCGTAGCAATTATCATGATGTGTGGTCGTTTTACGAATGTGTACGTGGTAAATTTTATTGTAGCGGTACAAGTTTATTTTTCTTCTTTTTTGAGCAACTAGTGGTTCCTAATAGTGAGTTGATACACAGCTTTCTCACGTTTCTTGCTCCTTTATTGGTTCACAAGAATTTAATAGGCGTCTGCGAGACATTTTTTTCAACCATGAACAATGTGTCTATGCAGTAGCTTCTGCAATTACCATGACTGCTTATTTACAAAAAAAAAACAAAAAACATTGCCATGCTTCATGGTGCTCTCATCTGTTCAGTTCAGCCTCTAATGTGTGTCACTAAAACTGAATGTTGTAGTTTCCTTTTGGGTAGGCAGCGTGGCGACTGGAACAACAACCCTTCGGCAGCCCAGTTCCACCACACATACAGAAGAACATTGGCACTTGCACAAGTGGTGTCGCCGAAGAATGCAAGTGTGATGCCACAGCTACAAGGCATATGCCTTTCAAGAATCCAGGGAGAAGACGACAGCCACATTTCAAGCGAGCGAATCCGCCGACCACAACCGGACGTGTACACTCACACAATCATTGCTGGAGCATGATTACACTGACATGAGTGTCCTCTCTAGTGAGGTGGTGCACTACATCGGAGGCTTTGTAGTAAGAGCGGTAGTTAAACGGCTACATTGTGCAGACTGCGCACAGCTTCTGGTGTCAGACACAAAGTGAAGCATGCTCACAGCGCTAAAAATCAACCGTGGCCTCATCGAGGCATCTACTTTTGTACATGCTGCACTGTATGCCGTGGAAAAGCTAATTCGACTCGGCACAACAGGCAAGTCCCAAGTTGATATTATAACACTGAGGAGCTTTCAGAACTTTGCAGAGACGTGTCAATGCTAAATGCAATGGACCACTATCGTGAAGAGCCACAACATGTGGTAGACGTCACGAAAGTGGTTCAAAGAAATTATGTGGTCCTGCTTCGTGCACACTGGCTCGAGGTATCAACCGACTGCACTAAAGGTGCATATGTTCGCAACATACTCGCCAAGTACAATAGTCATTACTATGTGCTAATACCACAGTGTAACACCGCTCTTCTAAATAGATTTTCAAGACACCTTTATGTTTCACTGCTAAAAGCCCTGTGTAACTGTGCGTATTGATTACAGATTTCTTCATAGTATTGCTGCCTGCAACCTTTTGCAATGTAATATCTGCCTTGTGGCAGTGGTTTTTTTCCTTTCTTTTTATTGACTGCATCCTTCACTTTGTTTATCGCATTGACGGGTGCAGCTTGTGACGTTCAATGTGTTTACTGGTTAGCATTCGTTTTTATGTTTAGTGACTGCACCCTTCCCTTTAAATATCGTATTGCCAGGTGCAACATGAATGATGTTTAATGTACGACTGCCGAGGGTTTCTTTTTAAGTTAACCAACTGAAATTTGCACTTGGTATAGACCTCCAGAGTGGAACTTGTTGCAATGTGCAAGGTACAACTGGCAAGGATTCTTACTTAGTTTACGGAGTGCGAAGTTCGCTTTGTTTATAGTGTTCCCAGGTGCAACTTGTTGCAACGTTTAATGTGCTTACCGGAGAGGATCTTATTTTCAGTGTACTGAGTGCAACCTTCACTTTGTTGTAGTGGTGGTAGATGCAACTGCTTGAGCTGTTCCTTGAGCTCTCTGGCATGCATGCCTTTTTTTTCAGTGTACACTTGTTTACTCTCTTGCTTTTTTTTCGCTGCTGAGCACAACCTGTAATAGTGTTGGAAGATGTTTTTAGAAGAGTTTTATTTTTTTTGCTGTATCCAGCTGTTCTACCAATTTTTTTCCTTTCATAATTTCTGTTATAATGCCTTTATTTGTCAGTGGTTCACCCATTCAACAAAAACCACAGATTTATGTGCATAGGCCACTGGAGGGCATTTCCCGTATACATGTATCTTTAATGCAGCCCTTCTGAACATTTCATGGCTTTCTGTTGAGTGTTTAACTCCCCCCATGGTCTAAACCTAATGGTGTGGCCAGTCCGAAGCCTGCAGAAAGGGGGAGGGTTAGTGTCAGGTGCGGCAGTGAACTGTGAAAGCATCTACCATTTTTCTAATGACAATCAATCTTGCGTCTTTCAACAATGCAGGTTATCCTGCACAGAAAACGCACTGTCTTACAAAGTTATGTTAGCTTTCGGTTCGGGATGTGTTAACTAAACAAATCGGGAGACTCAAACTTCGTGTACAGCAGTTTTTTAAACTGTGACATGAGTCATAGGAAGAGATGTTGCACGCGGTTCTGCAACCACTGCCAGCGAGGAAGGAAAAAATGCTCAAGTGTTTGTGTGAAAACATATGTCAGAGAAACTTTTAGGCAAGTATTGGAAGTTTGGCAAAATGATGACATAAGTACAGCATAAGGGTGGAAAAAATCAAACACAAACTACGAGAATATCCATGACCAGTACCAAATGAACATTACCATGGTACAGCAGCCATTGCAGTGGTTCATACACTGATTCCAACAAGGCACAACAGTACAGTGAGGACATAAGTTTAGGCAGAAGGTTGCAGGAAGGGAACAGTTAATTGGTAGCCAGCAGTGGTCACTCCAGAGAGAAGTACCTCAAACGCAGGGCCGCCATGGAAAACCGTTTTTTACATCTCTTAAAGGCCCCTAAAGTACATAGACATCATACCAATATATCATGTGAAAAAACATCGTCCACTCTTTATGGTGAACTGAACACCGGCTCACAAGTGGGAAATGTTCTAAAAACAGTTCTAGACAAACGAACCCCATGTAATGAAAATTTACACTTGAACAGCCAGACGATGTACAAAGAAATGAAATAATGTTGCACAATATGAGTAAACACTCATAATATTTTGCGTGAAAAGCAAATTGCGGTGTCAAAGTGAAATTTTGCAGCACAGTATGCTAAGAGAAGTAAAAGTACTCACAAGACACAGACAAATATGGACACTAGAGGTGTTGAGTGAATAAGTAAGCAAACGTACGGTGAATGCAAAGCTACAGTTGAGAAAATAAGTGGGAAACAAATGACAAGTGAGTGAACTGCACAATTTATGGGCAAATCTTAGTTATGTGAAAACAGGAGCTCTGCTTTGTATTACGGCAGCCAAGATAACAAGAAATGGAAAACCGAAGGGAAATACGTGTGGGTAAAGATTTACACAATATGCTTCATACAAAAGAAATACCATTCACATAACGCTACACGCAGTCGTAAGAAACACGGGTGCGACAGAAATTAAAATGAGGGATGAACAGGTGCCTTGCAGTATACGGAATCCCAGTACTAGAGAGAGAAAGGTGACTGCGGAAGAGTAGAATACTGTACAGTGGGAGCTGGTGAACTAGAGAGAGAAAGCTGACTGCGGAAGAGTAGAATACTGCACAGTGGGAGCTGGTGATGAACAGGTGCAGGTCATGACAAAGTGGACTGAAACCTTGTCTCAATCTACAGACACAGCAAGAACATCAGTAGAGCCAAAACGTCGCCAGCAAGATTAATGTTATGCTGTATGATTGAAAGCATATATGAAACACAAAACCGAAAAGGTTACATCACACAGGAATGAAATAGCTATGGCCATGGCAACTCATGGCATTACTTATTTCTTTGCATGCATACGATTTTTAAAGTGCATTAATACTTCATATCTTCACCTTGATGCATGATGCGGTGAGCTTCCTAGAACGATTGTAAACGTCGTTGGAATCGTTAGGTAACAGAGTTGTTGCAATAAGCTAAACAAAATAGTAGACGATAAGAAATTGTCGTTAGCGCAAAGCAGACAAGGTGACAGGGGACAAGCGGAGCACGATAAGGTACCATATTGACTGCTGAGAAATATCAACCGACTAGCCCAGCAACATGCAATTCTGGATCACTAACGAGCAGGCTGGCTTAAGTCTTAAGCCAACTGCCCTACCAGAAAGCCCACTATGCTTAGTCACAGTGGAACTACTTCACGTGTGACAATATTGCTGTAGTGGTGAGCTCAGTATTGCTGAAGCGGTCGAAGTCACCTTAGATGTATTTCAATACTGTGCGATCGGTAACATAACTACATAGACAATATGGGATGTTGCACTTTTCACTAGCTACATCAATGTCATTGAAATGTGAGCATACAAACTTGTCTGAGGCTTTTTAAAAACCAAAAATTTTTGCACGTGACAACTGTTCCGAATGTTCTATATAATGCTGGAGTTGCGCTTACTGATTGGTCCCACAGTGCATATGCCTTGTTTGATGACAACACTGCATTGTCACGTTGACATAAAAACTTTTCAGAAGAGGCTTTTCTAACACCTGATAATAGCCTGTGCTACACAAGCCTTGTTGATCATTAAGCTTCATTATTGCCGTAGCTATAACTATTACAACTATTATACGTACCCTTGAGACATTGACGCAACAGGTAATGCAACTTTCGTGCAAATGCACTGTTGGGATTCCAGTATACAGTCTCATTAGTTGTGGCATGCTTTGGCAGTGAAGGACATGTATGCAATCTTGGGAAAGTATGCCTTCTCTATAGAGTTAGTTTTTAAATAAATGTCAGAAACAAAATCTATACGCACTTTGTCAATATCGTTTTATTGTATGAATTGCTTGGCGCATTTTGTGTAGCTTTTTTCAATGTAAGAGTGGCTTCCATCCAAATACTAATTGATTCACATGCAGCGGAACACAACATGAGGCGACCGAGCGTGCACACACGGCAAAACAATACACTACAGCAAAGCTCATATGTGTTGAATTGCATATGTGTCTATACGGTTTTGGATAGACGCATACAATCTGTCCCAGAGCGGCATGAATCCCGACATAGTGGTGTTCCGCCGTCTAGGCGAGCCCGAAACCGTCCTGCTGGTCTTCAGGAGGCAGGATGTTCCTCATTACATCATGTACGGCGTGGCATGGCACCGATGCAGCGAAGCCTGCACCGAAGCCTGCTTGATTTGCTACCAGACCGCGCATTGAGAAGACGTCTGTCCGAATCGAGGCACGACCAAGAACTGTAGAGAATACGGAACACCCGACACGACCGACGGGCACAAGTGCACGCCACATTGCCTGTTGTGCGGCAAGAGCCACTTCACGGGAAGCCGGGAGTGCCGGAAGAAGTTTGAGACTCCTTTCATCATCCGCCAGCGCCTACGCCAGCGCCGCGATCGGCGTGCTCGAGAGCGGGAAGAGCAGCTTCAATCACCGCCTCCACGGGGCGACGGCCACCGCAGCCGGTCTAGGGAGAGGCGCTCGTCGGCAGTCTCCTTCGCGGACGGGGGGTCGACCGGTGACGGCGGCGCCACGGCCGGAAGACGTCGGTCAACCAGCCGGGGTCGGAGCCGGAGCCGAGGTCGGAGCCGCTGCAGCCTGTAGAGATCATGGAGCGCCCCGAAGCAGCTGCCGGGGGCCCAAGCCAACCGTGGAGGCCGGGGCCAACAGCAGCATCAGCAACGAAACCAACAAGGAGCCCAATCACAGGTGACGTCCCAAAGAAACTGGGCCAGCATAGTGGCAGGGAGGGGGAGCGAGGTGCATCCCGAAATAGTTACACTTGACACAGTTAAAAGTCTACAGCAAACCATCCAAAACATGCAGACAAAGATCGCACAACAGGATACAAAGGTCCGCGCCTACGAGAGGGGTTGCTTCCTACAACCAATGGACAGGGACCGACACCCTAGCACGGCAACCAGCGCCCTAGTCGGTGCCTATTAGCTTACCAACAAGTACCGTAAGTGAAGTGTCCGATATGGACTCCCAGGGTCTACCCAACAAACGAAAAGTCAGCCTCATTCACAGGACTCCCACTAGAGCTCCAATTGAGGACGCAGACCTAATGAAACGCGTAGAGCAACACGTCGAACGCGCGGTCAAGGCGGCCATGGACGCCATCCTCCCTGCGATTTTCGAACGCTTCCAGCAGTTAGAGAACCGCATGACGGCACTCGAACAGAACCACAACACGCTAGCCGCACAGGTCGCACAATACATCCCAAAATTAGCGCCCGTCCAGCCGGAGCAGACTCTCCCTCACCCCGCGGTCCTTACTCAGGTGGCCCCCGTCACCGCAGCGGCGGTCCTCCGCCCTTCCGGCCTGGACCTGGCCGTCCACACACTCCCCAACAATCAGCATGGCTGTAACAACCAATAGCACCTATCACGTTTGACAATGGAACTGCCGCGGATTCAAAAAGAAGAAGGCCAACCTTCACCAGCATGTTAATAACACGGCACAGAAAGAATCCTGCAAACCTGATATCATAGCGCTACAAGAAGTCAACATGGAAGCCGGCCTCTCCTTTCACCGGGCTTTCCACTGCCGTCAAGACAGTCACTACGCTCGTTCGCCGAGAACAGGTGACGGCGATCCACGACATCGAAACTTCTCCCCCCTCGGGCATCCCCCACGTTTTCGTGGAGATCATCCTGACGCGCACGTCAGATCCCAGCCTATTCGTCCTCAACGTATACGTCGCTTCGCATGCAGACCCGAAGTTCGATGCGCTTTTTCGCTCGGCCCTCAAAGTCAGCCCCGACCGCCCCCTGTTCATCGTTGGGGACTTTAACGCCGGTCATACTCTGTGGGGATACCTGGGCGACACCCGCAAGGGTAGACATCTAGCAGAAGCCGCGCAAGAGTTGGGCCTCACGCTGATCAACGATAATACCGCCCGCACCAGAATCGGCAGCCGAGGTCAGGTAGACACTAACCCGGACCTGACGTTCGTCGTCCACTCGCAAGACTACGCCTGGACGAACACCGGCGAAACTCTGGGAAGCGACCACTGCATCCTTCACACGGAAATCTATGCACGAGGCAAGCGTCGGCGGAAGCATCGCTTCTCGGTTACAAAGTGGGACAAATTCCGCGAATCCAGAAGAATGCGAGCCAGTGAGGGATCCATCGCCAATATCTCATCCTGGACGAGCCAACTCCTGGGCGACGTGGAAGAGCATACGGAACGTCTTGACCCAGAAGACGCCCTGGAAACCTCCAACGTCGACAGCAGGCTGCTCCACATGTGGCAGGCAAGATCGAGCATGCTCCTGCGTTGGCAACAGCAGGGGAATTATAACCAAGCCCTAAAAGAATCAGTCGACTCGGCGCAGAGATCTCCGATCACGCGACCGAGGTCACCCGGCAGCAATGGTACCAAATGTGTGATCGCATGAGGGGACGCCTCAGCGATGCCCGGACGTGGCACCTCCTACGCCACCTCCTGGACCCAGACACCACCAAGGCCGAAGGCAGAAGAAACATGGCCAAGTTAATCCACAGGCATGCTCAGGACCCGGGGGCGTTCCTGGCCGAGATGCGAGAAAAGTACATCGGCCCGCAACTCAAGACACCGTTACGTGCGGCCTACCAGGGCCGGCCGAACGCGCACATAGACTCAGACTTTACGTTCGCTGAGGTGTCGCTGAGGTGCCGCCGCCTACAAGCTGCGGACGAACTCGGCGCCGGGTTCGGACCGCGTTACCAACAAGAGCCTACGCAACCTGGACGAGGCCGCAATGGAGCTGCTCACCGAGTTCATGAACGAATGCTGGAAGACGGGCGCCATCCCGGAAGAGTGGAAGACGTCAACGATCGTCTTTATACCAAAACCAGGCAAACCACTCAATGCGGACAACCTCAGGCCGCTTTCACTCACATCATGCGTCGGCAAACTGATGGAGCACGTGGTCCTAGACAGTCTCAATGAACATGTAGAAGATGGGGACGAGTTCCCCCACTCTGGTTTCAGGCCACACCTGTCCTCGCAAGATGTACTCCTTAGTTAAAAAGGCAGGTGATTCAACCCGAAAGTCCGGGGGACGATCGCCGATTCCGGTGCCTCCTGGGCCTCGACCTGAAGAAGGCCTTCGACAATGTAACCCATGCAGCGGTGCTCGAGGGCCTGACCCAAGTGGGTGTCGGAAACCGAGCATACCAATACGTCCGAAACTTTCTCACCGACAGGAAGTGCCGGATCAAAGTCGGTGAACATGAAACGGACATTATAGAGCTGGGGAGCCGAGGCATGCCGCAGGGATCAGTCATCTCCCCTTTTCTCTTTAACGCGGCGATGCGCGTGCTCCCGGAACTTCTGTGCTCTATCCCTGGGCTTCACCACAGCCTCTACGCTGACGACGTGACGTTATGGGCAGCGGCGGATGATCCATAAACTCTTCAAGAGATCATGCAACGCGGCATCGATGTCGTACAAGCTTATGCGGAGTGGAGGGGCCTGACGTGCTCACCGGAAAAGTCCGAGTACCTCCTGATCAAGCCCGACAGAAGTAGCTATCCCAGGGGACTACCACGGAGAAGGCACTTCCTTGAACTTAAGGTCGGAGAACTTACCATCCCGGAGCGCCCCAGTATCAAAATATTGGGGCTAGACTTTCAGAACACGCTGCGCTGCGGGCTCATGTTAAAGAAACTCCAGAGGGCAACCAACTACACATTACAGCTCATTCGCCGGGTGGCTAATCGGTACCACGGCATGGGCGAGAGCGATCTGCTTCGACTTGTGCAGGCATACATAAGCAGCAGAACCATGTACCCGACACCATATGTCAAACTCCGAGCCACGGACTTAGCCAGATTAAACACAATGATCAGACGAAGCACAAAGGCAGCCTTGGGCCTTCCGGACCACGCAGTCACCGCAAGGCTAGAGGCCTTAGGCATGTATAACATGATCGAGGAGCTCTTAGACGCTCTCCACACAGCCCAAGTCCGTCGTCTCTCGCTAACCCCGGCTGGCCGCACAGTCCTCCGGAAGCTCAGTCTCGAGGCTATCCCCGAGGTTACAGAGTACATGACGATTCCGCGAAAGGTCAGGAGGCATATTTATGCCCCACCATTACCCCGCAACATGGACCCCGAGTTTCATCAGGGCCGTCGGCAGGCCCGTAGTGAAGCCATGTGGCGACGCTACGGCTCGCAAGATGGAGTGGTCTGCACAGACGCAGCCAGACACCCTCGCGGCGACCTCATGACCGCGGTGGTAGCGGATAACAACGGAGGATTAATAGAACATACAACAATCACGGCTGGCCGAGTGGCGGAAGCGGAGGAAACCGGGATTGCCATGGCCATACATGCGGAAGCGAATACCGTCATCAGCCACAGCAAGCAGGCCATCGGCAATTTCATCCGTGGTAGAATTTCCAAACAGGCGTACCATGTCCTCACACGACGCCCCCTAAGCGGCTTGAAAACCTTCGTGTGGACCCCCGCTCACGCGGCTGTGCCCGGCAACGCGTCGGCTCAGTTCGGCTCGAGATCTCGCGCGCCGAGCCTCGTCCGCGGATGCGGACGGCGTGAATGAGGAGGAGAGACACGAGGAACCCTGCGAGACTTATTATGAAATAGCCCGTCGTATCGCTTGAGGCGTCGCGCGCTCCCACCACCGCCCAAGCAACTCGACAAAACGCAAGCGGTCGCGTTTCGGCGACTTCAGACAAACACATACCCACACCCAAACTACATTCACAAAATCACAGGGGGCAAGGTAAGCGACCAATGTAAGCTCTGTTCAGAAACAGGAACACTCACACACTTAATGTGGGAATGCACCTCGCTCCCGTTCTCTCATCCCCCCGTCAGCAGCGAGACTGACTGGACAGCCTGGCTCATTGCCGGGGACGTCGACCGACAGCTTGAACTGGTGGACTTGGCGGAAAAGGCCAACTAGGCCCAGGGCCTTACTTGAGCCCAAACCCTCGGCCACGTCCCGCTTTACCCTTCCCCCTTTCAATAGTTTATCACCACCACCACCACCACCACAACAGCTGTGCACCCAACCAATGAGAATAATCGCACAATACACTTTTTAATACTTCGCAGTTATTCTATGTGGGACATTCAGTAATTTGCCTACCTCTGCTGGAAATGAAATGTTTACTTTCATGAAACCTCAGTAAATTACCAGATTTTCATACATTAGCATGAGTGCCACAAAAAAGTATACGTAACCTTAAAATCAGGCTACCGAACTCTCCTAGACATATCCATCTCTTGAAACTCACTGTTGATTTTTGTAATCACAGTTATTCCGAGCGACTTACTCATATTACTCGCAGGTTGCTGAGGAGCTTGAACGTATATCGTCTTGTCATAGTTTCTGTTTGAATGAACTGTGGACCTGTGCACCACACACCCATTCTGTTTTTATGTTCGCTTTCCGTTGCCTTTCCTTGAAGCCTGTCTACTGCAAGATGGTTACTGCGCTGCCATAAAACTGCATGTAGTTATAGTTTTGTTGACTGCAGTAGAGTTCAAGAAATTTTTTGCCATTAAGAATACAGTGCATCTTCAATTGATCATCATCTATATCTTGAATTTCTGTTGCATGTGTGATCAGCTGTGCTTTCACTGCATCAGTTCACACATGGACTTGTCAGCTTTGTTATAAGGTGCACTTCCATGACTACTCATTGAAATAGGAACAAAGAAAACCTTAGTTATCATGGTGCGATGGCAAGGTTCTCAAAATCCACATTTACATCTTACATGCATGTTCCGCGAGGGCCGGGCCTGTTCATAATCTCATTACATAAAATTTTCTGGTAACTTAAACGTACTTGTTTCACTTGCGTAGATTTCAAATTTCTGTTTAGTAAAATATCCTTGCAAAAGCAACATGATTAGAAGGTCTCAACGGAGTGTCTGCCAAACATCTTGCTCCAAATCCAACCCTTTGCGGGAATGGAAAGGCCAACAGTACAAATAAGGCATGCATTCATTAATTATACTCGTTAAATAGAAAGGACATGATAAGCACATGCAGTGTTTCAACACTGGCCATTTCTCAACACTGGACTCTCAGTAAGTGAATTTTCAATAAATAACTCTGATACGAGCTGCAACATGCCCGCACGTTTCCACTTGATGTCTGAATTCCTACTTACGCAGCTCCATAAAATATTGCGCATCCTTTGTATTTATTGATCTGGTGTTCTCACTGGCCCTATTGCGTAATTTTATAGATTGCTCACTTCTTTACATGATGTACAGTGATCAGCGATTGAAAGGTGATAGTCAGACAGTATAGCGGCTGACATATTTTTGTGCCACCAGTGTATGTTGCAGAGATTGAGCTGATGCACTTTTGTGTTACATGAAAACGAGTGTCATTCTGATGCATAGTGGTGCAATTGGCCCTTCAGCAATCACCCAGCGCTCACTGGTGGCGCAATAATGACTGCGCGCCATGCTGTTCAAGTATTGCGTTTCAATAGCTGAGCACTCCAAGTTCACAAGCTATTTGTCGGTGCATTCTTACGACAAATGACTGTGCATACTCAGCTGCTTTGTGGATGCTGTCTTCCATATTAATACGCGGCATTAACGGTACTTAAACTGAATAAAAATCAGTAATTCAACCATGTGTGTCTCAGTTCCATGTTTTTCCTCTCTGGGGCCGATATAACACACGGTGCAGCACATGCCTGTAAGTTCTTGTACAGATACAAGTACAGATAGAGATACAAAGTACAGTTCTTGTACAGCTCCTACCATACTCATTTAAGTACGCCTGTTAGTACTGTGCATTATAGGCGTGCTTCTTTCATTGGTATTTTTGGTATATACATAAGGAGAGTGCTAGTTGAAAGCAGCACATGACTGTGTGCAATCGATACTCGTGGACAGAAAGTTGCTATTCCTTAGTTCCATTGTTAGTCGCCATGTGTAAGGATGGTTGGTGCTCTGTATTGTATAATTTTACTTTTTCAACAATTAACGAGCGCACAAGGGAATATTAGGCAGGGTACAAAAGTACGTCATCACTAAAACCATACAAAGGTCTTAGAAATGCTGATGCCAATAGTATGAGTAGCACTTAATGTTTTCTGTTGTCTAATGCAATCCCCTCAACTTATGAAAAGGTTACATGAAACAAATACATCACTGCCTCAAGACCTTGGAAGGACATGCATAGCTGCACTCCTAAACCGTTTAATGGCTCCAATATGGCTCCAGGGTTTTGTTCCTTTATAAAGGAATGTCGAAATCAAATATACACTGTCACATATAAGAGGGAGACTAAAATAAAATTATAAACGAAGAAAGGTCTCAAGAAGAGGAGGATGGCGTTAAGGATGACGTGTATTAACCGAAGACTAAAGAAGATAAGCACTCAGTGAGGTGGCAAGAGATGACTGGTGGAGAAAAGAAGTATCCGGTGAGGTGGAAAGCGATGAGTGGAGGAGAAGAGAAGAAGACGAAGAGAACGATTACGTGGACTAACGTCACGGCTATAAAAGGGCGAGGAATGGCGAGGCACGGGGGGAAGAATAAAGCAGCGGAGGCTCGGCGGGTAAGGGAGGGTTCGGCCGGAAGAGAGCGTCGCCGGCTACTGCTCCGGCAAGCTCGCGTTCTACGGCTTCGCACAGCAGATTTCCTGCCGTTCCTTAGCCCGTTCCGGGGAGTCCACGGAGGACGCTACCACCTGCTACGGCCAGAGGTGTCTCCAGCGCTGTTGCCACTCATCCGGGTGGTGCCCCAACGCCAACATCATCGGCAACACCTCCACGGGCGTTTGGACCGGGAGCGTGTACGACGCAGCCAACGCTGCCACCATCGAAGCCAACTCTAGAACGTCGAACGCCACTTCCACGCCAGCTACGGGACCCATACCACGCCACACGCTCACCGAACCAAACCTGAGCACGAACGCCAACTACTAACAGCCTAGATCTGGAAAAGGCATTTGACAATGTAGCACATGCAGCAATCCTGAGCCGCATAAACAAGCTCAACTTGGGTGAGCGAAGCTACAACTACGTCAGAGACTTCCTGTCGCGCCGCACAGTCACCCTCGCGGTCGGCAGCATGATATCCGACGAACATACACTAGGAAGCACCGGCACTCCTCAAGGATCGGTCATATCCCCGCTCCTTTTCAACCTCGTGATGCTGGGTCTCCCGGCCTACCTCGACGAGATCGATAGCCTCCATCACGCCTTGTATGTAGATGACATCACGCTGTGGGTCAACAAGGGCAGTGACGGTCAGATAGAATGCACCTTACAAGCAGCGGTATCTGCAGTCGAAACCTACCTCCAAGACACAGGTCTCCGACTGTCTCCACTGCAATTGGAGCTGCTCGTCTACGGCCCGCGCCGCCGGCCCAAGCCTACAGCCGAATCGCGCCAATATGACGACATAATCCTCCATACGCAAGACGGCTCCTGCATTACCCGAGTCCCGAAGATACGCATCCTAGGCATGCATATAATAGCCAACGGGTCAACCACAGAAGCTATTCGCAAAATCGAAGGCAAGGTTACAGCGGGTACCCGCCTGATCAAACGCATCATGCCGTGTTCAGACTACATGCGCTACGTACGGATCGTTCGCACGGATCATAAGCGTAAGCGCAAAAGGCGCAACTAGTTTGTTCATACTGCTGTTGCATTGAGCTGAAAGTACGCAACAATCGCAACCAGCCTGGGCGTAAATGTTGGAGTCATCATCATCATCATCAGCCTGGTTACGCCCACTGCAGGGCAAAGGCCTCTCCCATACTTCTCTAACAACCCCGGTCATGTACTAATTGTGGCCATGCCATGCCTGCAAACTTCTAAATCTCATCCGCCCACCTAACTTTCTGCCGCCCCCTGCTACGCTTCCCTTCCCTTGGGATCCAGTCCGTAACCCTTAATGACCATCGGTTATCTTCCCTCCTCATTACATGTCCTGCCCATGCCCATTTCTTTTTCTTGATTTCAACTAAGATGTCATTAACTCGCGTTTGTTCCCTCACCCAATTTGCTCTTTTCTTATCCCTTAACGTTACACCTATCATTCTTCTTTCCATAGCTCGTTGCGTCGTCCTCAATTTGAGTAGAACCCTTTTCGTAAGTCTCCAGGTTTCTGTCCCGTAGGTGAGTACTGGTAAGACACAGCTATTATATACTTTTCTCATGAGGGATAATGGCAACCTGCTGTTCATGATCTGAGAATGCCTGCCAAACGCACCCCAGCCCATTCTTATTCTTCTGATTATTTCCGTCTCATGTTGGAGTACCCGCTACATTTACGACAGGCACAGATACGAATGTTACGACGCCGCCAATGCACGAACTAGTTTCGGTTTGCATCTTCCGGTCACGGAGCTTCCGGCCTCCCCAGATTCCGCGTTTTCATCCCACCAATCCGACGTGGCACCGTTGTTCTTTGCGTGTCTATGCGGTTTGATGGTTTTATTGTGCTGTGTGTGCTCGTGGCTGGTGATAATACTAGCTTCGGAAGCCTCTGCGTGACCGCCATCCCAGCCATCCGGCGTTGCAACGATGTTCCTTGCTGCTGCTGCCAACGCCATCCGCGTTTTCCCGGGTTCACGCCGAACGCGCGCGGTGTCCCTGAGTGCAGTGCGGTTTTCCGGTCTCGTGTTGTGTACACTGCCCGTGGCTAGTGATGATGCTAAGTGTGGAAGCTTCTTCGCTGTGCAGCGATGAATTACTAATTGAAGATGTGCGACAGAGGCCGATACTCTATATGACCAGCGCCTGAAAACTTTGGGCTTGAAGAGCTTCGACCTGCGCTAACAGCTGCTTGCTGATCGGCGCCATGTTGAAAAATATGAAACACGGCTGTCCCAGAACGGTGATTGGCGAGTCGTAAAAAACGTATCTTATCGAAAGGCTCAATGTGAATATAGGCGGTTGCTAGCTATGTACAGAGTGGTTCCAGCAGTTGCGAAAATTGCAATAAATACACCACCTATAGCGGATGCGACTGTAGTCTGAACGCGGCATCACAAACAAGCACACGGGCATTAAGGAGGACAGTGTCATGCGCCTCATACAGTCTTTCGCAATCAGTCACATCACTTATGTGGCTTCCTTCCGCAACTGGAATGTCACTGAAAGGGAGAAAATCAACACCCTCATACGCAAGAGTTACAAGATCGCCCTTGGCCTACCGGAGTCCACAAGCACTGCTCGTCTGCTACACCTGGGGGTATACAACACGCTAGAGAAAATCGTGGATGCGCAAAGAAACTCTCAACTCGAACGCATGTCTCTGACAGCCACGGGCCGGTACATCCTGCAGAAACTCGGCTTCAACTACCACGTCCAACACGGTCACAAACAGGTCATTCCACCCGACCTCACCGACACGCTGATTGTCGCCCCTACACCTCGAAACATGCACCCCGAATTTAATCGCGGCCGACGCCATGCCCGTGCCAAGGCACTGCTGCGCTCCTTGGGTGGAAAGAGGACTACGCACTTTGTAGACGCCGCAGAATACACACGAGAACACCGGTTCACGGCGCTAGTCGTAGACGTTAGCTCCCGGCTTGAGCTGTGCTCCAGCTCCCACTGTGCTGGAGACATAATGTTTTAGAATAGGTTCTGGCTCAATTTTTAACGCGATAGCGTTGAGGAGCTCGTGTCGCAGAAAAGCCGGTGTCGTCGGCGTCGGCGTCCGCGGCGTTGGCCGTGAGCGATAAATCAAGGCAGGCACTTCATAAATAAAAAGCAACTTCCAAGATGGGCTGGGTGGGAATCGAACCAGGGTCTCCGGAGTGTGAGACGGAGACGTTACCACTGAGCCACGAGTTCGATGCTTCAAAGCGGTACAAAAGCGCCTCTAGTGAACGCGGTGTTGCCTTAGAAACGAGCTGTTTCTAAGGCTCAGGCGTGCGTCGCTTGCTCAGGCGCACATTTCGTTGTCGCGCCGAACGCTGCGTTGCTCGACGCTCACCGCGTCCGATGCGGGGCGCGTAGTCGCTGCGCCGTAGCCCATTGTCTTACACCCCTTGGCGGGTCGACGGGAACGCTGTCGCGTTCCACTCTTGAAGGCGAAGCTTAAGCGTCCTCCAATTTTTTTCTCCTTATTTATCATATCGAATGAAGTAATGCTTGACTGCAAAAAATTATAAGCTATAGTATCGCTCGAGCATTTATGGTCACGAATTACGTCACGTGCGAAACACAATGTAAAATAGCAATTTTCGGCACGCCGATAATTTTGTGCTAATCTATGAACCTTTTCAGTGTTGTCAGGACACGTTAGGTCAAATTGGGCTAGATCTTAATACACGGCAGCTCCGTTTGAACAATGAATATCACTAGGTATATTCCGCACTTCGTCATTATATAGCTTATTCGCACCGTAAGAATGCCCAACAATTCAGCAGAATTGAGCAGCCAGAATCTGGTTTCCCTCTTTCCTGAATGGCTTATGCCACTAATATGTTCTTTTTATTGGAAAGGTGCTCCTTCCTAAGAATAAATGAGGAAGCGTTCGGTTGGACGAGCTGTGACGTTCACTACATTTTTTGCTTAACGACAGTGCCTTTCAAAAGCACTGTTAATAAGTTCTATGTATTGTCAATGCAGTTCGGATGAGCCTAGTATGCGTGGAGCAGAAGCTGCAGTCACCATGATTCGCCAGGTACTCGAGTCTGAGGCACTGGCTTCTCCCGAGAACTGCATCGATGTGTTGGGCTGCAGGCTGCACAGCCACCCACGTGACACACTGCCCTGTGTGTTGGCAATGCTGGACTCCATCAAGGTAACAGGGTCATGGACGGCGTCGCAACACCAAGCAGCTGCCTTTGGAGGATACGCACGAGGTAAGCTAAACACCTGTGCAGCTAAAATGCCGCAGTCAACCTGTGGCCTCTTTTATAACTATTCCATCTTGGTCAATTCACCTCGTAAGAGGCATTGTGACTATAGGCCAGCTATTTCCTAGTGTCAGCGCAAACGTCTGGGTGAGCCGCCGAGGCCTGTGCGAAATAATCCTCTAGCGTAGTCCTTCAATGTGAAATGTAATCTTTCAGGGAATGCATTGTAGCAGTTTCGCCAAAATGAATACCAATGTTGGGACTTTTAAAAGGGCATGTAGGCTGTGTATTGTGGCCCACTTCTTGCTACTTTGACTTCACAGCAAAAGCAGCTAAGAGAGAGGACGAGTATGTGTAAAACAAATTTCTGGTGCCAATATTTTGCGTTTTCTATTAGTTGCATACAACCTGAAAGTTCGTAAGAAAGATTAAACGAAAATTCACCAGACACTTGAGACTGCTTTGTGTGGGAATGCGAAAGCGTTATGTTAGCTTTGGTGAGATCTTTCTGCGCGTTCCTCGTAGGCGCAAGCTCACGGCTAGGTTTTAACTGCGCCTCGCTAAGGCCAAATCAAAACGCGCCAAGGGGCCCAACGCACTCGCTTGCCAGCCAGGAGTTCATTAACATGACGTATGCAATGATGCAAGCACTAGGCACACCTTTAGACAACCTGAAACATGGCGCCGCCGCGGCGTCGTGGAAGTGTGCTCGTTTCGCAGCCCCGAAACCCGTGCGTTATTTTACTTTGTTTCCAGCAAACTGCGTGTGCAATGTGGCGGCGGTCCAAGCATCTTTTGACGTATTTTTGCTTTTTCCGGCGGCGACCATTTTTGCTGCCATCATTGTGTCCCGGCGACAGATTTTCGCAAGCAGGGGCGTATAATGCTTTCACATTAAAAATGCTGCATCAAACTCTCTGTACGAAAGTAACAGGCCGAGTGCTTATTTCACTTTTCTCTGAAAGTTTTGAACTATGCCGCAGCCACAGAAAAGACACAAAATAGCTGTAGCAATAGATGTGAAAGGAACGCTTCTGCTAGAGTAATCGGTGATAGATGAAAGACTGTAAGAGCACAAAGAAAACTGTACGATAAGCATATATACAACCGCTATGGAAATATTTAGAAAAGCAAAGAAGACAAACAAAGACGACAACAACGAAGCTATAGAGACATGCACTCGGTGCGCGTTGGACAACCTCCATCCCCCCATCGGTAAAACGCGCGAAAGACGAAAGTCGCCAGAGCGACTTCCGCCTCCAAAGCCTCAGTGAGCCCAGTCGATTTACCATATGGTGGTTACGGATAGCACTACGTAAAATGTCTCGCCTTGTGCAAGTTACGAGTCGCTGCATACTATACTCAAATGTTCGAGCGAACGAGAAAGCCGTTATCCACCAGACCGCAGCACGAAGCCGTAATGGAATGCCACAGGTATGTGTACGGGGGAATGATCGAAGAATTCGTCCTCGTACGAGGGCCTTCTTTCTAGAAGTGTGAAAGATAAATCTCCCCTTCGCTCTTTCTAAAGACATTGAAAGGATAATGGGCATACTGAAGGATATCCGGTTCAGTGTGCAGAACACATCACTAAGCCGCTTCCGAGAAACTTAATACCATCGAAAAATTGTTTGCTGCTATATGGTGCATTCATCTGCAGTAAAAAAAAACTTATGTTGGGACAGAGATAACACGTGCAGTAAGCGACACCGACTCGCTATGTGGCTGAGTCACATGGACTCGCATCTTTTTTGCCTTCCATCAGGTTCGCCCGGCCCAAAATAACGGCGCACACTGACGACAGGGGTCGCCCGTGATCTAATGCATCCCGCATGTGTGCAGGTCTACTCGGCAGCACATTGTCCCAACTGCAGCACAATCCCAGGCTCTGCAGGCGGCCTCATTGCCACTTCGGCTGTGTTCATCTAAGCTGAGGAGCTGACGGTGCGGTAGCTGTGGACCACGTGAGCATCTCCATTCAAGCGCTCTTCGTTCGCTGCTTGAATGGCTACACTAGACGTATACGAACGCATTGAAGGCCCGCTACGTTGAAGTGCTGGTCAGCTTGGGCAAGCTGAGTGGCCGCTACAAGTCCGTAGAGCGCAGACGCGCTCCACATCGGCTCCGCACCTAGGCAGCGTTCCATGCCGATCGGCAGCCACTAACTGCGCCAAATCACCACCACCGAAACCGCGAAGGTGAGCGTTTCATTTCAAGATCAGTTTCCAGATGAGCTAACACCCCAGGTACGGCCACCCACACTTAAAGCTCGACTTTGCCTAGCCGCCACCGCTAGATCACCCTCGGGGTTCCCTCCTTGCACGAGCGACCATGACCATGGAGGTGACGGTGGCCAGGACTGAGCTGAACATTCGCGACTAAGACTCCAGGGACTAGATTCACGTTCTTAAGAAGCATGCCAGAGCATTCTGGCTCAAGATACGCAGGCAGGACGCCGCCACTTCGCACCTGAACGCGCTGCACTGGCCACCGCGCCGGCAGCGAACGCAATCGCGCTGCCAGCCAACATGTCCTCTCCTCAACCGACAGCAGCACAGCTACAACTACGCGCACCTGCCTACAAGATCGGGCAACTGCCAACGCTGCCACAAGGCGGATATAAGGTGGTTTTCCGATCCCGAGGAGGACTCGTTTTCCCGCACACGATACCGACGCCGCTCCTCGCACTCATCGGCAGATGCCGCCGGCATCACCAATCCATCCCAAAATCAACTGTACCTCAGAACTCGCCCCAGCAATAACACGTGCACCGTCTCTAAGAAAGACGAAGCACTTGCGCTCTAGGTAGTGTAGATCGTAAGTATTACGTATGAGAATAAAGCGTACGACATGACCGCCTACGTCGCTCCTCCGGGCGAGTCATCTAGGGGAGTCATCACAAACCCATTGTGGAATGAGACGCCACAAGACATCATTGCAGACCTTATCCGTCGGAACCCTCACGCGAGCGTCATTGAAGGGCCCTTAGGGAGGAAGTAAGTCGGCTCCACCACCACAATTATCAACCCCAACACCTTACCATCTCCCACCACCTACTGCGAACCACTCGCCCCCCCCCCCCCTTGACGCAGCACAGGCATTTTTTCTGCCCTTTCCAGACCAATAAAGAAACGTGATGGAGGGGGCGAGACTGAGTGTGACGGAATAGAGAGTGAAAAACCATGCTGCCTCCGATCCATCGAAGCCGACAGCCGGTTCAATCGATTCTTGAAATTTGCGGCTATTCCCCAAGGACTACTTGAAATTACAGGCTGAACCTTGGCAGCTTTATAGACTTCCTTTCCACCAGCGCCTCCTGCAGTTGAAGCGAACCCTACTGCTGCCATGGATTAGATTACATGTCAGTGTATTACAGGCGAGGAGGAAGAAACCTTGTTGAAAAAAAAATTAAAGGAGAAGCAGGCGTCTCTCTGCTTGTGCGTGGAGGCGCCCTCAATCCAGGGATCCTCCGCCTCTTTCCTATCTCCGCGTCCCGCCGCACAGTTGCTGGTAGTTACGAGGGTCCGAACTAGTCAGCAGGGCAATACCAACATGCTTGCACACTTCGCTACCCGCTTAGAGATGAGGAAATAACCATTTCTTGAACTTGATTGTATCTTATGAGGCGAACATTTATGAATGAGACGTTACTGATAAACATTGTTTGCTTCTGCATTTATGTCAAAGAACAGACGTGTCTGAGCAAGTATTATGCAACTTCGAATGAACCAAAATGACATTACCTTCCTGTGTGCGTAAACAAAAACACTCAGAAGTTCTCAGCAGCTCGTTGGCCGCTTTGCGCCGTTTATGCTATTATTCAGGGTGATTGGCCATAAATTTACTAGTTATGAGAAATAGAGCCAAGGTGATCCGACGATATCGAAGTTGTGAAAGATTGATAGGGCATAGCGTATACCTCTATTTAGGTATAGGGCTGCCTCATTAGCCAGTTTTGGGACGTAATTGAGGGGGGGGGGGGGGTTAAACTAGGCCGCTCATAAAAACTCCGAATTATAGCAGCTAACACAAAATTAAAGCAACAACAATACAAAAGACCAGAAGAAACAATATACCTAGATAAGCCATTGCGTGGGCCATCATTGTGTGGCCCTCAAAAATATCCATCTGTATGTAAGGCCCCCATAACCTCCTATATCATTTATATTGCCCGTACCTGAGTATGTAATCTCCGCATTTTGAATGCTACCGCCAGAAGCTAAGTTTCCAAATTTCTTGTCATTAACATTGTCCTACTTCCTCCATATCATTGGAGTCACAGAAACGTGGTTTGCGTGGCACTGCAAAGCTTTCGATGCCGAATTATCCCAACCAGGCTTTAACGTTATGCTAACTGATAGAACAGAAGGTAGAGGAGGCCAACTTTATATTTTCTGTGCTTGATGTTCCTTCCCAAACTGAGTCAGTTTGGTGTAAAGTTTATTCTGAGTTAGTGACTTCTGTTGGCGTCTTTTACTGCCCATTTAACTGGATTACAGACCCATTGGTGTTCTTGAACGCATTCACCAAGAAATAGCACATCATTCGATTCGCTTATCATGAATCTTCACTGTGCAGTGTGTGTGTTCGTGTGTTAATTATGGCAGACTAGTTTGAGAAGCCGAACATGACCGTCTCGACGATGAACTTCTTCAGTGGGACAGCGAGAACCATTCATCCGAAGTTGACTTCTTGGAAGGCGAAGACTACACCCTGCCCACCGAGGACAAGACCTGGCTGACAATAAATTATGATGAAATCGTTTCCGTGGACAATTTGCACGCCGCCTTGATCTCTGACGAAGTCGACGTAACATTAACATGCTTGAAAACCATAATGCCTCCCCCGATACGATTCAAAAGCAAATTAGACTGTCAACGCAGTGGCGATGCTGATGAATGTGCCCATACATTGGGGCCTATTTTCTGGCCATACATTAGGGATCATATTTCTCAAGCTTTTTTCTTTAGGATTTTGAAGCATGTAGACAAGGACGGAGCAATTCAGAACGCTTCATACTATGTGCCATTTTTTTCGATTTTGTTACCTATCCGAACCTGTTTTGCGCGAGCCTGATTGTGAAGTTATCTTTAATGTTATTTTTTTTCCGCAATATTATCTCATTTAGTGTCATTATTTCCGTTGTGTACACATATCAGTACTACCCGCTGACTGCCCAGCCTCAGACACAAGCAATATTGCTTATGCGGGCTGGATTTAGAACTGCGCCATGATTGGACATAATAAAGATATTATATTATTATTATTCGCCAATCCTAATATGCATAAGTGATTTAATGTCCGCGATATACACTGGCCATTGTTATCTCGACAAGGCCATGATTCACAACTATACAGAGAAGCATTGAACTTTTCACAGACTTCCGGTTTAGAGCATGTAGTTATGCTACAAGAGGCGCGGCGATTTTATTTGTTTCAGCCCTACAGTCTGTGGTTCTGTCAATATACACAATGCATACCTCTTTAGATACTCCATATGGACTAGTCAATATTTACCTGTTATTTTCCAGAAATCTCTGTCAACGTCTGTTCTCCCTTTTGCTGGAAATCGCTTAAAATAAACTACAGACCCATTTCTATTACGTCTCATTCTATTAAAATAGTTGCACATTATTTACAAACATATTGATTCTCTAGCGTCTAATAATGGTTTATCTGATGGTCATCACAGTTTTCAATATGGATTAAGCACCACAACTCAGCTCAGTGAATTCACTCATGATATGATCCGGGCCGTCGATGCAGGTGATCAAATTGACGGAATAGTTATTGATTTTGCAGAAGCTTTCGACAGTGTGTCACACTCCAAACTGTCGAAAAAGCTCACTGTAATTGTTAACTACCAGGTAATGCGATTTTTTTTATCCAATCGGTCTCAGTAACTATTCTTTAGGTTCTCCACTTGCAGTGTAACGGCTGGCGTGCCTGAAGATTCAATTCTAGGTCCCCTTCTACTTTTGATTTTCATAACAGGAATACTTCTTGGTAGAATACTTAACACCCGCATGTACGCAGGTGACTGCGTTTTGTACAATTAAAACTCCTCATGGTGACATTTAATTCATTTGCATCACTTCAGTCATGGTGCGAGAATTCCTAATGCAAATCAACTTCCGGAAAACTGTTTCTATGTCTCCGTCTGCCTATCCGTATGATGGCTACCCAGCAGATATATCTAGGTCTTCTATTCAATCAAAGTTTATCTTAGTGGCATCACATCGTACTCATAACAGCGGGCTTACAAGGTTAGCATACTTGCAACGCCCCTCACATTCAGCCTCACTTAGCACACGACTCCTTATGCAACACTGGTTCGTCCAACGCTGGGGTCTGGCTCGGTCGTATGGAACCCACACAAAATACCTGACATCGACAAAATTGACTCTGCACAGAAAAAAGCTGTACGCTTCACGCATCGTCGCTTTCACGGGTATTTTTCAACTAGTTCCCATCTTCTAAGTCTGCAATTTACCCGTGTGTCTTCTCGTCTTCACATTACATCTTCCAAGTTTCTTTATAGTCTAATTCCCCACGATTTTTGCCTATTTAGCAAATACGTAGCACCCGCTGGACCCATAACCACCAGACATTACCATAAGTTCAGTATGTCCACTTTTCACCCTTATACTGATCCGTTTAAATACAGTTTTTTGTCCGTTCAATATAATTATGGAATGCTTTGCCACGTTACTTACGCAAGATCTTTATCGCTCGATGAATTTCTATTGTACATTACTGTCATATATAAGAGGCATGCGGCGCAAAAAGGAAGGAAGAGGACACTGTGCGTGGATCGGTACGAACGGCATTAGCCCACGAGGCGCGTGACCCGAACTGTGATCGAGAGAGAAGCGGCGCTGAGCTGGCATTATCGAGGTGGCTCCCGGACAAAAAGGTTGGAGCGTCAGCGTCGCACTGGCGACGGCAGCCATGGAGGTTCGGTCAAGCCTGTGACGCTGGCGATCCAGGATCTGGCTGTTGACCTCGGCGACGTTCGAGCGAGGCTCCTTGTACCTGCTGCAGCCTCTCACCGCGGTGCCGGGCAATCCAGCAGGGATCCCCTTTCAGAGGCGGACCAGCACGCACGATAGTCCCCGGGGCGTCTCGTCCGCACTCGAAGTAGTAGTGGCGGAACCCGGCGTTAGGCCTAGCCAGTGAGGGCGGAGTGCCACGTTACGGATGGAGCTCCCGACAGCGGCACCAAAAGACGTACAGGTGAACTGGCCGACATCAAAGCAGCGACGTCTGGGGCGTCGGCGATGAGCAAGCTCCGACAGGCATCGGACTGGAGGATACAGGCGACGGCAAAAGGCTATAAGAACGCTCCTTTCTGTTAGTGCGCAGCCATAGGCTAAGGTTGCCTGACTTTCGCGTAGGAAGCGCTAAGGACTGACGTGGCCGGCAATAAGGTCATGTTTAGTCACTGGTAAATAGGTGGCTTAGGTGCTGGCGTCTCTTCATGGTGTTTTAGTCACACGAGTTTTGTTTTGAATTTGGGTAAATTAATATCTGTTTGGTGCGCTGCTTCGCGTCTCCCGACTCCATCTCTCCCAACGTCCGCACACCCCGGTTATCAGTGGCACGCGAACAAAGTTTGGCGACAAAATTGGCTAGCCTGCTAGGATAGAATCCGTTCCAGGATCCTCTTTCTGCCCTATCACTGATCTTGCTGGTTTAGAGATGCAGTAGGAACGTTTGGAAGCGATAGCTAAAGATTTAAACCTGTCGAAGGAAGAGAATGGCATTCTTCGAAGAACAACACGAACGAGCGTGCGAAGAGCACAAAAGGGAAAAAGAAATTTCAGACAAAGCTAGCAGAGATGTACGCGAGCTCCTGATGGCACAAGTACTCCCGGATCGGCGTTATCCGGCTGACCTTCCAGGCCAAGACATATTTGCCCAAGGAAATTGATGGCACATTTCGATGAGCGGAGGGATGACCTAGATGCGTATTTGCATCGGTTTGAAAGGATAGCAATCGGGCAAAGCTGGGAGAGGAACGAGTGGGCGAACGCTTTGAGCCTGCGCTTAGTGGGCGGGGCTCTGAGTGTATTTTGCGCGTATGCCAGCAGAGGAGTCAATAAACTATGACAAGGTGCAGAAAACTTTATTGGAACGATTCAGGTTGTCCGCCAAGGGTTCCTCGGGAAGTTTAGGTCATGAAAGCCGGAAGATTCAGCAAGAGGCAAGCAGTTCGCGTCCTCTAACAAATTATTTTGTGAGATGGGTAGAGCTGCGCGAGAAACACAAAACGTATGAAGGAGTTCACGACAAAGTCGTCGGTGAACGATTTCTTGCCAGGTGTAGCAGCAGTTTGGCGATATGCCTTAAAGAAAGAAAAGTACACACTGTGCAGCAGATTGCAGAACAAACAGACAAGTTCGTAGAGGCACAAGGATTGAGAAACTTGGGAAAGGGCGACAAAGATGCGCACACGACAGCAGTAGGAGAGACGAAGAACCAGGGGTAATGGGGACCCCAGAAATATTTTCTATGTAACCGGTTAGGCCATGTGGCGGTGAACTGCCCAGAGGTAATCGTCACGAAACACTGGTGGTTGGCCAGTTGTGCAAACAAAAGGCCACACGGCCGACGAATGCGGGACTAGGTCCGTGGATAAGACATGCATCATGAGGTCAAGAGAGGAAGTACAGATAGAGCAGGACATCCCTCTAGTGAAAGCGAGGTACAAGGACGCAAGGCTACGGTGTTGAGACACGATTTAGTAAGGAGTCTAGTGCCACCAGAAAGCATGACCGGGTACTTTAAACCAGTAACCTTGGTATGGCATGGTATGAATAACTTTATCTAGGTCCTGAGGGATCAGTCTGGGACTGATGCGGGCCGCTCCCACGTCGGTACAGAGAGGCCGAGCCCCTCTGCCGTCACACGGGCCCTCTGGACAGCCCTGAGTTCGTCCGCCAGCAGTTCACTGTGCAGCATCCGCTGCTACCACTGTTCACCTCGAGAACCATCGGCGGCCAAAGCCAAGCAGCGCCAAAGCATGTGTTCTAAATCGAGCAAACCCCCGCACTTACAATAGAGTGAAACCCGCAGTCCGGATTAATTTTATTCATGATGACCGGGTTAGGGTACGTACGTGTCTGCAGAAGCCTTAATGTAACCGCCTGTGGCCTATTTAATTTAGAATGTGGCAGGGGGAATGCCCTGCGCCCTAGGTAATAGTGCTTGGTGATTTCGTTGTAGGTTAACAGCTGGTCCCTGTACTCAGGAGCGGGAGATCCAGCCCCTTCAGGGAGTACACGGCACACTAATCCTCGTGCCTCCCTGTGCGCCACCTCGTTGAGGTTACGCGGGGCTCCCTCCACTGTCCCCATGTGCGCCGGGAACCAAGTAACGGTATGCGAAGTGATATCCCTACCCTGCAGCAGTTTGTTAGCCGGCTCCGCAACAAGTCCTCTCGAGAAGGCTTTAGTCGCAGATCGCGAGTCACTAAACACCAAAACTCTTCTTGAATCAATTAGTGCTAGAGCAATAGCCACCTGTTCGGCAACCCCTGGATCTTTGGTATAAATGGAAGCAGCATTTCTAACGCTCCCTTTGCCATCTACCACCACCACCGAATAAGCATTTTTACCATTATTCCATGCAGCGTCAACAAAAGCAGACTCCTCCTCCTGATCATTTGCCTCGCGCAACAAAACCCTAGCTCTCGCGACCCGCCTCCCTACATTGTGTACGGGGTGCACATTCCGCGGAAACGGACGAACCATGATATTTGCCCTAAGGTTCACGTTCAACTCGTGTAGGGGCGCCTTATCGTGCGACCCAGCCACCGATTCTTCAATTGACTCTAAAATATACCTACCCGCTGGTGTACCTAGCAACCGCTCCCTCTGTGCAGTACGCTGAGCCTCGACAATTTCATCTAAAGTATTATGCAAACCCAGTCGTAACAACATATCATTTGACGTAGTCATAGGCAGACCAAGCGCAGCCTTGACGGCTTTTCTTATTAATGCTTCCAATTTCATTTTCTCCCCCCTATTCCAATTTAGCATAGCTGCCACATACGAGAAATGACACATAATAAATTCGTGAACTAAGCGCATCGCACCTTCTTCTCCTAAACCCCTATGCCTATTAGAGATCCGTCTTATAAGTCTTATGGCCTCCTCCGTTTTCTTGGTAATACGCTGAATGGTTCTAATGTTCGATCCGTTCGCTTCAAGTACAAAACCCACGACCCTGATTGCTTCAACTTTGGGTATCACCGACCCTCCCCTAGTATGAATTCTAATGCAAGGCTCAACTTCCGGTACCCAACCCTTCGGCCTACGACCTAGCTTCTTAGATTTTAAGATCAACCACTCCGACTTTTTAGTGGAACACTTGAGCCCCATGAGACCCAGATACTCCTCTGCAAGCGTTACCACCTTCTGCAGCCTAGCCTCAAGCTCTCCATGAGTACCACCGACACTCCATATAGTAATGTCATCCGCGTAGATAGAATAGCCAATATCCTGGACAGTGTCCAGTGTATTGGCCAACTTCGACATCGCCAGATTGAATAACATAGGCGAGAGTACAGATCCTTGCGGAGTACCACAGCAACCCAATTTAAAGACTTCCGACTTTATCTCCCCAAACTTGAGACATGTCCTTCTATCCATGAGGAAAGCCTTGACAAAATGGAAAAGCCGCTGCCCCGTGTTCATGTCCGATAGCGCCTGTAGAGTGAAAGAATGTCGGATTTTATCGAAAGCTTTTTCCACATCAAGTCCAATTAGTGCCTTAGTATCCCTAGTCCGCCTGTCAAGGAGCTGATGCTTAATCCTGATCCTAGCATCCTGAGTCGAGAGGCCGGGCCGAAATCCTATCATCGAGTGCGGAAAGACCCCATTGCCCTCAACATAACGCGCTAGCCTATTTAAAATGACATGCTCGGCGACTTTCCCCAAACACGATGTCAGGGAAATGGGTCTGAGATTTTCAAGCCCTATGGCCTTCCCCGGTTTGGCTATCAGAACAGTAGTTGCAAGTTTCCACTCTTCCGGGAAACAGCCTTCCTTCCATCGGTAATTGATCTCCCGCATAAGGAACTCAACTGACCCGTCGTCTAAATTCCGTAACATTTTATTCGTAATGCCATCCGGCCCTGATGCCGATCGACCATATAACTTCCAGTAAATTCCTCATCCATAGCTGCATTTTCGTCCCCACTATATTCCAAAATCACGTCAGGTGTATTGTGCCAGGTCTCCAACGGAAGGTATCTCTCAGCCAAATCCTTCAGCAACTCCTGCTCCGTGGAGTCCCGACACGCCTGATGGACCAGCTTACCTATCACAGTCCTCTGATTAGATTTAGTGTTTGTCTCATCTAGTAAATGTCTGAGCAGACTCCAGGCGCCTCCCCTCTTAATGCGACCATCAATAGAATTGCATACTTCATCCCATTGATGCTTGCACAGCACCCGACAATGGTCTTCAATTTCCTGATTAACCATTGCTATACGCTTTCTAAGCCTTCTATTCAATCTCTGGCCCTTCCATCTCGCTAACATCGACTGCTTCGCTTCCAACAAATGCGCCAAGCGACTATCCATGTGTTCCGTGTCAATATCGGTCTGAACCTCTCTAGTGGACGCCTCAACGTCACTTTTAAGCTGACTAGTCCACTGTTCCAAGGTCAACTCATTTCCCTCATCTGCGATCCTCTGCGCTCTTCGTTTCCTAAATGCATCCCAGTCAACCATCCTGAATGTGCGCTCCTTTTTATTAGCCACTACCAAAGTATTCATAAGTATGTAATGATCGCTACCACAATCTATATTAGAATTGGACCAGGACAATTCCACCACCCCCCCGAACAAAAGTGAGATCAGGTGTCGAATCTCTACATGTCGACGTGCCACATCTGGTGGGATACGAAGGGTCTGTAATCAGAGTTAAATTCAAGTCTAGTGCCTGCTGCCATAGGCTCTCCCCCTTAATAGTGCTATAAACATACTTCCACACATGATATGGTGCATTGAAGTCCCCTCCAATAAGCAACGGTGCATCCTTAGCCAGATTGGTTGCCTTGGTTAAGAGAGATTTGAAACTCTGCTTCGTGTCGCGGGGGCTACTGTACAGGTTAAGCAGGTAAACGCTCTTCTGACATGACCTTTGCCGACTTAAAATTACCTCCACCATAATATATTCAATCTTGCAATCCGCCATGTGAAGATCATGTCTAATATACGCCAACCTCCTATTAATGAGAGTAGCGAGTCCTCTGCCCTGTTCATTATCCTTAACTTCCACTTTGAAATCCGTTAAGGTCACGTTAGACGTCAGTGTTTCCTGTAACATGATAACTTGAGGTTTCACACCATGCGTTCTAACAAACTGCTGCAGAGACGCCTTATTATGATTGAACCCCCTACAATTCCACTGCCAAATACTAAATGAACTATTTAATAGAGCCATCTTGACCACGGAAATTTGGTGAACTAGTTTCGGGCGGATGTCTGCCGGGCTCCCGATTGTTTTGAATGCCGAGGATGCGGGGCTCGGACCCCTGAAGAGGATCACAACTGTGTGCCTTGTTGCAAGCTTTGTGGCGGACGACACCTGACCGCGGATAAACAATGCAGACAACGATACCAGCTTCCCTACGTCGTGCGCGTTCGACGACAGGAGAGAGCCAGGGCGGAGCTAACGGCGGAACAGGAGGCAGCCGAGATGGTGCAGCTGGTGAGCGCCCGCCAACGCTCTAAGGGATGCTCGCGCTCTAGGAGCCGCTCCAGGTCGAGGCAGCGGCCATCGACTGGGACTTCAACGACCAGGAGCCGATCGGTTTCTAGGGAAGCGCGGGTGCGCTTTCCTGCAGCTGGTGGAGACGGCGGCGCAGCTGGAAGCCAGACTACCTGGGCTGACAAGGTCAAGGGCGGCGTCAGCGCCGGCCAAGCGCGCGAGCAGCGCCAGGATCATGTGAATGGTAATAGGGATAGGGATAGGATTGCGCAATTGGAGAGAGAGAATTATAGCTTAAAAGCAGCCACTGACGGACTTATCAGAGATGGCTGAACTTAGGAACGGCTTGCCTTCCGGTAACAGCGGTAGCTTAAGACAGGCTAGGAAACATGATGACTCGGTTGAGGTACCAAGGTCTGTGGAGGTCGCAGAAGAGACCATGGCGGACGAGGAGACGCCTGCTCCGAAAAAGAGGGCCCTATCCTCGACCGTGCGGATTCAGGGCAAAGTCGGTTCCGAGCTTAAAGCAATGATGGCGACATTGCAAGAAAGTGTAAATAAGATCATCAGTAGACTGGAGCGGAAAGAAGAACGGGAAAATATCACGTATCAGAGATTAGGCAAAACTGAAATATATCTAAACGAGACGGTGGTCCCTGTTATGGAGCGGGAGTGCACTCGGCCGCTAGCCCAGCAGGGTAAGTCGCCGAGTGGACTTGAGCTCAAAACTAGTAACCTTGGTAGACAAGTCTGTTAAATATCTGCCAGAGACAGGAATTCAAATACTGACACCCTTTTTAACAGGACTAGTCACAGCTATTGTGTAGAAGATCCCCTTTGTTATATGATTGTGGGTAATGTACCTGGGGTGAGGGAGGCAGACGACCCAGACCCAAGTTGGAGGAAGGGAAGGATGGGGAAGGGAAAGAACGCTCAGAGGTGCAAAAAGAGGGGATGCAAAGACAGATGTAGCAGCTCCAGTACAAACACGAGCAAGCAGTAGTACCAAACTTCTGATAGCTTTGCAGCTCTCCGCCATTAAGGGATTAAATGTAGCCGCTGCACAATTTAACGAATTACAGAACAAGGACGAGTCAGTTCTGTAATTCATCATCATCATTATCATCAGCCTGGTTACGCCCACTGCAGGGCAAAGGCCTCTCCCATATTTCTCCAACAGCCCCGGTTGGAGAAATAGTTTATGGAGCAGCATCCATACTTGGCGAGAGGCGCCACAAGCCTCTCGCCAAGTATGAGTGCTGCTCACAAAAGAAAACTGTGGGAGGAGGTTGCCGCCGCTTTAAACGCCATCGGACCGGCAGTAAAGGCAGCCCGGCGCTGGCGCCTCTATTGGGCCTGGCTCTGTTACGACTGTAGGAAGGTCGCGGCGCAGGTCGGCGCCGAGAAGAGGTGAGCCCGCGACTAGCAACATCTTCGGAACGTATAAGCTGACGGTGTTCATGCATTTGCAGGAAGACGGGAGGCGGGAAGTTGGGCGGCCTGGAGGGTCGCGTGTTCGCCGTGCTTGGCCGTACCGGCCCAGCTTCCGCCCCTGTGGATTTTTTCCGTGGCGACTCCGAGGTGAGTAGCAATGTTCGTTGCTATGTGTACCGATGTCGGGCAGTTACACCGTGGTGAATATTTTGCCGTTGTGTGCTTGTGTGTGTTTTCTTACAATTCAACACACATGCCAGCACATGATATCCGTACTTTGCAAGAACGGAAATGGTGCCCCACTGCTGTTAAGAAACACCTTGTGGTGGATTTCATGGCTCGTTATTCCGTAAAGCATTAGCAACGAGTTGCCAAAGCTCCAAGTCACTAGTATGTCGCATGCTGGATTAAGAATTTTCTGATTTAAAAACTATAAGTGAAACAGACATTGCAACCAGTTGATGGAACTTAATCACATTATGTCCTGTACTTTATTGTTCCAGCAGGACACCTCGAGTGAGGAGGAGCCTCCACCTCTGCCCCCTGCCCCACCAGCAGCTGCCCGCGTTTCTGTAGGGACGGAGCCGGGGACTAGTGGCACTGCACGTAAGGCACTTCAGCAGCTATTGCAATACGAAAACATCACTCAAAGCAGTATCTATTAAGACCTTTGAAACAGAAATTGTGTATTTATATTATTTACATGGCAAAGAAAGAGTGCCTGCCTAAATGTCGCTGCAAAATGGAACAATAATCTGACTGTTAACACCATTTGTAATGCAGCTTGTGCAGCGTACAAGCTGAAAGTACTATCAGTGTAGTATTTTATGATGGTGTAGTGCCTTTTTGTTTATGCAAATTTACTGTTCATTTTGTGAACGGTGTGTTGCTGGAATTATTTTTCTGGGCTTCCACCTGATAACGAACCAGTAAAATGTCTACGCAGGGTGGAGCGAAACTAGTTTTTTTAACCTGCTTACTGATTTTATTTTTACGGACCATCAGCTCGGCAGCAGCCCCGCAGGCCACCCCGCCAACAGGTGCTCGAGGACGCGGTCTGCAGTACAGCCGCCCACTATGCGCGGCAGGGGCAGCAAGCCGAAGCGGCAAATGCGGAGGCCGCAAACTTCCATCAGCTGTTGCTGCAGCAAAATAGGCAGGTGCGTACAACTTGGCGGGGTCATTTTTTTGAAGAGGTGATTAGTGCACATGGTAATAATGTACATTACAAGCATGTTACACATGAGAGGCATCTGTAGTCATTTGGCTCATTGGCTCATGCACGTTTATACATCTCCTTTGAGGTGTTAACACATAGCAACTTACAAAACATTTCCATGGTTGCATGTATCGCCAAAGCATGATCATCATTTGTTTAACAATTCAACTAGTCACCAATACTGTCTCCTGACAGGCAGAGGCAGCTTGGTAGGATTTGCTACGTTTGACACGTTTTTAACATAACAGACCGTATACGTTTGCACGGCCATTTGTCATGTCATATGTAAATGATCTCGCTGCCCTCAAGAGTAATCTTGCTGAAACTACAACGCTTGCAAACAGTGCAAATCGAGCACTTACATTGCATAACCTGTAGCTAACTAAGTGAATTTGTTGCGCAGCATTACCAGCAGCTGCTGGAAGAACAGAGGGCGACCCGGCAGGTCCTGCAGCAGCTGGTAGCCGAGATGCGTGGTTCGCGAGAGGCCACTAGTCTCATCGCAACCACGCCGCGCCAGCTGCTGGCTGCCCTTGCTCACCTCCGCGAGCCGCCTCATCCATAAGAGACAGCTTTTTTTTTTTTTCGCCATCTCATCCTTTAGTGCTGTGTAGGTACAAGTGTTGCCTATCTTTCCGTTCAAATCACCGCTGCAGCATTTGGTGGTGGTGCCCATACATCCTCACAAGCTGTTGTGCTGCCAAGTGGTAGCCAGTCTTGTGAACTGGGGCGCGATCTTGTACGCGTTCCAAAATAGAACGGACCGCCTCCGTTCTAAACGTCACGAAATAGGCGGTTCGCAGTGTTCGCGAGAACGAGAGAAAGCAAACAGCCAATGAGCGAAGTGGAAGCCTGCGTCACGCGTTTGACGTCTGCTTGGGGACCGTATAATATATTGAGAAGCGTTTGCAACATGTTGAGAAATATTTTGCTATTATGAGTGAGTAGCAAAATGTGTTGGTGTTGCTTTTCAAAGATTCAATTTGGAATGCAAAACGACTAAAACAAAATATTGCGGTTAATGTCTTCAACTGGCGCTAGGTGGTGTCGCAGTTTTGCGAAACGTTTAATGATGGCGCTAGCTACCACCACGTGTCAATCACACGGCGCGAATTTTGAAGCGGTTGGTTTAGTCGTTCAGTTGAAGCCATGGCGCTTAACGTAGAAGCACCGGCGAAGGGGCCGCGCGTGTCGGAGGCTCAGAAGGAAGCAGTGGTCGCCTTCATGCAAGAGCATCCCCAGCTGGCTATAAGATCCAGCGAGCTGGGGCCACGCTTCACTGCTGGCGACCGCCGACGGCTGTGGCAGCAGCTAGCCGACCAGCTCAACACGCAAGGCCCCGTCGTGAAAACCGTCGAGCAGTGGCAAGAGTGGTGGCGGAAGCAAGTCTTCGAGGCCCGCCGCAACGCTGCCGCACTTGCCCCAGAACAAAGGTGAGTGACCGTCCAATGGCCTGGGCGATTTGTCCTTCGACATTGGCGTGTATTTTCAGAAAAACAGGAGGGGGGCGGCTGCATGGCTTCCATGGCAGAGTACTGCAGCTCACCGGGACGGTCCGCATCCACGGCGTGATCGACCTCCCCTACCAAGAGGTAAGCACACTGCCGCCGTAATATCATGGGTTCCTGAATGGTGCCGGTTTAGAGTTTGCCATTATCTGTAAGTGCTACATTTAGCAGAACGCAACACCGTTGGTGAACAGGAAAATAGCGTAGGAGAGAATGGAAAAGCAGGTATGTTAATCAACTAGAATCTCAGTTGGCTGCGTTTTCGGGAAAAGGGGGGTTAAGTGATTAACACAGAATTAAAATGCCTTCACGGAATTGCACGAGGACGGTAACACATGGGATCATTAAGCACTCAATAATTGCACAATATTTTCGCAAATTAGTACGAAAACTTGTAACATAGGCATTGTAACGAATAGCCACGCTTACGACATTTTCCAGCAGGCTGACGTCCCCACCTATGCGATGGAAGTCGTCGTCGGAGACGAGGCTGCGGGCGTGAGCACAGCGACACGTAAGCATCAGAGGAATGAGTGTTTTAATTATCGCCAAGTGTGTGTGCAGTTCGTAAACATTAATGTGTTTACTCTACAGCGGCAGAGGATCCACCGCGCGGCGCGGCGCCTGCCGAAAGGGTGGCCGCTGCACCTGGTAAGTTATTGATCCTCAAGCTGTTAAATAAAATGAGCTCTTGTATTTTATTGAACTAGCCCAATAAGCCATAACATGGCCATAGCCACTTTTATTGGTACCATAAAATGCTGTGTGCTTTCAGTGTTGCAGCACCCTGTTCGGCCACCACGTCGACAGCGACCGCGACGGGTGGATACCCTGACTAGGATGTCGTCGCAGTGCGCCCGCAGCCTGGAACAGGGCGACGAGGTGCTGCAGGTTAGTAGGCCCTTTGGTGTCATTTTACATGAAGGACATAAATATTCTTTATGCTTTGTTATAAGTAAATCATGAAACTGAAAAACAAACCAGCTTGGGATGTAAACAAGAAATATGCGTTGTATAGAGGGCTCGGTAACGTATCTTGCCAACGATCAGCCGCCGGACGAAAGGTTGGTTAGCCCTGAAAAGGGCTGTTTGGTGGTGAGATGCATTAGAATAGATGACGGAAGAGTAGTTCCAGCAGGTCTTTGTCTGTCCAAACGAAGAGGGTATAGCTTGTACGCGAAGCTTGACACTGCCAAAGAATGCCATCAGGCCCGTGGCTCTTCAGCAGAGAGGGAATCGTTGTGCACGTTGCAATTCTTCACAACAGCAGCTTGCAGCCGTGAGCTGGTTGCGAGTAATCAGCAACTGATGCGAACAGTTCCACCATAATTATTCATTCCAGGTGCTGCGCAGAATCGAGGCTTCCACAACCCGCCTCGCTGTCGCGGCAGAACGGACGACAGCAGCCCAGGAGGGGATCCTGGAACAGGTGCACGCCATAGCGCAGGACATCGCTGAGCACCTGCAACAAGCGAGAAATTAATTTATTTTATTCATTTGTTTCACCAGTTCCGTTTGTTTTGTTTATTTATTGTTTGAGTTTCCTTTGAGTAATAGAGGATTTTTTGGTTGAGAGGTGCAATGCGCGCGCCCATTTTTGTTCTGTTTGAGTTTCCTTTGAGTAATAGAGGAGGATTTTTTGGTTGAGAGGTGCAATGCGCGCACCCATGTTTGTTCTGTTGTATTTGCCTCTTTCTATTTATGCTTATCCAGCTGCAATGCCAGCGTGCTTTCTTTATTTACACATTTCTGAGGCGCCTAGTCATTCACACTGGAATCGTTACAAATAGTTGTCGATTTCTGTGTATGGGTTTTCTACTGCGATATTTATATTGCTTCACTGTGTTGTAGCTTACTGCACTCATTATGAAGCGTTACCGCATAGTGTTTGCACTGTGATATTTTCATTTCGGCACAGTGAGGCTAAGGTGCAACGACTACAATGTCGTCTTTATTCCGAAGCACCAAACTAGTCACTCTTTAAGTTGCATAGTTTCACAAATGAAAATGACCATCATCATTGCACCACACCAGTGATTGGTTTCCTCTAGTCTTAGTTCCAAGGGAGTCATTGCAAGAACAACTTTCACGCGTGATACTTTCTGGGTGCTCTGAGATTGTAGAGCCAATTATTCATGTTTTATGTAACATGTTTCATCACAGCTGGCAAGTGCACTCACCTTTTTACAATTATGATTCACCTGTTGTTTAGCATCGCACTACAATTAATGCCGAGAAATGAATGCTTCTAGTCAGTGACTCATAACACTGACAAGGGAATGGACATACCTGGGATAGTCATTCTTTCTTGCAAGGTCACGTAAATGTAACTGCAAGTTTTACATGCCGTGGTGAAAACGAATTCTGTGATGCTGATGTTGCAATGTTGTCACATGCTTTGCTACCTGAAGCATGTTGTAATACAAGGTTTGTGATGTACTTGTCATCATAGAGTGTGATAAAGTTGACCTATTTTTGCGCTTTTACGTTAATTTACATCTACCCATTTGGACATGATGTGACGAGTGTAATGCTGTCACTACACTCGGCGTTACATTTTGTTTGTGTTTGAATCCGCATTCATTACGCTTTACTTGCTTGCCTCGCCTGCGTATTCATGCTTGCACAGAAGTTTTGATACACCTAGCACAAGAGATGGCTAGCAAGCATATTGCCTCACTCCTACCAACGTACACTGAGCGTCAAAATGCACAGGATGCGGCGGTTGCGTTCATTCTGATGTGTTTTATGAAAATTTTTCGCAGCTTTTGCTGATGGTGACCATGAGTACAGAGTGCCAATCATATGTATTGCTTCCATCAAGTCTGTCACGACTATGATGGGTCAAGGAATGTTTTTATTTCATATTTCATGTGATATTTAAAGAAAAGGCTGCACTTTCACGTTGCTACCGCGTTTCATGTTCCACTAGGAAAGAAGTACTTTGTGATGTGCATATTGCATAAGACAATGCTAGCTTGGGAGCAGCAGCGAATGCAGTTCTTCAGATGAAGGGGCATTAAGCATTGCCTTACGACTGCTTCACGAGTACTACTGTTATTAAGTGGCAGCCTTGCAGACTCTTGCATAGTGACGAGGGTACAATTGTTTCCGCGGCTGTGGCATTCTATTTAAAGGATTCTTTGTATAAGTGTACTTCATCATCATCATGATCCTGGTTACGCCCACTGCAGGGCAAAGGCCTCTCCCATACTTCTCCAACTACCCCGGTCATGTAGTCCCTGCAAACTTCTTAATCTCATCCGCCCACCTAACTTTCTGCCACCCCCTGCTACGCTTCCCTTCCCTTGGAATCCATTCCGTAACTCTTAATGACCATCGGTTATCTTCCCTCCTCATTATGTGTCCTGCCCATGCCCATTTGCTTTTCTTGATTTCAACTAAGATATCATTAACTCGTGATTGTTCCCTCACCCAATCAGCTCTTTTCTTATCCCTTAACGTTATACCTATCATTCTTCTTTCCATAGCTCGTTGCGTCGTCCTCAATTTAAGTAGAACCCTTTTCGTAAGCCTCCAGGTTTCTGCCCCCTACGTGAGTACTGGTAACACACAGCTGTTATAAACTTTTCTCTTGAGGGATAATGGCAATCTACTGTTCATGATCTGAAAATGCCTGCCAAACGCACCCCAGCCTATTCTTATTCTTCTGATTATTTCAGTCTCGTGATCCGGATCTGCAGTCACTACCTGTCCTAAGTAGATGTATTCCGTTACCACTTCCAGTGCCTCACTACCTATCGTAAACTGCTGTTCTCTTCCGAGACTGTTAAACATTACTTTAGTTTTCTGCAAATTAATTTTTAGACCCACCCTTCTGCTTTGCCTCTCCAGCTCAGTGAGCATACATTGCAATTGGTCCCCTGACTTACTAAGCAAGGCAATATCATCAGCGAATCGCAAGTTACTAACGTATTCTGCATTAACTCTTATCCCCAATTCTTCCCAATCCAGGTCTATGAATACCTCCTGTAAACACGCTGTGAATAGCATTGGAGATATCGTATCTCCCTGCCTGACGCCTTTCTTTATTGGGATTTTGTTGCTTTCTTTATGGAGGACTACGGTGTCTGTGGAGCCGCTATAGATATCTTTCAGTATTTTTACATACGGCTCGTCTACACCCTGATTCCGAAATGCCTCCATGACTGCTGAGGTTTCGACTGAATCAAACGCTTTCTCGTAATCAATGAAAGCTATATATAAAGGTTGGTTATATTCCGCACATTTTTCTATCACCTGATTGATAGTGTGAATATGGCTTATTGTTGAGTAGCCTTTACGGAATCCTGCCTGGTCCTTTGGTTGACGGAAGTCTAAGGTGTTCCTGATTCTATTTTCAATTACCTTAGTAAATACTTTGTAGGCAACGGACAGTAAGCTGATCGGTCTTTGGCGAAACAAAGTGTACTTCGTCTGTGTTTAAATCATCATAATCTGTCGGCTGTGTGGATTTGGAACATTGACCATCCGTATGGAGGTGCGCTTGTTGTGTATACAAATTTTTCAATGTATTTTCCGCTGTACAAACACAGCCCTGTGATAGCCTAAGGGCACTGCACTTTGTATAAATAAATTATGTATTATGAAAACTCACCATTCCTGTGTCCTTCAGAAAAGGTTGACAACGGCGCTGCGCTGCTGCCTTCCTCTGAGGAACACGTCGTGTGGTGCCAGCACCTGGATGTCTCCTGGCTGCTCTGGCTCCTCAGCTGGTGGCACTTCCCCACCATAATCGTCCGATGTCCAGTCGCCCGCGTCCAAGGCAATGTTATGGAGAGCAACGCATGCATAAATAATTCGCGCTGCTCTATCGGGGCTGTATAGCAGTGTCCGAAAGCGCTGCAAGCAGCGGAACTTGCTTTTCAACACCCCGATACATCTCTCCACAACATTGCGCATGGATGCGTGCTCCTGGTTGTAGTGGCCTTCAGAGGTGGTGCCAGCATGGCTGCCAGGTACCGGAAAAAGCAGCCATGGCTCGAGAGCATATCCTGAGTCTCCTATTACAGAAAGTGAGAGCTGAGTGCTCTGCCCTAGTTAGGGGTACGCATTACGAATACTAACCAAGCAGATACTCGCCAGGCTGCAGTTGTGCGGCTAGGCGTGCACGCAGCGGGTTATGCTGCCACACCCAAGAGTCATGGCACGAACCAGGGAACCGGGGGTCCACAACAAGAATGCGAAGTTCCGCGTTGCACACCTGCAATGGGGAGCAATACAAAATAGCGCTGCAGATACGTTCAAAATCCGTTTTGCCATTCATATGCACAAAAAAATACACGTACGCTGGTACAAGTAGCAGACTGTTTCAGCCATAGGCGTGCACAGGGTCTTGCAATTGGGGGGGGGGGCAATGCGCCCCCCCCTTATGTGGACGCCTATGGTTCGCACTAATTGATAGCTAAATGAAAACTCGAGGCCCGATATTGCGCAAGAACCCCCATACGAGCCAAAGCCAGCCCATGTAATGGTTGTAAGTACTTCCGTGTTCAAAATGCTTCCATCGTGTCTTCCCTACAGTGTATCCATTTCTGCTACGACTACTGGGCATTTAAAACACAATTTTGGAACGGCAGACTGATTATGCACAACACATGGCACTCGCCATTACTCCCGACATGTCAGATTTCAACGAGCTCGTAAACAGTTCCCCGCATGTCCTCTTTTAATCGTTACATTACTTGTTATGCCAGCTTGGACATTAAACTGAACAATTGCAACTATGGGCGAGTAAAAATAGCGACAACAGTTTGAAGTAAAACATTCCAACGGTACTTACGACCATGACGTTTAGGGCGTAATAACCCTTTCTCGACATGAAGCTCGCCGTGTCGGCCGGGTTGAGTCCCTCTGGCTTCATGATGGCGATCAGCGTGCCGTTGACGCACGCTAGCACGCCTGGGATGGCGCCGCGTCGCGCGAACGCCGCCTTAGCCTCATCCTTGGCAGCCGGTGTCAATGGAAAGTCCACCAACTTTCGCCTGGCAGACACGGAAATTATGGCCTCCGTCACCTCGTGAATGGTGCTGCTCACGGCCGACTGTGCCATGCCTACGTGTTCCTCGCGACCAACGCTCCTCTGGAAGCTTCCGGTGCCGAAGAATCGCAGCGCGCACAACACCTTCCTTTCTGTGGAAAGGCTACTGGCTCGCTGGCATCCAATGATAGGGTCAAGCTCGTCGCACAAGCTATGCACTGTTCGTTTGGATAGACGAAAATACTGCTGGAACTCTTCTTCCGTCAACTCTTCAAATGCATCATCTACCTCGGGTCGTCGTCTCTGCGCGACTGTAGCAGCCGCACAGGCGACAGGAAAAGGCACGGCAGAGAAAAACGCCATCTTCTCCAACTGTTGGGAGCGCGGAATCGGATTGAACCGGATACGAAAGATGCTAACTGTCCCAATAACTTACGTTCTAATCCAATCCAAGCCGTCTGGTAGCCGTTCTAATCCGTTCTATCGCTCCGGACGGACTCTCCGTCCGTTCCGTGGCGTTCGTCCGTTAGCAGACGACACGGAACGATTATGAGCAGCAAGACGTCACGGCTCACGTGACAATTGACGTCATGGCATTCGTCGCGGTTCAAATTGACCAATCGTGTGCGGCTCGATGGAACGGACCGCCTCCGTTCTATTTTGGAACGCGTACAAGATCGCACCCCAGATATAGTTTTTTTCCCTTTATGTGCATGCGTTTGCTGCTGGCATGCGCAAGACCGTTTACTACAGGGATTTCACGAGATTTTTTTTCTGCTGTCATAACTCTACGTTAGTTGCACATTGGGACGAGCAGATCACGCAAACTTGACAAAACTGCTTCTTCGCGTCTTATACATCAAGCAGGCCGCCATGGAGGTGACCGTGCGAACACAATCTGTGGGCACCACCGCTGGCACACGCGGCCTTTCACGTTATGGTAAGCTTTTGCTCTTCCCTGTTGCCTTCCTGTTTGTGGAATCTGTTTCGTCTACAAGGAACGAAAACTATTTCTACTGTAACCGTTGAGTGAATGTACCGTTTATAACCAATATAGGAGCACTGTAGCAGCCAGAAGTGGTCCCTTCCGAGCCACTGCCCCGAACCCTCCAGCTAGTGCACAGCCTGCAGCTGGCCCTAGCGGAGTGGGAACCAGTAAGTGAAAAGGGAATATCCTGAAATGTCACAGCTTGAATGCACTGGACGTAACGTAGTTGTGTGTTTAGTTCATTATAAAGTGATACTTTTTCCAGGCTACCAACCCCGCGTGCAGCGCCGGTCTCGTGGCCCTCGTCGGGTCTCCCACCGGGAGGCCTTGGTTCAACGACTGGCCGACGACTACGCCAGAAGCGTCGTGCAGAACGACGAGACATACGAAGTCCGTGTGCCCTTGCCTGCTTTATATGGTGGAGCGTTAATAGAATAACAGTAGACAGGTGTAACATTTTTTAGAAATTTAATGAGCTGCGCAGAGGGACACTAACTAACATGCATGGCTAACACATGTTTCATTTGCTGAACTCAAATAAAAAACGAACAAAGGACTCAGGGAGACGGACGAGAACGTCATGATACATTATGTACATGGTTATAAACACGGACACTTGCAATCAATAACACAATGTAACAGCTTCATACACAGTCATCACAGCCATTAGCATTTCTGCAACAGGCAATGACTGGGTGGACTAGACAACTGGGACAATTGCGATCAATCACAGAATAACATCTTCATAAATTCCAATTTCCACTAAAGCTTTTTCTTTTGAGCAGTTTCACAAACATGGCAAGTTGCCTGTAAAAAATCACGCGTTTTAAAACACTGCTTTATATGATTTACTCGTTTCAAACCTTGGCCGCACACTTTTAAGTATTAGCTAATCATTTTTTCGCATATGCTTGAATTGCACCACACACATCGGATTGCGCATGCTGATTGTGATGGTCATCCCCCTTCACACAAAAAATTCATGTCGGAAACATTTGTCCCAAGGCAGCGGGGTAAATTGAGCGGCATATGTAAAATACACCTAGAATGCTCTGGGCCCTTCATCTTCGTAATTATGTGCAAAGGCTGTAGCTAACTCACAGTTCAAATTTAGCCTGCACATCGCCATAAAGTTTCCTTTATGTTGCCGCACTTAGAAACGCTATCGCTTGAATAGTTCATTGAGGACGATGGAGAACACAAACATCAACAAACTGTTGAAACATAAAAAAAGGAGAATACGGTTGATTAATGAGTTGCAATGGTTGCAATTAAGGCAGTAACAGGAAAGCTTTGCCACACAATACACTCAGTACTGTGGCTATTTCCACAAAGTTTGAAGTTGCTAATTTGTTCTGGAAGGCTGAGAAATATCACGCATAATAGCAGTGCGACAGCTTGCAGTGCTTGAATAACAATTTATATACAGGGTCCAATACATGCTTTCGCAGCAAAATGCAACATAGGGCCTAGCATTCCTTGCTACAGTGATACATGTCATCGTCGCTTGCTCATTCGCAATCCCAAACTCATTGCTATGCCATCTGTTAACTTTCCAGCGACTCGATAGCTTAAAAGTACAAGTGGTATTGATATTTCTTTGCACAACTACACGAAAAGCAACAACAAAAAACAGATACTATGGTGCCGACAGAGAACATAGAAAGTGTTTGTCCTTGACTCCATAACTGATGAACATGTGGTAATCTGAGTGAGCATACTTGCAGTTGAGCGCCTTTATACCTAAAGTGCTTGGGACCACCAAAATCATACGTTTTACAGCTCACTTTGTAAATTTCGCGCACAGCAGGCCTCACACTAGGAACCGACCGAACATAATTACTCTTTCGTTATACAGGTCACTTTGCTGTAGAGGTGCTTGGCCGATTGTGCGGGAATGGATGCTGATGTAATGATTTCTTTCTAGCTTCTTCGTGGTATCCGCCAGGGCGTGGACCGGCTGGCTGCTGTCGAGCGGCAGGCTGACCAAGTTGCGGAGGCACTGCGGCCAGTGCGCCAGCTTATGCACGAAGCAGTGGCTGCAAGAAGGCAGTAGAAAATTTGAAGTTATTTTTATTTTATTATTTTTATTATTCGTTGAGTATAATAACATTGATCTCATTTTGCCCACTTAAATATTTTTTTACTGATCTCTAAACCTTGAGATGTTACTCGAAGATAGCAGAAATGAAACAGTTACTTTATTTCCGTTATGTGCACAAGAAATTGCATACTATTTCTGTAACTTTATCGTTAGTATGTTTTAGTATTTTTTAGCAAGTATGATTAATATGTTTATCGTGTTTCAGTCACATGAGTTAGATGGCAGCCATGCTAGTGTTTGCTCTTTCTGTACTCTGGTGCATGGAGGTCCAATTTTTTTTCTTGCAAGGTTCCACATCCAGCGTCTACCTGAAATCACTAGATGGCTGCTTTAGAATTGTGTTACACATTACATATAGTGAAGCTCACTCTTGAATGGAAATGATTATTTTGTGGCTGACGGGGATTCTCCAGCTAACAGCTGATGCCTTGTACGCGGAGAAAAACAGTATTAGTCATATTATTCCTGCCATTTCTATCGAAGCACAGAGTTCTAAGTCAGGCTTGCGTGATGTTTATTTATATGCTTACCACTTTTCTAATCGGAGGGTAATAAGTGTTACATGAAGCACTTCTGGCTAGCCACATAGGCTCCTGCTGTGATATTTTTTTGCTACTACTTCCACGTAATTTTATATATGCTAAGCTGCAGCTATGGAGTGCATTACTGTATCTGATACTGAAGAGTAGTTCAAGGTGCTGTGATTTGTGACATACACACGTCCTGCAGGCTTCCTGCTACAGCAGGACGTTAGCCCAGCTCATTGTCACATATTTCATCACTGTTACTACTTCAGAAACGTTGTTTGTGGGGGTATCTGAATGCAGAATATGTAGTGGCCGACATTTATATGTATTTTTTGGGTGACACGAGCGTGTTTACAAAGTTGAAGCCATGAAGTACCTTGAAGTAATACCATTTCCTTGAGCTACACCATGTCTTGATTTTACTCCATGCTGGCTGAATATACATGAACAATGTGCCCGTTGCAGTGTGAAACGAAATGTTCTTCTGAAGTTTCAATCTAGCTACCCAGCTGGCTATAGGGATGGACAAAAATGTCGAAATAGCACATTTCTTCGTGCAAAACATACCGCTGTCTGTTTTATTTTCATTATTCCCTGTTATAACAGTGTGTCGTTTTGTATTTTGTGTTTCTAGTTGTTTAAGAATATAATTACAAAAGAAAGAAGAACCCGGAAAAGAGATGCAGCAGCACACCCGCTCAGGTGCTTGTGCTGTTCTTTGTATTCTCCTTGAATTTTCGTTCTCATCAGGAACAAAGTTGCCCAGCAACACTTTTTGAACGTCTCTCTTCAATTGTTTGTAAACCTTTTGTTACTGTGACACGCCCTGTGAAAATCCTCAATGGAGATTTCAGTATTAAAACGAATATTTTTGAAAATGCCTTGCATCCTTCTTGCATCCTTGCAAGGAAAATGCTTGAAAATGCTGAAAATGCCTTGCATCTTTTTTCACGCCTATGCTGGAGAACTCACCTGACTTTACCGTTCAGCCCCACGACGAGCCTGCTGTTGCTGCCTCAGCTGACGATGCAGCGCACGCAGATGAGTGGTACGCCAGGTAGGGGCCGCAGAGAACAGGTTGACAACCTGGCTCCTCATCTGCTTTGCCCTCATGAGCAGCTCTCTGGGCGTTTCTTGCCGGCAGGTGTGGTGCCCTTCAGACACAGGCAAGCCCTGTTCCTGCCTTCAAAGCAATGTTGTGGAAAGCGGCGCAGGCTGCCACGATTGTGGCTGCATCCTTGGGCTGATAAAGGCGGGTCCGGTACCTTTGAAGGCACCGGAACCTTGCCTTCAAGACGTCAATAGCCCTCTCCCCAACGTTCCTCATGGAGGCATGGGCCCGGTTGTAGCGCCCCTCCGGAGTGTCAATGCCTGGATGGCCTGGCACAGGTGTCAGCAGCCGTGGCTCAAGAGGGTAGCCTGAGTTTCCTGCACGTTGGAAACTGTGTAATATACTTCACCGACTGCAACATGTCTGCAGCACTCGCCAAGCACCCATTCTCCACGTCGCAGGTTACGTGTGAGGCAGCCTAACAGTGGCGAGTGCCTCCTCACGTAGGAGTCGTGGCAGGATCCGGGGAAACGGGGATCGATGTCCAGGATGCGCATGTGGGCATCACACACCTGGAGGGCAGAACAAACGGGCAGAAAATGGTTTAGAATAATCAATTTTAGCTGGAATATTTTCGTATTTCACGTCATGCTGACAGATAAATAGTCTGAATGAAATGTTTTGCACCAAAATGATTTCATCATACTTTCCCAGACACAGCTGCATTCTTTCTCACATTAGTGAAAAGCAATCTCCGAAATAGTTTTCTTTAATTATTGCAAGAAATGTGCAAAAAGCTACATTCACGAGATTTGTGAATTAACGCTCACCATAGCCGCCTTTGTCGTCCAATGCGTACTCTTATACTCGTACCGCAAGGGCACTATCGATCGCGATCGATTTGATTCGGTTCGAAATTATCAACCGCGATTACCTGCCTCCCGCAGCTTAAGAGTCAATCTGGACCGAGAAATCCAATTCCGAACGGACTCGATCACGATCGATATTGCTTTACGCGGTACCAGTATTGTACACACTACGACGACATTACATGAAACCGATAACCTATATAAAAGATGAAAGCGTGCAAAAAATGGCAGATCGTGAGTACTTACGATCGTAGTATTCAAGGCGTAGAACTCTTTTCTTGACATGAAGCCTGCAGACTCGCCCGGACTGAGTCCTTCAGGCTGTTTGATCGCTGAGCGTCCCGTCGACACAGGCCACTACACCGGGAACGCGGCCGCGATCCGCAAAGGCCGCCTTTGCACTAGCCTTGCCGGCCGTTGTCAACGGGAAGCTCACCCAACCCTGTTGCCGGCCCACCACGGTTATTGCTTCCGCAGCTGCGTGAATGCTCTCGCTCACGGAAGCCTGCCCCATGGATACGAATTCTCCGCTGCCGATGGATCTTTGGAAGCTCCCCGTCGCGAAGAAACGGAGAGCACAAAGCACCTTCTCTTGCGTCGTGATGCCACCGGTTCGAAGGCCACCGATCGCGTCTTCCAATTGCTCGCAGAGCCAGCGCACAGTGCTCTTCGAGAGCCTGAAGTGCTTGCGGAACTCTTCCTCGGTAAGCTCGTCAAATGCTTCCCGATAGATGCGTCGCCGAGGCTGCCCGAGAGACTCCAAAAGCTCGACAATAGGAGCGGCCATCGTGACTCGTGAGCTCCGAACCGCCGAACAATGAACGCGATTCTCCGAGCACAACGTGAAACGGCGAGCTTTCTCGACAAATGCGCTCACATCAATCAAAATTAAAACAGCGCAGGCACAACATTTAATTTCACTGTGATTAGAGTTGTTTTCAATAATGAACATCGCAAATGTTCGGCGATTGCGGATCGCGTTTTAATCTCGAAAAGCTGGACCCCCGCCAGGGCCAGCCATGTTCGGCGAGCGACGACATTACGAGCAGACGACAGGTGCATCGTCTGCTACTAGCGCTGCTATTGCAACGGCCATTCATTCTTCGAAATGAATGCCCTTGTCGACCGTTCCACGCTAGCGGCTGACTCCACTCGGTTTTGGAATGATTGACAGGAGTGTGACGTAAACGCATTTTGTGGTCCCGCCCCGGCGCGATGGCCCCAGTGACGAAACGCGCGGGCGCCAACGAATCACGAGAGGGCAAGCGAGAGAAGGGAAAAGCGTGCTGTTTGCGCGATCGCACCCCTGGTAAGTTATTGATCCTCAAGCTGTTAAATAAAATTACGCTCTCGTATCTTATTGAACTAGCCCAATAAGCCATAACATGGCCACAGCCACTTTTATGCATACCATAAAATGCAGTGCCACTGTGGAAAATGCTGCATGCTTTCAGTGTTGCAGTTGGCTGCACGGCCACCACGTGGACAGCGACCGCGACGGGTGGACACCCTCTCGACCACGTCGTCGCAGTGGGCCCGCAGCCTCGAACACGGCGCCGAGATGCTGCATGTTGGTAGACCCTTTGGTGTCATTTTACATGAAGGACATATATATTCTAATGCTCTGTCATCATCACGAATCTGCAAAACAAACCAACTTGGTATATAAACCAGAAGTACGCGTTGTTTTTAGGGCTCGGTATCGTATCTTGCCAACGATTAACCGCCGGGAAAAAGGTTGGTTAGCGCTGAAAAGTGCTGTTTGGTGGTGAGAGATGCATTTGAATAAATCACGGAAGAGTAGTTCCAGCAGGTCTTTGTCCAAACGAAGAGGGCATAGCTTGTACAAGACGCTTCACACTGCCAAAGGATGCCATCAGACCAGTGGCTGTTCAACAGAGAGGGAATTGTTGTGCACGTTGCAATTCTTGACAACGGCAGCTTCCAGCCCTGAGCTGGTTGCGAGTAATCAGCAGCTGATGCGAACCGTTACATCACGATTATTCATTCCAGGTGCGGTGCTGCGGAGGATTGAAGAATCCACCACCCGCCTCGCTGACGCGGCAGAGGACAGCAGCGGCTCAAGAAGGCATCGTGAAGCAGGTTCGGTTTGTTTGTATAGTGTACCTGTGATTTGCAGTGTTACGATGCTGTAGCATATACGTTGTGGTGATGCCCGAATTCTCAGTATCTTGGAAAGTGTAAGTAGTGCTCTGCGGTGCTGTAAGGACGGCTCATAACAGTCAACATATAAACTTTGGATAGGCGATGTTCTGTAGGCACCGCTCGTCAGTCGTAGGCCGAGATTATGAACAGGATCGAGTCACTTGATGTAGGACTGCCTAGCTGCACCCTAACCTACACTACCGTAGTCGAGGATGCTACGTACAAGAGACCGGTATATACGTAATAGAAATGTTCAGTCAGATCCCCAGTGCTTGCGCGATAAAAGTAATGATATTTTGTGCGTTATTTGCTTTAATTTTGGTTGCGTTAATGTGGGCCAGGAAATTCAGTTTTCTGTCAAAAGTTACGCCTAAACATTTGTAGTCTTTGACCGCCAGCGTTGTACCATACCATGCGAGAACTGGAGTGCAGTGTAACCCTTCCTTCTGGGAAAAGAGAACTGTGACAGCTTTGTCTGTTGAAAAATGAAATCCATTTTTGTGAGCCCATTGTGTAAGATTATGGTTATGTGTAGTTGTGTTTCTCAAGTGGGTAGATTTGAAGCGCGGCAAGCCACTTACAGATCGTCGACATATGAGTGCACAACAGAGATGGGAATATCTTATTAGCTGAGTTCATTTTGACTATGAAAAGGATCGTGCTCAGTATTAAATGGCGTTCCACCTATGTTGAACGCCATTTTCTTGTGTAAATGTCCGTGAAAGTATTGTATCGAGACGTGCTTGAAATGTTCCATTTGACATGAAATCACATACACAAGCGTTCTACTGCGAATTCCCAGGTCAGCCAGGTCTCGCAAGGTTCCATATCGCCACGTCGTATCACGCGCCTTTTCTAAATCGAAGAAAACCGTGAGACAGTATTGTTTGTATAGAAACGCGTCACGTATTTCCTGTTCCAGTCGCACGATATGGTCAGTGGTGGAGCCGCCCTTTTTGTATCCGCACTGGCGCATGTCTATTAGGCGTCTTGTTTCAGGAATGAATGCGAGTCTTACGCTTATGATAGATGCTTTCATAGGATCTGGCAAGACAACCCGATGCAATGGGTCTATAGCTGCTAAGAATGTTGCGGGTTTACCAGATTTCATAAATGGCACTACTACTGCATTTGTCCAGTCTGTAGGCATCACCCCAGACTCCCATATTTTGTTGAAAGATTTAAGAAGTGTCCCTACCGATGCTTGAGATAGGTGTGCCAGCATTGTGTATATCGACACTGTCAAGACCTGTTGCCGTTTTTTTTTATCGGCAGAAAAAACTAACTTATGCATTGAGGGGGGGGGGGGGGTATTATAAATTTCAGCTCAGGCCCCAGTGGTGAACAGTCTGTTTCTTCGCCGATTCTTTACATTTTAGAAATGTATGAATAGTGTGCTGAGCTGGAGATGTAAAAGTGTTCACCTAATAGGTTGGCCTGGTCCTGTAGTGTTGTGTGCCGGGACACGTAAGCAGTGGTATTGTGTAAAATGAACACTCTCCTCTAAATTTCATCACCTGGTCCCACATTCGTTTTGATGTGACCATACTATTAATTGAAGATGTATATTTTTGCAACGATTGCCTGAATAAATCGTGCTTTGGCTTGTTGGAAGTTTTAAGAGGTTGCTATAGGTGGGGTACTTCCATAGGATTCCCCAGGCCTTATTTCGTTCTTTTTTAGCGTCGGAATACTCCTTCCGTCCACCATGCGTACAGCTTCTTGCGCACAATATCCGATCACTGGGATATCGGCTTTTCTGCCACTGAGATTATGACTTCAGTAATCTTTCTTTAAGTTCATGGACGCTTAGGTCTGGCGAGAAGAAATCCAGTTTCGAGTTCTCCATAAAAATCAGTCAGTTTACGAGCTGTAATTTCCATCGGCGTGGCCTAGTGCTTAAGGTTGATGGTGATGATAAAAGTTTAATGACTGCGGGTAAGTGGTCACTACCATATGACGTGTCGATGGTTTCCTATTTAAGATAATTAAAGAGACGGTGAGCAAGAAGGTAAATCTAGTAATACTTGTTGGGGAGCTAGTTGGCGCATGTTTCCAGAAGAGGGTTGTAGCGCCGAAAAAGACAACATAGCAAGCGAGACGGGACCCGTCTAGCAAGCGTCCCGTTGTCTTTTTCGGCGATACAACCCTCTTCTGGAAAAGTAAATCTAAACAACTAAAACAACTAAAAGTTGGTGAAAAGTAGGTCGGGGCACCTGAATTTAAAACGCAATGTCATTGGTTAAACGTAACCTTCAACCAGCTGTCCTCCGTCAGTTTTGACTGCCCCAAAGAGTACAATGAGCATTAAAATCCCCTAATAAAAGAATAGGTTCCGATAATTGATCTGTTAAATTTTCTATTTAGCAGTAAGATGGGTGTGGGGTTGAATATACAGTGAACAAATGGTGACGGTCTTGTAAGATAGAATGGTGACAGCTACGGCCTCTAAAGATGTATTCAATTGCACATTTCGGATAGGAGTGCCCCCTGTACGATTATAGCTACTCCACCTGACAAACGCCTCCAACATTCGCGGTCCCATCGGACAACCGTGAAACCTTAGAGAACTTGACTATTTTTGGGGCCGAGATTTGTTTCCTGGAGACGCACTCCAACTGGCGGAAAGCTGTTGATGTATTTTATGTCACCTGAATTGTGAATGAGACATCTACAAGTATAACGAATAAACGCCATTTTCAAATTGAAAGGTAAGAAATAGCACTAGGGAAATAATAAGAGGTAAGTTGTTAGGCGATAGATTTAACAAAGGCTAATAATACAAAGGAGTGATAACCTTCATGTTATCGCTTTCTTATTTAGAGTGGTTATTGGGACTTTGTCCCTCTTTCCGCACTCGAGAGAGCGCTTGTCCATCGGTGTCGATGACACCGGGGTTTTTGCGTCGACCTCCATCGCTCTCTCTCTCAGGCGCTGGAGGACGAGAGTTGGGCGCCGAGACAAGCGTCTCAGGCCTTGAAGTTCGCTTGATCATAGGGCCCTGCGGGACTGGTGTCTGCACGGCCTTTGAAGAGGATAGAGCAGCGCCGGCTGCTTCCACCACGGGGGCAGGAGCGGGGCGGGGGGGGGGAGGGTCACTGCGGGACTATTTTTAGCTGGGAGGACTCCGGAGGCCTCTGTGACGCTGCACCCGCCTGTGTCACATCGGCATAACTTCTTCGCGAAAGGTATGACAATCGCTTTCTTGCTTCAAATACCAAGATTTTTTTCATTCAACAGTTAATGCAATTACCTTTTTGTTTTTCCAGCAAGGGCAAGACCGCGAGTAACCTCAGTGATCTCCTTTGCAGCTCACACAATGTGGCGGAGGTGCAGTTGTCAGATTGGCGACCACTGGAGCTGCATTTAGCACAGGTGTTTGGGCTCGGCATGCATGTGAAGCATGTCCGAACCTTTGGCACTGAAAAATCGTCTGGGGTTCGGGATATATGTACTCGCATTGACTTTCACATAAGCTGCATCGAGCGATGTAGGCATTACGCTTGTTCCCGAGGTGAGTACAGCATGTTTGGTGGGGATTTCTTCGTCGTTTCTGCGGATTGCTATTCTTTTCTGCTTGTATTAGGTGTTCTGTGGGCTGACACTACCGCGTCGCCAATACTAGCAAGTTCAGAGAGCTTCTCTGCTAGAGATTTTCGAGGTGTTGTATGTCGGTCCGATTTTGTCTTATTTATTTATTTATTTATTCGGTATACCTACATCGCCTGTACGGCATTATCGTAGGGGGGTTAAAATACAGGTGGTCACAATGGAAACATATTCAGCAACATCAAAAGAATACATCAGTAAATAGAACATAGTTTAAGCACTGAAATTCGCAAAAGCGGAATAGAAACTAACAAAGTACATAACAAAGTGAGTGACAAAATAACTAACTAACAAAACAGAAAAAAAAGTAGCGTATGTGCAGAGATGAATAACAGAACAATCAAAGAATATGACTCTCAATAGCATTTTCAAAACTAGAAGCTGCCATCACTTCATTAGGGAGCTCATTCCAATCGCTAATCGTGTTAGGAAAAAATGAATACTTAAACACATTGGTACGGCACTGATAAGCTCTAATTTTGTTAGCGTGGTCTCTCCTAGATGAAACGTAATGCGGCTCCTTGATGAACAGTGTTTTGTCGATACCAGTTTTACTTTTATATATATTGTAAAGGAATTTGAATCTTAGGATTTTCCTGCGTGAAGAAAGAGTTTTCCAACCCAACCCTTCCCTTATTCTGGATCCTCTGGTAGTAAAATTATAATTTCCTGTTACGAAGCGTGCTGCTTGCTTTTGGACGCGTTCTATTTTTTCTGTGAGGTTTATACTGTATGGATCCCAGATAACGCATGCATATTCTAGAATAGGCCTGATGTTTCAGGCATTTGGCCACCGGCAATGGAGAGAGCTTTCTTACTGCTGATTTTGCTGTGGACAACATAGTACTTAGGGAAAGATGGAGTGTTGCTCCGAAAGAATTCGAACGGTGCGGCATTTTTTGAGTTACCGATCATGGACAACAGAGGCTTGTGCTGCTATAAGAAAATGTGTATGTTCGGCAACAGCGCCGACCGCCCACCACGGTGCCTAACGACGGACGCGGCACAGCTTGTATACATCCAAGTGCACGACGGAAGCCGTACCCCATCACTATAACCGAATACGGTGTACCCAAGGTAGGATAGCCACACAAGGCTAACCCTTGCTGCCTGGAAGATCGGAGGAAAGAAGAAATGAGTAGTAGACAGGAAAGATAGAAAGTGAGAAAGACGAAGGTTCGAGGGAGAGAGCGACAGGAAACGGCAACTACTGATTTCCCCGGGGTGGGTCAGTCCGGGGGTGCCGTCTACGTGAAGCCGAGGCCAAAGGGGTGTGTTGCCTCCGCCCAGGGGTCGTAAAGGTCAAACAACCAGCAATGGCTCAACGCCCTGGATCCCCTTTTCCCCGGACACGGCTAAGCCGCGCACGGTTAAAGGCGGGAGGATCCAACGCTCGTGCGCTCAGGTACGTGGTGACGCAACACATCAAACGCCTGCTGACGCAGACGCGCTTGCGGGGGAGTAGCATGGGGTGGCAGGAACCGCTACAAAATCACAAATACATCCAGCACAGGACAAGTGTCAGCATATCGCTTTGAGAAGCTGCGGCAGCATATCTTACAGAAGTACATGGGAGGAGTGGTAAACATCTTTGTGTGTCATCCAATGCTGCTCAAAACACTGCTAGAGCCTACCGTTGACGTCGTGCACTACAAACTGCTCTCTATGCGCTGTACGTGCCTGTTGCGCGGAAGGCTAACGCAATTTGTCTTGCACGTGCTGAATTTCCGCGCAAGTATAGCATCTGTCTGTGTCGCGGTGCTGCACTGTGTGAACCTGTGCTTCAGGAGGCATACGGGCGCTCGCCGTCGTGGGCGTCTTGTTCCCGGAATAAGCGGCCCGTATGCGGCATGTCTGCGTCAATGCAGAGATTGTAGTGCCGCACACGTTGCCGAAATTGTTGCTGCCTTTTCAGGCTGTAATGCAAGGCGCGGTGACGCTGCAGGCATTGGAAGTGGCTCTTCAGGATGCATCCAACGGTCATACGCTGGTCTTGTGCAAGCGTGGGCAGCGTTGTAACGTCCTTCCAGTGTGTGGAGGGCAGGCTGACCGGGCGAAGGCGTCAAGAGCCATTGCTCAAGGAGATAAGCACTGTCACATGCACACATAGATAACAGATTTTTGCCATCTTGCACATTATACAACACAATCACGCACCGCGTACTGTTTTCTTTCCAAAGCAATTTCGTCACTACTTACCAGCAGGAACTCGCCGTCTTGGATGGCAATGCGGCCGCTGACGGTGCTTCTGCGGGGCTTTACTTCTGCGAAGCGGCGCGTGTCACCACACGTGGGCGTTGTGACATGAGCCAGCAAACCGCGGTACTAATGTGGAGGACCCTCATGTACGAGTCACACCAGGAAAACATCAGACACTAGTGCGAGCGATGCTAATGGCTGTCTATCAACTGTCGCTCCATCAGTGCAGTTTCGTTTAAAACGTACATTGGATTAAGCGCGTCCCGGCAACGGCTACTTAGCCTTCTGTGCAGGAGGGAGCTTCGGGGCGACAATTACGATGAAAGTGCCATCAGCAGACCAAATCGCACGCCCGAGCCTGCCGTCCTGCAACAGTCCTTGCTTGACGACTGCTCGATCGCTGGCAACCGCGGCCAGGGCGACTTTGGCGATACGCCTGTGACATGTCAATAGTCGTCTCGCTGCCGACTGCCACGCTGCCTATGTTGCAAAGAACCTGAGCACGCAGATAAATTGGTCCTCAGCGCCGGGCCCCCCGCGGAGCAGGTGTGCCAGACCACTGCAAAGCAGTCGGACAGTACTCTTCATTCGGAAGTGTCGCCGAAAAGCCTCTCCCGTTATGGCGAAGGCGTCACGGCTGGGCCGGGTACGTCATTCACGCCGTCAGGCAAGAAACCACACGAGCAGCAGTGCGTTGTTCATGACGGAACTGTAAGCTGCTCCAAAACACTGCCATCGAAACAACAGAAGAACCACAATTATCAACAGATATCGCCGCAATACAACGCGCGTAAGACGCCACCAAGAAAGACTACAAGCTACCTTTCCAGTCTCTACTACACCAAACGAACGCCAAACGACGTGTTCATTTGTTGCATATATGTCAAAAGCACCCATCGACACCATGACGTTGAAATGATCCAAGCCGGCACTGGGTGGCGATGCTTACTTTCTGGCTTTTCTAAAATAGCCAATCAGCGTGCGCCGTTGGCGGAGGCGACGCCACAGCAGACAACGCCAGCGTCGCTCGTCTGTCTGCTGTGCGGCACTCCTCACACGCGTCATCGCGCCTTCGATACACATTCAACTTTCTAAGCAACAACTTAACCAGACATCACCTGTCGTTTTTAAATTTACACTGTACATGAGTAATATTCAAAACAGTATCTATTATTGGTAAACATGTTTCTGGTATGAGAGCAACTACCGTAAGAATCCAGGCGGCGATAGCGTCGCCTACGAAAATCGGCCCCATTGGCCCTATGGGAACGTCAGGGGCTTCATACCAGCGCATAGGGCAGCCTTGCACCGCCAGCAAACACAGCAAAAAGCGCAATATCTGAGCTGTCCCCGCAAAACACGTGCACGCGCTACGCACCAACGCGAACTTGCACGACATTCACGTTATGTGAAAAATTCGGCATCGGAGGGAAATTTAACGTTAGTAGTGTAAAAGATACAACGGTCAAGTTGAACAAAATTTTTTTAAGTGGAGATGATGACAGGAGCCTGCAGTCGACCAGCTCTTGAACAATTCATTTATATTGCACTTCGCAGTCTTCCTGCAGAAGGGTGGACGCTATGGTGAAAACAATTCCTTCAAATCTCAATTGGCGATTATACGGCACCCTTATCTTATGCTGTAGTCTACTCTTCGGAGCACAAAATGCTACCCTGTACGAATTGACGTAACTCACGCTAGAATGTCTAATGGAAGTGGGCCACATAAAATACTTCGTTTAGGTTTACACAAAAGGCAATGTAAACCAGGCCAGTCGATAGAGCTTTAACCAAATATACAGATGGAACAGAACACGGCCAAGGGCGCATTCTGACCGAAATGGTAATAGAATTGTATAACAAGTAAAGTATTTCCTGTATCTTTATATAAACGGCACAGCAAATTAGGTGAGTCGATACAACACCACATGAACCTACAACCGTGAACAAATGCGACAGAACCACAGAAGCTTGAATACAGTACTGTAAATTTATTGAAATTTTCTCACATACGAAAACGTTAGAGCTTTACACAAAACGACCACAAACAGAAAGGAGTCGGTACGATTATAAGGGAACCAACCTTTAAGCGAGAAACGGTCACAAGCACGGAGACCTCTCGAGCGCGAACACGCGAATGAAATTTTCACAGAAGTATATCACATAACACACACATCGTTGGGGTTCGCACAACGCGTATTCTTGGATGCATTCGTGTCTGTGACGCTTGTGGGTGTGTTTAAAATGCGAATTTGCTGGTGTTGTACGTGGCGCCTCCCCTTCGCCGCTTCTAAACGAGCAGTGCGCAGCAGCTAAAGCGCTTCGGCATTGCCACCGCGTCGGTCGGCACAGCTCAGAACACTCTCGAAGCCTACTCACACGCGCCGGCTCCTGCTTCGAAGTACAGGCGGCACAGGAGGAGCCTTCACCGCGTCGGCATCTTCGTTCCCCGACTGCTGCATCGGTCACACTCTTCTCAGGACGGCCATTCCGGCAACAGCAGCTCTTTCGCAGGCCGTCGGTGATAGCACCTACACGCAGGAAGGTAGCACGCGCAACTGACGACCAAGGCAACGCATGGCAACACCGTGGAAGCGGGGAGAGGGAGAGGCGACCACGCCAGCCGCCGCAGCCAATGGCGACCCGGCGTTCGTCATCATGTCACTCCGTCGCAGGAAATCGCGAAGCGCCGAACGCGCTCCTCCGAATCCGGCGAGGTCCGGCTTGCATCGGGGCTGCCGGCACCCCGCGTCTAAAGAGCTGCGTTTTAAAATGCCGGGCTTTGCCAGCATTTTGACGGTGTCGAAAAGATGAAAGGCGCCCAACAATCCGCCGAAATGCGTCCTCTTCTTTCCTGCGCTTTCCGAAGTTCCATTTTCTCATTCTTCCCTGGCTGCAGCCAATAAAATTGCGCGCCGCGTTTCGCTGAAGTCCCGAAGTGATCGCATCGAAAACCTTACGAGCAGCAAAAAAGAAGAAGAAAGAAAGAAAGAGAGAAAGAAAGAACAAGTGAGCTTGGCTTTCCGTGCTTCCTTGCCCGTGTCGCCCCGTGAAACGTGACGTTATCGCGGCGCGCTGTGGGCTTGCAGCTGCGACTTGGAAAAGAGAGTGATCACGGATGCTATCGAAAAACTTGCGAAATTTGAACAAAATCCTGGCTCTCCCGTAATCGAGAGTAGACGTAAGCATGAAATAGCTGTTGGTAAAGTAGACTGGTTGGAGTAATTAGGACGATTACTCACAAACGTAATTCGCGGCGCGCCGGACGCTGCAGGGCTGGTCACGCAGCGTGGCGCAATCTGTCGAAGGAGAATGGATGAATGTTTGATGGTTAATGGCGCAAGGGCCAGGTATGGCCAGAGAGCGCCATGCTAGTGTTTATGAGTTCGTAGTGCTCTGATGGGTTCTGTGAATTTAATGTGACGTGGCTGTAAAGGGCCAGAAGAGTTGGCGTAAATTACATAAAACCTACGCGTAATAAAATTATGGCAATGATTACTCACATGTACAATGAACACTAAAATTCATTAGTTAAGAATGATGCAATATACAAAATATGACGGATGCTAAAATTGCCTTGAGCAATACTGCCTCGCCAGAACCCTTGCAACACAAGGGCTTAGGGGCATGTGCTATACGAAACAACTATCACAGCGGCATCCCCTGAAGAGAGGAAGCGCTACAAATGTATGGCGCTAATGCCAGTAACACAACACCTTTCAGGAAACCTAGGACTGCGTTGGTGTCAAAGCGGTTCTGGGCCGTGGAACATTACAGGATGAAGGGGGATGTGCTGCCGGTATGCTAGGGGAAAATCGTGCTCTCATATTCGGCTTCCCGACACTCCAGGAGGACGTGAAGGACGGTCAGCCTCTCTCCGCATCTGCCGGAGGTTGGACGATCATTTCCAGTGAGTAAAAAGTTATTGGTGCCAAATGTCTGTCCTATACTAAGAAGACAAAATAGGACATCTGTTCGGCGTGATCTTGTTGCAGAAGGCTAGGAACCTAATTGGGCTTTATTAGGTGCAGCTTATTATTTGTTTCCACGTCCCACAAGCGTTGCGAGTGGTTTCGTAGTTTCCTTCTTAAGAAAGGCTTCAAGTATGTGACAGGGACTGCAGCGCGGTCGGAATAACAGCATACGATGAAGTTGATGTGGCCATCTGGTCCGCTAGAACGTTACCCTCGATGCCCCGATGGCCAGGCACCCAGCATATAGTCGCATGCTGGTTAGACATACATGCTTTACAAACGACCAAATAGAGTTCATTAATTGGTGGATTTTTTTGCTTAGAGAACGAGATCAAGGCCTTCACAACACTTAGCGAGTCCGTACACATAACTGATTTTTTTTTAGTTTTGGTTTTCTTATATGCTGTACAGTCGACAATAGTGCGTAGGCCTCAGCCGTAAAGATGCTCGTTTCCGGATGCAGTACATCGGATTCCGAGAAGGGACCGACGGCTGCATAGGACACTCCGGCATCTGACTTCGATGCGTCTGTGTAGAACTCCGTGCTGGAGTGCTTGTTCTGGAGTTCCCGGAAATGCATTTGGATTACACTCTCTGGAGCGTGCTTTGTAACTTGTAGGAAAGATATGTCACATTGTATCAGCTGCCACCCCGAGTGGGTAGTAGCATAGCTGGAGGCATTAAGCGATGTTTGAGGAGTGGGACATCCATTTCAACGCTAAGCCCCTCACACGCAGTGAAAAGGGCTGTCTTACAAAGGGCCGATTACGAAAGAGTGGAGCATATGCCATATCGTCGACGGTATTAAAACATGAATGTTGAGGATTAGAGTGAACTTTCAGAAAACATGTTTGGCTAATGTAAGTTTCTGCAGATGGAGTGAACGTTCATTTCATTCTACATATAAACTTTCAATGGGGCTTGTTCTGAAAGCGCCGGTGGCCAGTCGGACCCCTAGATGGTGGACCGAAACTAGCATTTTAAGCGCATTTTAAGCGAGGCCAAATGTATGGTATATGGTGCATTATCTTTGTTCAGCGGAATATACGTATACAGTCGCGATTTCTTTGAGGGTGAACACGGGAGCGCGTGGCTTTCCGTACTGCCGGCGCAGTTTAGCGGGGTCACCGAGGAGCAGTGCGCATGCGCTGTGGGTCTGGCGTGTGAGAATTCTATCATCGCGCGCATTGCGTCACGGAAGCACGAGCGTGTCGTCTGCTACACGCGCACCGCAACAAGGGAGCCGTACGCTTCAACAGTGGTAACAGTGTTCAACTTGAAACCACATTCAACACGATGTATGAATAAACTTGAAACTATGTTATTTTTTGCCGACGTTCCCAGATCATTGTTGGTCTGTAGCTAAGCTTTTGCGAGTCATGTGTATTATACTTGTGAGCGTAACAAGGACCATCCCTCTGTTCGAGGAAGGTATATATTCGTTCACATTACCGCATTTATCAGAGCCACCTCAGAGTGAGACCCGTGTTCCTGAAGACAAGAGGTGGATAATGGTAAAACTTTCGCTGAAAGAATATTTTCAGCACACCATCGGCACATTGGTGCAGAAGCCGTTGAAGAGTGTCAATATGATCATCCAAGCAATCAGGAAGGAAGGCATCTTTTCTGACGCCCCAGACCGACGTTGGGCAAGGGCAACGACAGATGAAGACGCGCTTATGGTAGCTGAAGAAGTGGATGATGATGATGAAAACGTTTCACTTAAAGAAAAAAAAGGAAGAGGGGAGTTAGGAGAAGGGTGGTCGGATCCCTATTCCGGAATTCCGTTGGCTAAGACCGCCGCCCTAGCTCTTTCCACGAGGGCTCGCTGGTCCTAGAGGGTTGAGCTGGACAAGGCTGCCTCCCATGCTTCGCACGTTGGCTGTTTTATAGTTTCTAAGGCACTATTAGCCTGGCAGGCCCATACCATATGGTACAAATCTGCTTTACGCCCGCAGAATTTACACTCGGCCGAAAAAGATTGTGGCTCAATAGCATGTAGCTTCACTGGGTTATTAAATGACAGGGTTTGTAACCTTCGTAAATGGCATTCTTCTGATTTGTCTAATCCGTTAACTGGGCCCGGGTATTTTCGTCGCGATAAGCGCAAGTGTTGTAATACGTCTGCATAAGTTATTAATGGCACTGGGAAGTCCGAGTCTTCGGGGAGGGAGGAGGAGGGACCCCGGGGAAGAAAAGCTCGGGCGGCAGCGTGTGCACGCTCGTTTCCCTCTGCACCCTCGTGACCTGGCACCCAAATCAGCTCTTTGCGCGAAGCGAAGACCCCAGATTGTTTGAGGATCCTGCAAGCTAGCGGTGCAATTCGGCCCCGCGTGTAATTTCTATATGCAGTTTGCGAGTCTGTAATGATGTATTCTGAACTAGGATGCGAAGCCGCCATGGCGATCGCCGCCTCTTCCAATTCTGCAATTTCCCCGTGCCGAACAGAAAGTCCATTGACCGTCTGCCCTTCATATACCACAGATATTGTGGAGACTCCTCCCACCGGACCTGCAGCATCTACGAAGAAGGCCCCCTCTAATTTAGAATAGATCTGGTCCATTTTCTTGGCTCTTGCCCTCCTCCTTGCTTGATGATATTCTGGGTGCATGTTTTTAGGAAGGGGCAGTGTCGCGAATTTGCCCCTCCACTCTTTCGGAACGTCTTGTCTTGTTGCCGTATAGTAAGGACAGCCGATATTTAGGTCCTCTAGTACCTTGCGTCCTGTTTTCGTTCCTGCCAATCTGGCATATTGACTTAATAGGTGGGCCTCAATTATCTCATCTGTTGTATTGTGCACCCCCAACTGCAGTAAGCGCTCTGTAGATGTTTTGACCGACAGTCCTAGTGCCTTCTTATATGCTGTTTTGATCATGACATCGAAATATTTTAAATCGCACTTCCACATCCGAAGGTACGGAGCTACGTACACAATTCTGCTGAGTATAAAGGCTTTGACCAACCGAAGAGTGTCGTTCTCCATCATCCCTTTCGTTTTATTGGTGATACGTGTGATCATTCGCATTACTTGTTCGCATGATGTACGGAGTTGAGCAATCATTGCTGCGTTGACACCCTTGTTGTTAACCAGTAATCCCAGGATACGCACTGTCTCCACTTCAGGGATCGCAGCGTCGTGCACCCTAATTTTGACCGGGGCTTCATCTTCTCGTCTGCGCATGATAAGAAGTGCCGATTTTTCCGGAGAGCAGCGCAGTCCGCACTCCTCGGCATATTTTTGGACTGTCGAAGCAGCCTCTTGCAGCGCCTCTTCCATCTGCCCCAGACTGCCCTTCGTCACCAAGACCGTGATGTCATCTGCATAGACGGCGTGCCGAATTCCTTCTATGCGATCGAGTTGCTCAGGCAAATTTATAAGATCAATATTGAAGAGCAGAGGGGAGAGGACGGCTCCTTGTGGCGTACCCCTGGTGCCCATAGGGATTGGCTGGGACCTAAAATCTCCAATTTTTACATTAGCCTGTCTGTCTAGTAGGAAGTCTCTGATGTATTCAAAAGTCCTTCTTCCACACTGTGTCTTCCGCAGGTTCTCCAGGATCTTTGAGTGCTTCACATTATCTAAAGCGCCCTTGAGATCTAGGACTAAGATGGCTGTGCTACTGCGTTTGTTGGGTGGGTCAATAACTTCCATCTTGAGCTGCAGCAGTACGTCTTGCGTGGATAGGCGCTCCCTGAAGCCAAACATGGTGTGGGGCATGTAATCGTTTTCCTCCAAATACGCTGAAAGTCTGGCGTGCACTGCTTTCTCCATCAGCTTGCCGGCACATGACGTGAGCGAAATCGGACGGAGGTTGTTAATATTTACCTCTTTGCCCGGCTTAGGGATAAAGCTGACGTCTGCCGATTTCCACGCCAGGGGCAGCTTGCCAGCTCTCCAGCACTCATTGATATAATCCGTCAGCTGGCCTAGCATTTTTTTGTTCATGTTGGCGAGCAAGCCGACTGTAACTTTGTCCTGTCCTGGCGTCGTACCTCTTCTCATGGTTAGTAGCGCCGCCTGTATTTCTTCTACTTCGAAGTCTCTGTCGAGTTCTGGATTATCTTTGCCTTCATACTGCAACACAGGCTCGTCATCTTTGGTCGTATAGAGGTATTTGCTCGTCAGGGCCGGCGCCAGCTGCTCATCCGTACCCTCATAGCCGTGGAGGGCTCTCTTGAGGTTCCGCTGCTGCTCTCCGCTCGTCTTGCTGGGTTCGATGAGGCATCGCAGGAGGCTCCACGTAGACTTTACGCCAAGCCCGCCTCTTAATGAGTCGCACTTGATTAGCCAGTTGTTTTTGGCTAAGGTCCACGCGTATTCCTCCGCTTGTCGTGTAATTTCAGCGATCTTGATTTTAAGCTTGCGATTGTGTTTTTGCTTTTTCCACCGTCTGCTGAGGCCTCTCCTGGCCTCCCAGAGGTGGAGAAGGTGGTTGTCGACTGCCGGGACATCCTCTGAGGTGTGCAGCGTTCTCGTAACTTTCTCTCTGGCAGCCAGAAGTGACTCAGCCCATTGCTCACAATCCTCAATAGGCGAGTCGAGCTGAGGACCCTTGGACTCTCGAAAAAGCGACCAATTCGTAAGCCGAGCTTGTCCCCTGTGTTTACGAGGCTTGTTGTGGTCTAGGCAAATTCGGAGTATATAATGATCACTGCCTAAGGTTTCGTGCGTATTTTTCCACTCGCAATTTTTAACATTTTTGACTAGCGTTAAATCTGGGCATGTGTCCCTTGAAACGCTATTGCCTATTCTTGTAGGATGCTGCGGGTCCGTCAGAATAGTAAGAGCCATATCCGATATTGCTGCTGCCAGTTTCCTGCCTTTTACGTTTTCGTTGTTGTAGCCCCAAAGAAAGCTGTGCGCGTTAAAATCCCCCACTATAATGAGAGGCGCAGTTTTTGCAGCCTGCATTGCTTTTCGAAAAATTTCGTCAAAGACTGCTGTCCTGTGTTTAGGGCGGCTGTATATGTTAAGTACGTACGCCCCTTTACTGGAACGAGTGTTAGGGAGGATGCGAATAAACACATGTTCTATTTCAGCATTAAGTTCGAGGTCTATAGTTGAAGCCGTACTTTCTTTATGTACAAGTATGCAAGTCGAAGTGTTAGTTTGATGCGTACTGTACGACCTGAGTTTAACTGCGACATTAACGTCCTGTAACGCGATTACATCCGGCCTCTCATCTAGACAGTCCACATACTGTTGCAGAGATTCCCGCTTACGTTTAAAACCCCTGCAGTTCCATTGTAACATTGTTAACTTAGTTTGACGAGCCATATTGCAAGCTGGAAGAGGTCAGTCCTTGTTCTTTATTCAGGTCAAGCGCATCATCAGACGCAATCTGCCTGGTGCCCATTTTTCCTGTCAATCTGGGTGTCTTAGTGCGCGAGCATTCAGCGAATTCTTGTAACTTACGGTCAATCCTAATCTCGTAAGCATGGAGTTTTGAGAAATGTGGCTCTAACATTTTATGAATCGTCTGCTCTGTCATTCCTTGTAAATTCTGCTCAATTTTTTTGCTTATCGTCTCTTCAATTCTTTCTACGCTAGCCTGTAGGCTTGGTAGCATGCGACATTCCATTTTCTCGATTTCCTCTCGCATGCGCTTTTCCATGCTTTCCATCCATGAACTGAATTTATTTGTAATTGCGTCCACATCTGCGCGTGTCGTACACTCCTCTGTCGAGGGTGCAGCCGCCAACGCTACGCTGCCACCCGACGCTCCTCGGCCGAATTCTGACATACGAGGGGGTGACTTAGTCGCACTACCTGACGGCAGCGGGGGAGGGTTGTCCTCCTCCATCGCCTGAGCTGAGGGTACCTGAAGTGCTCTAGAGTTTCCTGGATTGTTCGCTGCCGTCTTCTCTCTAAGTTGTTGTATTTCTAGTTTGAGCCTTTCGTTCTCAGCCCTAAGTCGCTCATTAGACAACGTGAGGGGAGGGGAGGCAACCACACTGGCCCAGCTCACCTTATTGCTGCTCGTTTTATTTCCGGGGCTGGGTTGTGGCTCTGGTCCATCGTGCTTGTCTGCTGGACGACTGCCTCCTTTAGGGCCCCCTCGGAAGGCTCCTGCATGCGGTCGAGGCGAAGGGGTCGCCCCCTGCGTCCGAGCTTGCAGGTCGGTGGCTTCGCTCCCTCCAGCTTTCCTGGAGTGATGTTGCTGACTGGCTTTTCCATTGACGGGCTTCCGCTTGGCCCCAGTTCCAGCACCGCCTCCCCTGTACTTTTGCGTGCACTGAATTGATCCCGTGGCATGAGGGACCCCGCGAATGAGGCAGCTGGGTTGACACTCGTGGCCCTCTTCTAGATCCGTCTCGCCGCAAGTCTGGCATCGACCGGCCTTTGGATTAGGGCAAACATCGGCGAGATGTCCGATCGTGCCGCAGCGGGGACAGGCTGGCGTCGTCTTGCGGTAGAGGCGAACCGGCACAGCTTCGCCCCAATAATAAACGTTGAAAGGCACCCTCCGGCCCTCGAACGTGATCGCTGCTACGTTGGTCTCTCCTAATTTTCGGACTCCTACTAATGGAGCCTCCTCTGGCGAATAAATGGCTTGAGTAATATCCGCTTCAGTGGCTGTGGGATCCACTTGAATAACACCACGGCTTGTGTTGTCTGATGACTTGAGGTAGGCTTGAACCGCTCGGGCCTGTCCTCCGAATTGGAGCTGTCCGATTGCAAGGACCTGACGAATAAGTTGGGCGTTCTTGATGCCAATAATAATTATATTCTGGTCCCAGGCCGGCCAAATAGCGAGCGCCTGCGACGCCCGCGGAATGCCGGCAGCAGCGTACGTTGCTTCCCCGATCTGGTTGCTGCCCTTAAATTGTGCGAGGTTCAGAGTTCCCTTTGGCTTGATTATGACCACAGCGTCGTCCGCTCCGAATTTCGGCATGACTTGTGGCTTCCAGCGTTTACTTTGAGCGTGCTTGCCAAGAGCCAGAGTGGTGACGTGGCCGTCACTGCCGCCACCGTGGCTGCGTTGATGTTCGGAACGGGCGCGCGTCGAGGTTGCTCGCTCCCACTGTTCCAACTTTTTCTGGATGGTATGCTCCGTAGTTTCATAAAAAACTGGCGTCTCCGCGGTCGAAAGCTCCATTTCTCGCATGCTGTCTGGGTCATAGCCCCGTACGAGAGCCATGGAGGCCGCGTCTGGTGCCGCGTCCGCGACTACCGCGCCTACGGCGTTCGCGTGGTTGAAGAATAGAGTCCCGTAGAACTGCCAAAAATTGGCCCACCTAGATAATAATGATGTTCACGGGTTCCTGGTAACTTCACGGATGTAGTCCAACTGGTTTCGGGCGGTGCAGAACAAATGTTTGGCGGCAGGACATCGATTCGATGGAGCCGACGTGAAATGCGTCCACTCTCCTTGACAGCTCGCAGCGCCCCCCTGCAGAAGTGGAGAATCTCTTTCAGTCCCCGAGGGAACTGCTCGATCTGGACGCTTCCGTTACCATACCGCGACGCCTCAAGAGTACTGGTTTGCGAAGTTATGTGGCTACACAAAAGCCCGTTCTCACCGCCAAGGGAGACATACGAAAGCGTCTCTGTACACTATATACATGGGCATAAACACGGACACTTGCAATCATTAACACAATGTAACAGCTTCATACACAGTCATCACAGTTGCAGCCCAGCAAACAGGCTATGGCTGGGTGGTCTTGAGAGCAGGGACGCTTGCGATCAATCGCACAATAATAGCTTAAGACATTCCAGTTTCCACTAAAACGGTTTCTTTTGAGTAGTTTCCCAAACTTCGCAAGTTGTCTTTAATTAAATCACGCGTTTGAAAACGCTGCCGCACATGACTTACTCGTTTAAAACTTGTTCCCACACATTCAAGTATTTATTAATCAATTTTTTCGCATATGCTCTATTTGCACCACACAGATTTGATTGCGCGCGCTGATTGTGATAGTTCTCGCTCTTCACATAAAAATTCATGTGGGAAACATTCCTCCCATGCAAGCGGGGTAAATTGAGTGGCGTATGTAAAACACACCTAGTTTGCTCTGGACCCTTCGCCTTCATATTTACTTGCAAAGACTGTAGCTAACTCACACTTTAATGTTAGCCTGCACATCACGGATAATGTTTGCTTTATTTAGCGCAATTATAACCCTATGTTTTGCATATTTCATTGTGGACAATGGCGAACACAAACACCAACAAACTATTGAAACATAGAAAGGAGAACAGGGCTCATTAATTATTTCCAATACTTGTAATTAAGGCAGTAACAAGAAAGCTTTGCCACACAATACACTCATGATCGTGCCTCATGATTGTGTTTTCAGGGAGCGATCAGGCAGTGGGGGAAAATCCTTTGCCCTACAAAGTTGGAAAATCCGGCGGTGATGGTGGCCACCCACCACCAAGCCCAACAAGGAGACGCTACAAGGCGATCCCACTCGGTTTTCGAAGGGGTGACAGAAGCGTGACGTATGCGCATTTTGTGGTGCCAGCCCGTCGCAATGGCGGCCGTGACGAATCGCGCGGGCGCCAGAGAACCACGAGCGGGGAACCGAACGAGCGCAAACCCTATTCCTCGCAAGTTTTCAAGACCGTCGTTCGTGTAGTGTGCTGCTTTATAATGCGATGTGATCAGTGAGGCACCTGGCACAACGCAGGAGAATGCCTCTACGCTGCTGCGCGCAAGGGTGTGAGAAAAGCATGGAGGAAGGAAAAAGATAGGAGGGAGCATTGCGTCACGCAACCAGCCTTGGCAAGCTAACGCTCCGCGAAGCTACAGTGGTGACCCAACACGCCACCTCTTGCGTCGAGATCACCGAGGAAATTGAAGATTTGCCGAGGCGTTTGGTTACCCGCAGTTTTTTATTCCGTGCGCGCTCGACCGCCAGCTGCTAGCTGCTCAGTAGGGGGCCCCCATGGCTACTCAGCTGCTCTGCCTGTATCTCTGGTCACATTTTTCTCTGGATGCTTGTGGAGTGTTTTCCCAAGCAGAAAAGCTGAGATTACGCACGCTGCCTTTTCTGTTTTCTGTGATTGCATAGGGGTACTGCAAATGAGGGCTTGCGTATGTTGGAAAAAAGATTTTGCGATCACCGCTGTACTGTTCGCGCCGAAAAATTTGCAGAGAGATTGCATTTAGGAGTCTACGTCGTTTAGTGTAACACTTCGCACCGTTACGCGCCTCTTCTTAAAGACAAGAATAAAGAGCGGCTTTCGTATATGCGAACAATGTCGCCCGCAAGGCCGCCCCTACCTGGCAGTGACCTCGGTCGCCTCCTGCCGCAGCAGGAAAAAATGGAGCTGCCACCGCGGAAGCGGCCGATTTGAAGGTGGCGTTTTGTAGGCTTAGTTTTCTTTTATAATTTCAACACGCCCACGCTTGCTTTGCTGCAAAACTAGCACAATAACGCATTTTTTATCCAAATAAACATATTTTCTCCACCAATATTTGCTGCAATCGCTTTCGTGTCAACTGTTTTCGCCGTGCTGCTGCGGAAGGACACGTCTTTTTATACTTCACCGAAGATTTGTCAACGCAACAGGTGCACTTTTCTAGTGGGACTTCTTTTGGCAAGGTTTTATAATGTCGTTGTTTTCCTCAAAGGAAAAGGCGGGGGCTATCGCGTGGTTGCTGCAGGCAGGCTCAGTGAGCGTAGTCAAGACAACCTTCTAAGAGAGGTTTCGCCGGCGGCCTCCCCCTAGAGGCAACATCCTGCGGTGCAAGAAGAGACTTCAAGAAAGTGGCACGTTGCACAAGATGCCAAGAAGTGGCAAGGGGAAAGCTCACCAAAGCTTAGTGGATGCTACTGAAGGAGCTTCTATTTCAAGTGTTACAATATCCGCTAGGGGCGCCCATTATTATTCGGAGCACGTTCCAGAACTGTGAGCAAAGCGCTGCAGAAGGGGCATCGCCCCTACAGGCTAAGAGTGCTGCAGCAGCTCTCGAACCAAGGCCTGTCGGCTAGACTTTTTTTTCTGGCAGAGAAGGACAGAATACGAATTTACACGGGGCACCTCTGTTTGATGTTTAGTGACGAGACGCCGTTTCAGCTGGCTGGCAGCTTCAACAGTCAGAACACCAGGTATTGGTCGAAGGCTGACCCGAACTTTCTTACTACCTATTCGGTGAAGTCAAAGGGACTGCCTGTTTGGTCCGGCGTTTAGAGGGAACGTGTCGAGCCTTTCTTTCTTTCTTTTTTTGACGACAATCACTGCTGCATCGTGCAAAAATTTGCTGGAGACAAAACTTCTTCCTGAGCTGGATGAAAACCACATGCAGAAGGATGCCTCCATATTCCAGCATGAAGGCGCGCCAGCTCACTAGGCGGAGAGCGCGCGTCAGTGGCTGAATGACACCTTTCCCAAAAGGTGGGTGGGTCGAGGTTCGCCCAACATGCCGTGGCTTCCGCGTTCACCTAACCTCACTCCGTGGGACTTTTTCCTGTGGGGCTTCATAAAAGGCCAAGTGTACGCCCGAGCAGCAATTGCCAGCGCCGAAGAATTGAAAATACCTTAGAAGATTTGAACAAGCATTCACCTTAATTACAGATATGATGCGAGCATCCGTGTTCAGCAACTGCAAAGCACGGCTACAAATGTGAATCGCTGCAGACGGAGGGCAAATTGACCACTAGGATCCCTTGTCATTGTCGCACCGCCGAGTTTACACCTGTCCACCGCTGACCAACCCGAACGGTCGTCATCGAGACCACCATGACGCTCGGAGAGAATCGCGCAACCGCGACCCCCCCCCCCAACCCGTACCCCTCCATAAAGATATAGTTGTACCAGGCACCACAAGAAGCTCACACCTGTTACCCAAATTTACTTACTTGTGGCACGACTCAATCGCATTAGTATACATATATAACGTAAAAATATATAGAGACCATGGATGCAACTGACAGAAACAAAACACGAATTTATGCCGTACGTAAGTCGTCTCTCTTTCGCTGCAAGCAGACGACACCAGACAACACGGCTAACTCACGCACGGTTAGATACGGGAGGGTCCAACCCTCACGTGCTCGCGTCCGTGTTTTAAAACTTTAAAAGATAGACGTTGTGTTTGAGCTCGACTGCTGGAATAACGTCTCGTGGTCTCTCTCTCTCTTTCTCTCATGTGCTCTACGATTGGTTGGCGCAGACGTAAGGATCAACGCGAAACTTCTGCCTGGTCGAACTGCCCTCACAAGAAGGAAGCGGAGCCAGGTCGAACACCGACAACGATTGCCAGTCAGACTCGACCATTCCGGAAGCCCCTGAGCCGGCTTCAATCGCTGCGTTTGTCTCGAACGTTATCCGCCTGCCAGAATTTTGGGAGCGGAACCCAACGGCGAGGTTTATCCAAGCGGAGACCGGTCTCGAACTCTCGTGGATTACGTCACAGACTCGCAAATATATCCTTGTAGTCGACGCGCTTCCAGCGGCCGTCATCGACAAGATTCCCGACCTTCTCCTTTCGTTCGCGCACACCCTCCCAGCGTCGCCTTATGATGCAATCAAGTCCGATATACTGGATCGTACAGCTACGCCGGAACGCCCACGAATACAACAGCTACTCTCATTCTAACAGCTGGGCAATCAAAGTCTAAGCCAGTTAATCCGCCGAATGCTTCACCTTCTCGGTCCACGCACTTCCACCGCGGACAACGCCGTCGAACGTGAGCTATTTTTCCAGCGGTTGCCCGCCCAAATCCAGATGGTGCTGGCCACTGCTTTAACGCAGGATCTCTTAAGGCTGTTTCACACGCTCCGACTGGAACGACGAACGTCGGTGCAGTCGCACGCGTCGCAATGCGATTTCACATGCTTGCGATTTAAACAATGCTACTGGTGCTACGCCCAGGGTAGCTTACGGCCAGGTTTCGTGGCACACGCTGCATAATTCTTTTATTGTGATGAATAAAACTTCTGCATTATAATATTATAGGCCTTTCTTTATTGGGAGCAAGTAATATGCGTGTTTTATGATTCTAAAACGTGTTGAAGGTAAGATTTGTTTTGGAGTGCGCAGCGGCGGTTTCTGAAGTTCAGTGCGACATGGCGCACGTAAGCAGCTGTTCGCAGGCGGTTCAGCGCTGCGTGTTGTCTCATCTGCCTTCTATGACCGTTTCGTTCTGCCTGCGCTAGAACAATCTACAAGATGACCTATCGACAAGTTCATATAGCTACCCTCACCGCATATGCAGTATTCGAAATTCGTCTGCTACGAAGTCGTCGTGTCAGCCTAACAAGATCCTCGCGCTACCCGTGCTCGGCGTCAGCTTCTGGAGAAATGTCTGTATATTGTTCGTGATTGCGTATATGCGGTGCCTGCTCCTAGCCATATTCTTGCGCCAAGCGCAACAACAAGCACCAACCCGAAAGGCCACATCTGCCCCTGAACGAAGCCGCAAATGATATGTGTGATTCCTGAACGTGGAGTGAAAATTGTGTTGTGAAATTCAACCTAAGCGCTAGCCTGGTTCGTCCATCGCCGCGCGTGTGCAGTGAATATATACATGGGAGTACTCTGAATATTTCTAAATGCACAAAAGCCGACGCATCAATGTTTTGAGCAGTTACCGTCACTTTTGTACGTTGTAACATAGCATTCGAAAAGACACGCATCTCATCCACTTCGTTGTCTTGTGTCTCGCGCTGGTAGTATACTCAACTTTTAGCAAGAAGGCAATATCAATACGCGCTATCCATAATTCAGGACCGTAGGCCTACGGCAGGCGCACTTGCCCTAGGGTTATTCAGCTTTCTGCTCAGCCTCGCTCGCCGCTCACGGTTAGCCTGTTTTGTGGCAATAAATATTATTATGATATCATCAATGTTATTAGATATTATAGTTTCTTCACTGTTATTTATAGTAATCCAGATTTCTTAAGCTACTCATGCATTTCAGCTGTATTATACCAAAATTGTTACCACATGTTTATGGGAGCCATTTCAAACAAGGTTTCTCCAGCAATAGAAAGTACAAATGAAAATCTCAATGTTTATTCCTATCTGATATTCCTAAACAGATATTTGCAGAATTTCATGCCTGTTCGCAGTGCCTGCTATTCAATGTTCAGAACCAGAAAAACTGATTCCTTTTCTTGCTATCGAAAGGCTGCTTTAATGTCGATAGCAAGATATTATTATTCATTTCGAAAGTGTTGAGCAATGACTATATCTCTAAGCTTATCAATGCGTTTTTGTTGCACGAACACAGTTTTTTCTTTATGTCAGTTCTACTCGCGGTCAGGTCCCCTCATCATTGAGACTTGACATGTACATGGACCCACTGCGGCGTGGAGCGCAGACACTGCTCTATTCTTCCTGGGCTGAAGGTGGCTGCTCCCCGTCTTCAATCATATCTGCAATAAACTTGTAGCATCACAATGAATGCCAATCACTGCCGAAGCTTAGCTCTATCTGTAATCTTCAGCAGCGCGCCACTCGGTGGATCCGCGCTGCCCTTTTTTCCCCAGAATCCTTCTTCTCATTCAGTTCCGTCTAGTGCAGCAACATCAAACCGGTTTACCGGAAAACCTGGCTATCCGGTTATTCGATTCGTAGGTTATTCGAATTTGAAAACCGGATAACCGGAGTTATCGGTTATTCGGTCAATAGTACCCGGATATTCGGATAGCGGGATATTGGGATACCCTGATGTTTGTTCTTCTGCACTTGTGCCCAAATTGCCTCTCTTTCGATCTTGCATTCTCAGATTTGTAGTAATTTCTGTAACCGTCCGTGCATACTGTCTGGCCAACCTCCTTACCTTTTGTTTTGTTTTTAACTTTATATTTCGGAATAGCTGTGCTCTCTAAATTTCGACTACAGCTTTTCCCGCTCGAAGTAATCCAAGCGCCAGCTATTTTAGCCCGAGCGTCACTCAATTTATTCCACCTGCCACACATTTAATCCCTGGTTCAAGTTTTTAATCCACACGCCACGTATTTTAATTCTAACGCCAGCGAATTTAATTTAAAGATGCATTTGTGGACGTGTTCTAGGAAGTTCAAAATAATTACGAAATGTTATAGTTTTGCGCCGACCAAACATAACAGAAGAGCTTTCTTGAAAAGCGTTGTCAACAAAAATGCGTTTCCTGCGCGATACATAATCAAAATAATGCAGTTTTATTGACATTATATTACTGCCATGAATAGGTCATGGAAAACGTAGCCATTTGACGCTTTGCTGACGTGCTTTGAAACAAAAGGGCATTCAGCAACAATCCGTTGATTTGTAAAGCTGACAAAAACTGGCTGTAAAGAGTGTCACGTGTTGTCTCATCATTTTGTTTTCTACAAGCCCTGTTGACATGGATATCAAATGAATGAGCTTCGAACAATCTCTGCAGCTATAACCACGTAGCGAACGCCAAATCGTGCGGGAAAGGGCGTCACGTGACATCACGAATCTTTCGCCGGCCCATGCGTGATTCCCACCATACTGACATGGATATGAAACTATCGGGCTTCGAACAAATGTTTCTGATGGTACGAGCTTCGCGGACCGTGGAAAAGAACCACGTCACTTCACGTAACTTTAGCCGACCCATGGGTAAGTAGCAACCATGGCGTCATGGATATCAAACGAGCGGGAATCGCAAAAGCTATGCGACGGTGCACACGTAGTGAACGCTCAACAACGTGTGAAACGCTGTCACGTGACCTCACCTATCTTACGACGGCCCATGCGTGATTCCCAACCATACTGACATGGATATCAAGCGATCGGGCTTCGAATAAGGTTTCCGATGGTACGCACTTCAGACCACGTGGAGGACTCAGGCGTCATTACGCAACTTTAGCCAGACCACGGGTAATTAGCAACCATGCCGACATGGATATCAAACGAGTGGGAATCGCAAAAGCTATGCGACGATACTCAAGAGCCAAACGTCAAACCACGTGGGAAAGGGCGTCACGTGACCTCACATTCCTTCGCCGACGCACGCACGATTCCCAACCATACTGACATGGATATCAAAGGATCGCGCTTCGAACAAGCTTTCCAATGGTACGTATTTCGCGCGCTTCACACCACATGGAAAACAGTCACGCGACATCACGTAACTCTAACCAGACCATGGGCAATTTCCAAGCATGCCGAGATGGGTATCGAACGAATGGGAATCGCAAAAGGTACGCGGTGGTACCGAATTGCTTGCAAATATCCGTCAAATCGGGTATCCAGTTTGACGGATATTGGGGAGTGAATCCAGTCTCGAAAACCGGTTATCCAGTTATATGAATTTAAAGAAACCGATAACCAGGGCATCTGGTTTGAATAACCGGCTAATCGGATTTCAAGAAACCGACAATCAGGACAAGCGGCTTCAATAATTGGCTAGCCGGATATTAGAATATTCGGACACGAACATTAGGTGTCGCTAATAGGTTATTCAAATTCTCAGTTCTATTGCATGTATCCCGATTCCACATGCACAGCTCAGTGTTGCACCTTCTATAACATTGCGTTGTTTATCAGACGGCTCAAAAATGTGCCCGTAACTTTCCGTATCCTTCGTTTCGTGCATTAAGCTTCCTTTCGTATTGAAAAAAGGACACCTACATTATTTTCCAATAACTTTTATAGCGTAAGCTAACCTAAACACCAACGATGAACACAATACAGTGCATGTCTTGTTTTATTCGTTCATGTTTTGTCAGATTATTTTTAGAGAGGACTTCTTCGTCGTTAGGCGGCCATTAAGTTTATGAGCTAAAAATTTTCGAAAATTTGTGCCCGTCAAGGTCGTAGAAATTAACAACAGCATCTCCAAAATAAAAATCTAGAACCATATTTCCGATGTTTCTGGATAACCACTGAGCCTCAAAGCTTCTCTTCAATTTTCTCTTCTCTTCAAGTGAAATTTTGGGGAGGGCCACGTTAAAGTTAGACTTGGTCAAATTTAAATATGGAGGTTGCCCAATTGCAGTAGGGGGGCGGGCCAACTTGTACTTGGCGATGCGAAGAACTTGAAATATGGGGGTGGGCGAATTGTAATTTTGGGGTATGCTTGCGCGTACTCCGACAACTCCTGTGGAGTTCTTGCAATCCTTTAACGTGTACGAGCTCCTCAGACACAAGGCTGTGATTTCAGAGACACGATGCGTTTGCCTGAATCCTTTATGAAACGCCGCACTTTATCGTTGTCAGAACTAGGACTGACGACGCTGCGACACTGCGCAGTCTGACAGTGGTACGTCATGTCGCCATGTCTGATGACATGGCGACACTGCGCAGTCTGCTATTTGTTCCCCGCCAGCCGCTCTATCGGGAGCGTTTCTTTCACTGCTGTGTCGTCACTTGTTCGAGAGAAAGCGGTATCAGATGGAAGCAATCAATTTAAGTTGCAACTCTTTTCAAACAGCCAAACAAAAAAAGCTTGCTTTTGGAACCCGAGAGTGGTGCGAAGCTGCTTTCTTGTCTGTCCGTGTCGTCCGCTCCCATCGGACGCAAAAGAGGGGCTTCACAATCTAGCTTCTTGTTGACGAATTTCTTTAGCAAGTGGTGCATTAAATACGGTTAAACCATTTATATCAGCTTGGAGAAAAGGAGGAAGAGCCCTGGAGACACAGCCCTGCGTCTTTATGGTGGCAAAGGAGTAGGTGCGTCGACCGAGCGTAGTGCGCAGCTTCTCCGCATCATGACGAAAAAATGGCGCTGCAGTCAGAATGGCTCTCCTGCACGCGTTGTCGTCCGTACGTAGGTAAGAGCGTGTGTACGCAGAAAACTCAAATGCTTGTTTGAAGATATCGCTGGTATGCTTCAAATACCATTCTGTCAAGCGCAAGCAAAGCTGCATGGGGAATTGTGATATTTTCAGAAAACACGAAGTGCTGAAACAATTTTTCCAGCTTCTATGCAAGAACCTTGCAGCTTTAGAGGCTTTGAACGAGTGCGGAGTTATTTGTGAGTTTTAGGCTGTGAACTACTGAGTAGCTTTTCGTAGATTTCGTGCACTCAACTTTAGTTCAACTCAAATAAATAAGGTTTAACGTCCAGAATCACGCGACGTAGCTATGAGAGACACCGCAGTAGGGCATTGCGCAGTACCCTTAGTGTTGTTAGCGTCGGCCTCAACCTAAGTAAGCGAGCGTTTTGTATTCCGACCCAACCGAGACGCGGCCGCTATCGCAGATAATTGAACCCACGACCTCATCACCAGCAACACAACCCTAACCACTGAACCATCACGGCGGGTAAGAACTCCGGTTGGAGCAAGGATATTCCACTTAGTGCTGAATTCACGGCTGTCGTGTTAATTAAGCCTTCCTGTCGTCCGCTTATTTTTAAAGCGTAGTAATATATCCTTTTATCTGTTTACCCCGTAGCTCGCAATATTTCAGGAACAAGCGTACTTTCCTTTCCTCCCGAGTTATGGGGTGCAGCCGTCAGTTGCTTGCCCAGAAATTCACACGCTTCCAATCGAGCTCCAATTATTGAGCGTGATGTTAAACAACAATTTCGTTCACAGAGAAAATGCAGCAGCCGTTGGACCTTCCACTTCCAGATCCAGTGACCGAGCATGATGCAATATGTACGCGATGGGTAGCTCTGCAAGCACCGGCACATAAATATTGACGTCGTAATTTGCAAAGGGTTCATTCGCAGCTTCATGCTCTCATCTCTCCGAGGGTTTGCGATCATAATCACGCGATATAATCACAGTCCCAAGTGATGTTCGTCCTTAATTATTAGGGCATCATATTGTATAGATGTGAGTGGAAGCACCATATTATTGCATCTTTGGTAAACTTATCGCAGTCGACAACATGGGTGAAATAGCGCTTGAAGAACTGTTCGTAAAACTGTCGTTCGCCCACAAGCAGTGTCCGCTGATGCGTTAGGCCCCCATGATTTATAATTCAGAGCGAAGAAATACATGTTTGTGCTGATCTTTTCTCAAGCAGAAATACCGCCACTTTTTGGTGTGGGCTCCGCTTATTCGCCATCGCATATGAGCTTCCGCTAGCAATGCCGCTCGCCTTTTGGGCGTAGAAGCTTCAAGATATTTTAGCAACTTGCAAACACGCAATAACAGAGACCCGTATCTCCTCATTGCAGAAACTGAAGGCTACAGATGAGTTTTTCACTCTGCGTGCTTCATTTATTGCGCGCCGTCTGCCAGAAGTACCAGACAACATGCGCCGCTGAGAACCGTTGCACTGAGCGAAGCGCCACTTTTGCTTCATGGTGCGGAGAAGTGGCGAACTATGCTCCAGACGGGACGGTCCGGGCACCCACACGTACTCCTCTAACCAACATAGCGCCGTGCTGGATCGTGTCATCACTAGTGATGGGCAGATTACGGAGTTGGGTATGGAAACGTACATGCCGTCCGAAACATCTTCGGACGGCACCACGGCAAAGTAAGGCGTTTGTAATGAGCAGTTTAGCGTTAATATGTCAACCTCATCTCTCGCTGTGCGCCTTCGGAATGAACATGGACTACTAAAGAAGCCAGCAAACCGCAACTCGTAAGTATAATGTTCTACTGGATACCTGTTGAAATGGGTCGTTTCGAGAAATTACTTGCTTTTCGCAGCAGGCCTTGTAGAAATTTAAAATGTTCCTTAGTTATTCGCGCAATCTGATGCATTGCCATCAAAATTATTATTAAATGAGTTTGTCCTACTTACGTAGACTGAGTCTTGTGATGTGAGATAGCTTTAAATACCTACCCGGCTCATGACATATACCAGAAATTATGTTTTGTGTACCTGACTTTCTTCAACGCATCATGGCCATTATTCGACACGAGCGTCACCATAACCCCTTTATAGAATGCGAGGTTTAGGTACTCGAGTTCTTGTACCAAACCTGATCTCTTTTTTTATCTGAAGCATTCTTTACCTTCAAACTAATTCATGACAGGAAAACATCTGGGAACGACGCTGTTCTCTAGATGATATATATTGAGGAGGACGTACTTCCGAGCTGTTTTCTTGCCACGAATTTGTTTCTGAGCGAGGAATGCTTCAGATACCTTCTCTAACTGACGGCTTTGTTGAGCGAGATAGATTCTATTGCTTCCATGAGAAACATATTTTTTCGCTTTTGCTATTACGCTCAGGACACAGTTGCACTATGAAGGAACACTTTCCCCTGAAGTATTCCCCCAAATGCCCCCAAATTGCCTCCTTCTGATGATTGCCTTAGAAGCTCAGTTTGTTGATGATACAGGCACATAATTACCAAACTTTAATTTGAGCTAGATTTAGCAGACCTATTATTCAGTGAAAAATTATTCAAGAAAATTTTCGACTCTTTTTATTATATTGCTGTCCTAATCAATGGCATGGGGAGGATTTCACCGATTTATATTCACTTTTTTTCAGGCTGTCACCAACTTCGAATGTCAGCGATATTGATGAAGTCTCTGGTCCGGCTGATGGTAACGAAGCTATCAGTCCTGCAACTGAACCTGGGCCGGCGGCGGCGCCTAAGCCTCGAAAACGACGGAAGAGGTGCACTGAAAGACAGGAGGAGCTTGACCAGGCGCTAGCAAAAATAATGGCTGTTAACCAGTTACCTTTCGCATTCACAGGCAGTGCCGGATTTAGGCATCTTATGGGAGTCTTGGAGCGTTGTCATAGGCCACCTTCAGTTGCTAAGCTGAAAAATCCAATAAAACTTCTTCATAATCAGTTGAGAGACAAGATAGTTTTCAAATCGCGCAGCCACAACTGTTGCTCTCACCTCGGGCTGTTGGAAGTCGAGGGCGCAGGATTCATATATTACAGTGACTGGGCACACTCTGAACAGTGAGTGGAAGTTGCAAGCATTCACTTCAGCAACGGAGTAGATGCAAGGGTGCCACACAGGAGAAAACATCATGCAGCGAATGCAAGAAGTAATCTCGGCATGGAAGTTGGACGGCAAGGTAACGACTGTTGTCAATGATAGCGCATCTAATGGCATTAATGCTGTGAATGCGCTGCAAGGTATTTTAGAGCCAAGTGACGTTACCTGTTCTGCGCACAGTCTCCACCTGAGCATCAAAAAAGCTCTGTCTAACACGGTGATCGATGGCCTCTGCCGGAAGAGCGGAAGATTGGTTGCTCACTTTAGGCACTAGACCATCGCGAGCGACGACTTGAGTAGGTGGCAGTGGCTACTCGGCTTACCCACAGATCGCCTCCTGCAAAGCTGTCCGACAAGATGGAGCTCGACTTCCCAGATGCTCACAAAGCTCATCAAGCATCAGTCTGCTATAAAAAGTGTTCTCGCTGACCGAACACACACAGCCAAAAAAGCGCAGAACCTAGAGATCAGTCAGCGAGAATGGAATGTAATCAGTGAACTGTGTGAGGTCGTTGAGCCTCTTCATCGTGAAACTACCATTCTCTGCAGCGACACGGTGTCCCCTGTCTCCATGGTTCGGCCAGTGGCGAACGCAGTAGTTACGAAACTAGAGCTTCAGAGCACGGGTGACTTCCAAGTCGAGAATTTCAAAGTGGTTCGAATGGAGATATCTCAGCGATTCTCCTTGGACTGGGACGCCCAGCAGAGCTAGCTGTCTGCACGCCAGAGAGCTTTTTTTCTTGATATGAGGTACAAGTGCCTCCAGTATGAGGAGCCAGATGCCAGAGAGACAATCCGAAGCAATGTTAGATAAATGTCAAATCTCTTGTCGCCTTCGGCTGATGAAATCGGGATGGGTACTACCCAGACCGAAGCAACTGCACTCGACATACTCTTTAATGAAGCGCCGCGCGTCAGTGACCAGTCGGCTCAATTTGACGCATACCTCTGCGAGCCCCAGCTAGGGCACAACATGGACGCACGTAAATGGGGGAAAGACAATGAGCCCAAATTTCCCCTAGTGGCTGAAATAGCTATAATATACATGTACATCCCAGCCTCATCCGCAAGTGTGGAGCGCGTATGTTCAACTGCGGGACATATAATCACTGCCAAAAGAAGCTGCCTTCTACCGGAAAATGTGAGCTCCCTTGTGTTCTTGTACCAAAATAGGACGTACGTGGAGACCTAGAAATGACAGAAGTGGAAGAAATAAATATTCTATATTACCCATGATGTCTTATGTTTGCCAGCACTCTTCACCCTAGAAATATTTGTCTGTGGAAAGAACGAAACTATATAACAGAACCAGTTCTCTTGCATCTTTCTCTGAGGTGAGTTTTCTGTGCACTCCACGATTCTTTCCGACCGAACGTAACATTCATGCCTTACATTATTCCTGAAGAAGGTATTCAAATTCGTGACATTTTATGTTTCTGTGATGTTCCAAAGATAATATTCTACACCTTAAGAGATATCAGTCGCAACCAAATTTTTGTGAAGAAAGAGAAGCAGTCATCGTTTGTTCCTGATGTCAGACGTTGTAATTTATTGGGTCGATTTCAGGAACAAAATATCCGCTTATATATAGCAAGGTAAAAACAGCACTAAATAGGCACAACCTGCAGAAAATAGGCAAAGTTAAATGATAATTTTCTTTACCTAATAAATGCACTCGCAAGTCCTTTTGTGTGTGAGGGTCAGTTTCCTAAGTTTACGTATAACCTTCTGTTTATATTGGAATTCAGAGGCCGTGTTCTTTAACGGTTGGCTTTGGAACCGGTTCGCTGTGGTTTAAAACATGTGGGTTACGTCTCGTAGAAAGAGTAAAACTTCGTGGCGCGAGGGAGACTAATGAACGAGCGGTGTTCTGCCGCAAGGTCGCGTCACCATTTTCGTTTGTACTTTGGGGAAGATATAGTAACTAAAGGATGTTGCTAGTTCGATAAAACGAAATATTCGTTTCTGCACAGGATTTGCACATTTAATTTCCTCTGAGATTTCGGCGCGGCCAGCCGGTGGTTTAACTTTATCTGCGTTATTTTTATCGATAGGCGGTGCTCCATAGGTTAAGCAATCAAAGCGTTTCTCTGAGTGTAGGCCGCGGCTATAATAGGATTTAGTTTCGCCAGAGGTGAACTTCTTAGGGCGGACGATTGCGAAGAGAGTTCCGTCCACACATCCCACAAATGCGATTTTTGCCGCGGTCCAGCAAGCGTCCTTGACTACAGCTTTACCCTGCGCCATGCAGAGAAATCTCACACCCCATTTTTGTTTTCCCTGAACTGTAATGATGCCATAGAATGACGGTTGCAACAACGTAATAGCTTCAACATTGTAGGAACACTGCCGCAAATTACCGTGGCTAAAAAATATAAGAACGCAGCGCACACAGCCTTTCTATCGCAGTGTCAACGCTACTACATTTTGTGGTCCGAGATGTCGCGGAGACCCGAAAATGCCTGCAGAACTCTCCTTCGCTCATGACGGACACATCACGCCGATGCCTCTCCTCACGTCGTTTCTTTCGCCAACGTTCGCGAGCAACACAACCAAGGTAGTTGTCATCGGCGTCTCTTCCGTCGCGCCGACCAGCGCAGGACCAGCAGATGGCCGCAGTTGCCTTAGCAAATCTCGATATCGTGATTGCGACCCATTGCAACGTGTCACTGCCGCCACAAGTATTGTCAAAGACCTGCACGGGGCCGCTAGAGCAGGTCAGTGATAAATTGAAGGGAAGCTTTGAGGCTGAATGGTTACCCAGAAACATCGGAAATATGGTTCAACCTTTTATTTTGGACATGCTGTTTTTGTATCCTACGACCTTGTCAAGCACGAATGTTCGGAGATCATTAGCTCATATAACTAATGGCCGCCTAACGACGAAGAAGTCCTCTCTTAAAAATAATCTGACGAGCATTGCGATCGGGCTTGTCGTTACTGATCCATTACTTCTGAAAAAGAACACCAAAGAATAAAACAAGACATGCACTGTATTCCGTCCTTCGTTCGTGTTTATGTTAGATTGCGCTATCAATATTTATAGAAAAATAATGTAGTTGGCCTTTCTACAATAACAAGGGAAGCTTAATGCACAAAACGAAGCACAACGAAAGTCACGGGCACATTTTTGAGCCGTCTGATAAACGACGCAATCTTATAGAAGGTGCATGAATCAGCTGCGCATGTGGCGTCAGGATACATACAATAGAACTGAGAATCTGAATAACCTATTAGCGACTGCAAACATTCATGTCCGAATATTTGAATATCCAGCTAAACAATTATTTAAACCGGTTGTCCTGATTATCGGTTTCTTGAAATCCGGGTAACCGGATAACCGGTTTTCGAGACCGGATTCACTTCCCGATATCCGTCAAGCCGGCTACCCGGTTTGACGGATATTTGCAAGCAATTGTGTACCACCGCATACCGTTTGCGATTCCCATTCGTCTGAAATCCATGACGGCGTCGTTGGCAATTACCCATGGCCTGGCTCAAGTTACGCGATGTCACGTGACTCTCCACCACGTGGTCTGAAGTGCCTGAAGTGCGTACCATCGGAAACCTTATTCGAAGCCCGATCGTTTGATATTCATGTCAGTATGGTTGGAAATCACGCATGGGTCGGCGAAGGATACGTGATGTCACGTGATGCCCTTTCCCGCATGATCTCATATTTCCCTCGTGGATACCACCGCATAACTTTTGCGTTTCCCATTCGTTCAAGATCCACGTCGGCATGGTTTGTAATTACCCATGGGCTGGCTAAGGTTTCGTGATGTCACGTGACTATTTTCCACGTGGCCAGAATTGCGCAAAGTTGGTGGCGTCGGAAACCTTGTTCGAAGCCCAATCGTTTGACATCCATGTGAGTATGGTTGGGAATCACGCATGGGCTGGCGAAAGATAGTTGAGGTCACGTGACAGCGTTTCCCACGTGGTTTGACCTTCACTACGTGTGGACCACCGCATAGCTTTTGAGTTTCCCGTTCGTTCGATATCAATGTCGCCATGGTTACTATTTAACCATGGGCTGGCTAAAGTTACGTGATGTAATGTGACTCTTGTCTACGTGGTCTGAATTACGCGAAGTGCGTACCATCGGAAACCGTATTCGAGCGCAGCGGGGTGCATTATTCAACTAGAAGGTGTATTATTCAACTAGACACGAGAAATGCATTGGGAATGCCAGCAATTGGTGCTGTTCACCGGACTACCCCATCGCGCACATTTTGTCTTGCTCTACCTTCTAATGGGATAAGCAACGCAAAAAAAAACATTACTTGAGCTCTTTCAGTTTTTCTATAGGTGCATTTGTGATCCTTTACATTTCAGGTATACTATAACTGGCGCTGACCTTTGAGCAGGTAAAACTAGAGTTACCAGGATCGTCCGGCGTGAGATCGAGGCCGCCTATCCGGCTGCCTTCGACTCCAGCCCCACCAACGCAGCTGTAGTCACGGCATCGCGTTGATACCCGCCCGGCTTCTTCGATTGCGCCCCGTTCCGCATCTTACCCACCACGTTTCCGCAACCCATCTGAATGACGCACTGCTGACGACAAGCCCATTTGTTTTCACTGCCATCGAATCGGGCACATTTCTCGGCACTGTCGCAGTCGCTGCAGTTCCCCGACCCTGTCTACTTATACTCCCTACTCTCGCCCCCCAGGTGGCCTTCTTGTCCCTATGCCGCACGCTCCGATAATGCCGCCACTGATTCTCCTGCGCCGAACCGCCCAAATTCTCGTTCGCCTTCGCCCCAACGACGACAATATCGCCCTCCCCAGCCCCGTCGCTCCTATTCGCCTTCTCCCTTCGGACGCCGCTCCCAGCCGGAAAACTAGACGATGCAGCGCCTCGAGGTGACGCTGCATTGCTCCCTACGCCGTCAAATCCTCTACTGACGTTGCCCCCTCATCTGAACCTTCTTGACGTGCAAGTCGACGGTGTTTCTGTGTCTGCTCTTAGACACTGGGGTGCATTTCTCGGTAATGAGCGCTGACCTTCGTAACCGGCTCAAGAAAATGATCACGCCCGCCACGACGCCTGTTGTCCGTGTCGCCGATGGCGCAACAGCCCCCGTAATTGCTATGTGTGCCGCCCGCGTCTCCTTCGCCGATCGCTCAACTATCGTTCTATTCACAGTCATAGCCCACTGTCCCCACGACATCATCTCGGCTTAGACTTCCTCTCCACACATGCTGCTTTTATCGATTGTTCCGCCAGTACTCTCCGCCTTGACCTGCCTGTTCTGGATCCCCCTGAACCACACCCCAGTCGCCTCAGTTCCGTCGACTTCGTTCGCTAGCCATCTTCGGCACTGACTTACGTTGACCTAGTGTCATCCCCACCAGTCCCCGACGGTCACTACATCGCGGCTCCTATGCAAGACGTCCTCCTTACACACGGAGTCACAGTACCTCATACAGTTTTATAAATTACAGCGAATTGCGTCTGCCTGCCAGTGGTCAATTTTGGCTTGACGACAGAATTGCGGCCACGCGGCATGTCACTGGCCCCAGCTTTGCTCATTCGAGGATCACTCAGTAGCATCTATTGCAGTAGACGACAATTCAGCCGATCCTCCTCTACCATCGCAGTCGGCAACTTGTACCATCGCCGACTTACAGAAAATGATTGTGCCCGACATGCCACGACCGTGTTATCGCTTACAAAAGCAGGCTCCTCTCACCCGCGGAGCGCAACTATTCCATCATTTAGCGTGAGTGTCTGGCCCTCGTTTGGGCGGTTGCGAAATTCTGCCCATACTTATATGGCCGACTCTTCTCCGTTGTCACAGTCCATCACGCGCTTTGCTGGATATGCTCACTAAAAGATCCTACAGGAAGACTTGGTCGCTGGGCCTTACGCCTCCAGGAATATTCTTATTCGGTCATCTACAAATCTGGCCGACTACACAAGGTCGCTGACTGCCTGTCTCGCTACCCGGTCGACGAGCCTGCCGACACCGAACAATAGTACCGCCAACGGCAATTTCTCTGCGTCTGCCTTCGCTAACATCACCGATGAGCAGTACCGAGACCTATCGCTGCGAGCACTCATGAAGCGTCTGCGCTCTACACCTACCGACGCATCCGTTCGGCGATCTGTCCCCCAGGGCGTCATTCTGTACCGAAGGAACTTCCTCCCTAACGGCTCTGATCTTCTTGTCGTGCCAAAACATCTACGACAGACTGTGCTCTTTGAGATGCATGACGCACCCACTGCAGGACATCTTGGGGTAACCGCACCTACAACCGCGTCCGCCGCCGCTTCTATTGGCCTGGTCTCGCTCGCTCCGTCCGACGCTATGTTGCTGCCTGTGATCGCTCCCAGCGTCGGAAAACACCTCAGGTGCTACCTTCAGGTTATTTACAGCCGATCACCTTCCCTGTGGAACCGTTCTTTCGTGTTGGATTAGACCTCCTCGGTCCCTTTCCCACGTCATCCTCTGGGAACAAATGGGTAGCCGTCGCAACTGATTACGCCACCCGATACGCTATCACGCGAGCTCTCCCTACCAGTTGCGCCACTGACGTCGCGGACATTCTCTTGCGTGGCATTATATTGCTTCATGGCGCCCCGCGACAGCTGCTTACTGACGGTGGTCGTAACTTTCTCTCGAAAGTTATCGCTGACATTGTGCATTCCTGCTCCATTCAACACAAGCTGACTACCTCATATCATGCTCAAAGCAATGGCCTGACAGAGCGGTTAAACCGTACTCTTACCGATATACTGTCCAAATACGTTTCCAAGGACCACCACGACTGGGACATTACCCTTCCTTACGTCCCATTTGCGTACAATTCTTCCCGGCACGACACAGCCGCATTTTCTCCATTTTATCTATTGTACGGTCGCGTGCCAACCTTGCCCGTAGACACGGCAGTTCCTCCTGCTGAGATCTCAACAAGCGGGTATGCGCGCGACGACATCGCCCTCGCCGACCATGCACGCCAGCTTGCCCGTGCTCGACTGACGGCCTCGCAAACCACTCAGCAGTGTCAGTACAACGGCCGCCGTCGTGACGTACAGTTTTCGCCTGGTGGGCTCGTGCCCCTGTGGTCGCTCTCTCGTCACGTCGGACTTTCAGAGAAGCTCCTTTCGCGATACATAGGGCCCTACCGCGTGCTGCGCCAGGTCATGCCTGTGACGTACGAAATTGCTCCTGTGAGTTCAACCTCGTCCTCTCCTCTGACATTTAGTGATGTCGCGCACGTCAGTAGCCTCAAGGCCTACTACACGGCTTCCGAGTCCGGCCTTTAGTCGCACCGGGACGGCGCTTTTGCCGCCGGTAGTAGTGCTACGGAACAGTATTTACGATCACGAAGAGGCGAGCAGTGTGAAGACGACCACGACGACGATTAGAGGCTAGCGAGGGCTGTTGCCTCTTGGCCGAGTGCGGCATATTTCTTTGTAAATATACTTGTATATAGCTTTTCGTCTGTGTCTTCCTACGTAACAATATTAATCAGGTAACTGCATGCATCGATTCGTTATCGAAAGGCAAGGCGCCCGGCCCGGATGGCCTTACTGCCGAATTTTATCAGTGTTTTCTCTCCCTCTTATCGCCATTATTACTTCAGGTGTACCGTGAGTCCTTGAAAGCAGGGTACCTAACAGCGACAATGTACGAAGGACACACCGTGCTTATAGCCAAAAGCGATGATGAGACTAAATTGCAAAAGTTGACAGATACCGGCCTATCCCCTTATGCAATGTGGATTATAAAATTTTTACTAAGGTATTGGCTAACCGTTTGCAACTTGTAATATGATCTGTGGTCGGTGATCATCAAGCATGTGGCATCAGGGGCTGGTCCATTCAGACGAACATTCACGTTGCGAGATCGGTGCTAGGGTGTGTACGTTAGGGGATTGGACAGGTGCCAATGGTACAGCTACATCTGGCTAAGGCGTTCGACAGGGCGAATCACTCATTCCTGTTTGCTGTACTAGAGGATATAAATATCGGATCGCTGCTCCTTAGAGGTGTCAGGATATGTTATGCTAATGGCTCAACGAGGCTGATAGTGAATGGCTCTCTCTGATCCGATTAGGCTTGTATCATCAGTACGACAAGGATGCCCTTTGTCACCGCTTCTGTTCTGCTTGTATTTAGAGCCACTTTGTAGGAGCATTCTTAAAGAACAATATTTCCAAGCGTTTAAATTACTGGCTAATGGGGTTCGGATTCTTGCGTATGCAGGCGACGTGGCCTTTTTTTGTACCGATAAGAAAGTGTAAAGACTGCTCTTGCACCTACAGAAGAATTTTGTGCGGCTTCTGGTGCAAGCGTTAACTTTGAAAAAGTTCAGGTTTTTGGTTTGGATTATGGGCCACAATGCCATCACATTACGCAGGCATTCAATGGAAAGAAGATCTGCGTTATTTAGGTGTGCCTCTCTCACAGTATAGAAATAGCAACGCTCATTGGTCGGGAGAAGTTGTCAGAATTCAACGTAAACTGAATTCATGGCGAGGTCGAAATTTCTCGATGTTTATTCGTGCTGAAGTGTGCAACGTGTTCCTAGCTTCCCGTCTTATGTATGTGCTGCTAGTACTGCACTGTTCACGACTTCGCCTTCAGGCACTGAATCGCGTATTTGTAACATTCATTTTGTTATGTTGCGGCGTGGGTCATATCGCGAAGCACCATCGCGACAAGGCGTATCGGCAATAACCTTTTATTGACGTCACGAAACAAACACACAGCAGGCGAAGTTGATAACCACTGGAATGTATACTCTCTTGGGGCCGGAAGAGGGCGCTCTTCAACACCAGGGTTGACTGACCAAGATACGCCATCCGCTGGACTAAGCGGCCAGAATCGGCACACAGCATATTTGGAGTTCCAGTTGTGAATCGATGCGGCGCGACAATCTGTTCATCCTCCTTGAACGTGGTGTTCTAGGATCAGTCCACCTCTTCGTCAGGCAAATTGTTTCTCGCCTGTTTTTCTTTCGAGACAGTGACCATCCGTTCTTGCCTGAAATGTTGCAACTCCGTTTAGTTCGTTATGTTCCTAATATATTAGTGTCATCAAATGCCAAAGATGTCCCATGGTCTCCTTGGGGCTTTCTCAAGGAGGTTGTTGACACATTTCTTGAAAGTTAGATTCAGGCTGGGAGTACGTGTTCACTGCGAGTCGAAAAGCAATTTCTGCGGCACTGGTGGACTCTATTTTCCCATATCCTTTGTATCGTGCACCTTATTTAAGCCGACCTTATCAGGATGTACTTAAGCGCGTCCGAAAAATGTGTGTACCTTCTGGAGTAAAAACGTTTTTCTTTAAATTACATTCGGAAACACTCCCTGATAAAACTTGGTCGGATTCGAGGGGTTGCTTTGTGCCGTGGTCAAGAAACTGTCGACTCTGTCCACGTGCCGAAACCGTAGATCACGTGTTCATAGACTGTAGAGACGCTGTATTTTTGGGGGGACATTCTCCAATGGACGCTTAAAAAAAGGCTATTGACATGACTCCATATTCAATTAGGTTTCTACCTTTTAAGGTTACGGGTGGTCCTCCCTATGACATGTTCATAGTACTTCGTTTATATATATAGCCTATGGAAAAGTAGACTGTGTGATCGCCACGCCGAAAGCACGCGATCTACAAAATCCTTCATTCGCGAAAGTGCTGCTTATATAAGAAGTGTGCACGTTGCGCAGGAACCTCCGCCGGAGTGGATGCACTTCTTTGATGCATGTGTGTGTTTGCCTGAGTTTTAAGTGTATAGTTGTGCCCACTTTGTAATACACCTTCAATTTTGTTTTCCATGTAATAAAGAAAAAAAAAACGGAAGCCGTGGCCCACTCGTTTAACCACTAGCACCTATCGTTCCGCGTCATGCTGTCAGCGGTTCGACGCCTTGACAGCAATTATTTTTAACGCCGCCTAGGAATAAGTTCGGCAGTCTTCCACCAGATGGCCGAAACACAAAACTCACTATTTGGTTTCAGTTTCGGTTTCGTCAGGAGGGCTCTTCAAATACTATATTTTCTATTTTAGAGCGCAGCTCTTTGGCGTCCGTTCCTGGGTTTCGCGTCATCGTCGGCGTTGTCGTCGGCCTCGTAACCAGCTCCGCCCCCCTTTCATCCCCCCAGCGCTGGCAGCGACCGACTGATACCGCTGGATGCCCCTGACGCCGCTAGAGAGTCAAGATAACGTGACTGCATAGAATACCGTCGCCGCCATGCAGAAAGAGGAGGAAAGGGTCCCCCCCCCCTGTTCTTGTGTGGCGGATAGGGTGCTCTTCAGTTGCCGACGCGCCGGTTATTTCACGTAGGCCCCGGCACGTCGACGAATACGTGACCACCTTCCCACGGCTAGACCTGGTTCTTAGCGCTGCGGAAGCGAGGGTATCATATTGTTTGTGTCGGCATCGGCGGCGTTGTCCCTGAAACCAACTCCGCAGCTGGGGTTGACTCACTATCGGCGTCAGCGGCATCAGTCAGTCGCTGCTATCTCTTCCCTCCTCCCTTTATCGTGTTGTCCGCTTGCTGCGCGCGCTTCTGCCCCCATCGTTTGCCGCTGGGTGTACACGCCGCCCCCCTCCCCCCTCTTCCTGCGAGTCTCCGGTTGTCAAAGCGCCGGCTCGAACTTAATTCCTTTCTTCGCTCCTCCTCCAATGCAACCCCTGTGCGGTGGCAATCAGAGAGCCAGATCGGTGGCGGCGGATCTGTATATGTGCACCGCCCGAGCCGAAATTGCCGCTGCCGTTCGCCCTGTGCGGTGGCAATCAGAGAGCCAGATCGGTGGCGGCGGATCTGTATATGTGCACCGCCCGAGCCGAAATTGCCGCTGCCGTTCGCCACTGCGAAATTATCTGCCAGTTCTTTCTGAGCCATGAGCGAGACTACCGATGGAAGTCCTCCGTCTGCTGCTGCTGCTGCTGCTGCTGCTAAACGAGCTGCCAGAGCAGAGGCCCAGCGCCGTCGCCTTCAGAATCCAGAGGTGCGTGCCGCCGAAGCAGAAGCTTACCTAGTGGAGTCTTTGTTAAAGGAATACGTGTGAAAAATAAAAAAAAAATTCTGTGATAGCGCATACATGTGTTGCTCGATTTCTTTGCCTCAATCTATCGAAAAGGTGAAACAGCTTATTTGCTGCGCTCAAATTTCGCATTAGGAAGTAACGTAATCGTCGGTAATTTTTTTTACTTCCTAAAACGTAGAAATGCGTTGCTTATTTGTTAAGTCATTGCTTTAATGAGCTTATTTTATTCCTTGGACAAGATAACAACAAGTATGCGCATGTCTTTCTGTTACGTTAAAAAAATATGCCATCGTGCCTTGCAGCATGGACATACTCAGGAATTCTGCAATTTGTACCTTGACCATCCCGTATATAATTCAGATGCGTAACTGAATGGGCAAGATTTTAAACAATTTTATTATAATAGCCGAGTATCAACAAGTTTCAACTGTCTGCGCCAAGAGGGTAGTCTTTTGTAACTACATATGCATTAATGACACTTAGTCGGAACATTGGGGGTGCGTTAAAGCACTGGTTTGGTCGGGGATGTGCAGTTATGTCACACGACAGGAGCAAATGGTTTCGTGCCCTATGGGCAGAGGGCACATTGACTTGAAGAAGCGCCAAATTAAAACCGTAGAGCCATTTATTACAGCTGGAGTTCGAACGGTGATTGAAGAACGAGTGCCATTCAGTCTGTTTGCACGCTCATGCTTTTTGTGAGGCGGCAGGGAAGAAGAGGGAGCCTATATGCGTGTACACGCCTTGAGCCTGCGTGCGTGTGTACTTGAATTTGCGTGTGCGCGCGTGTTTGTGTCTCCGTATTTGAATCGGCGTGCGCACGAGTGCGTGTATGCGCGTGCGAGGATATGCGTGTTTGTGTGTGCGTGCAGTTCCGTGTGCCTGCGCGCGTACATTTTTGTATAAATGTGAATGCGGACAAATATGTGTTGTACCTCTCTCTCTCTCTGTGCGTGTGTGTGTGTGTGTGTGCGCGCGCGCGCGCGTGCGTGTGTGAGAGAGCACTTCCCAGCTTACGCCTGCTCTCGAGATTGAACGGGATATGGAGTTTATTTAAACCCGTATTTAAATCTACGAGACAAGAACGAATGACTCTGCATTTATAGCGCTATCTATTTCTGAAAGCGAATTCAAGGCCGAAAAAAAAAGAAAAAAAGAAAAGAAAGACGCCTGAGCCGTCAATATTGCCGCCTCAGATTTCCGCCTCGATGGCACCGCCACCATCGCTAAACCTGCACCGTCATTGCGTCAGGCGTCACTTCTACGACCAAGCAAGTTTTCGGCGGCACACGTTCGCTGGTATATTGAAATTAAAACTGTGAACTGCTTGCCTTCGAATAAACAGCCTCAGAGGAAGCTTTAGCTCGGGCGCTCCTATCTAAATTCATGCAAAAGGAGAATTAGTATTTCTGGGCAACCACTGCACGAAATCTGGCGAGGTTTGTTGCATTAAAAAGAAAGACTTAAAATCTGGTGACTGTTGGTTTCGAATTTTCGATTTAGGTGGTCAATTCTTTATTAAAAAGTGACAAAGATCGGAAATTTTCAGAAATCGTAACTATCAAGTTTACAACGCTGTAACTCAGCAAAGAAAAATGATGTAACAAATGTGAATTGCATCTAGTAGTACATCTAAAGCGGACAAAATTGATACGTTACACATCAATAAAAATTTAGTAATATGTAAATACAGCTTTAGCGGAACCCTTGTACACAACGCAAGCAATTCACGTAACACATCAAATTTGTCCGCTTTCAATGATCTAGTGGATGCCGTTTACAGAACCACGACATCTGTTCTTGATGCAGAGCTATTAATTTGTCAAATTCGTGCTTCTATTTTATTTCAAACTTACAAATTTTTGAAAATCCTTTTATCAAAATTGAGCCCCTAAATCGAAATTCCGCTTCCAACAGTCACTAGAATTTAACTTTCTCTCGCAACTTCAATAAATTTCATTAAAATCGATCAGGGGTTATCTCAGAAAAACGTTTTTGCGTTTTGCATGTATTTCAATAGGTCGCGTCGCAGTTGGGCCCGAGCTAAAGTTTCCTCTTAATCAAAATCGAAAGCGGAATGGCCACCAGGAACGCACTTGCGGAGCCATATTATTGACATCACAAAAGGCTACGTGCGGTCAGGTTGTCTTTACAAAGTTTCTTTTTCTGCGTCAGTTACGCTTTCCGAGACGGTGTAATTGGAAAATATTTGTTCGCTCGAAAGTATTCATTTTCTTTAGCCATTTAATATCAATACTTGCAAATATAATTAACGTAGCTTCGTTAATTACACACACAACGTCTTAACTTATCCGTATCTAGAGGTTACCAATATGAACACTAGAATGATAAAATGATCTCACCAAGACTTGTATTGATTAGTATTTCTATTTGGTGCAGTTAAAAATAGCCGGCACATTGATAGTGCAGTAGGCTTCCTATAAAGCAAGTGTGAACGCATGGACAGGTTTTCTTGGCGCAAATCAAGTGCATGAGCTTAAACGCACGTGCCGAGCCGTGCACTTCTGCCTCTGCAATGGATTCCTTTACATTATACATGAAGCACTTGAGCGCTACGGTACTTCACAGAAGGTGTGCGAGAACATTGTGTGCGCTCCCGATTACATTTCTGAGCGTTGCTGGATTCGGGCTCGATTTCCTCGCATAATCGCGTCACGCGATGGTGCGAGGAAGTGTGCCTTCCTTGCCAAGGGACTGTACAGGACGGTTTCTCGTCCTTCCACGGCAGGTCCGGTGCCTTGTGCACCAGCAAGGGCGCTTGAGGATACGCCAGTCGGGCGTTGGGTCTCGCCAGCGTGGTAGCCCCGCGCCTGACCGACTACGCCGGTGTCCTCCGCGAACCAGTGCTAGCGACGGTGGTGGTCGTCGCCGACCGCAAAGTGTTGCGCTTGTCTTTCTTCTTTTTTTTTTTCTTGCCCGGCTGCTTCGCGCCGGGGGTAAGAGAAGGCTCGCGGAGGAGGGGCTGCGAGGCTGGAGGTGGGCGTGGTCCCGCGCATGCGTCATTGTTGGTCGGCGCATGCGTACTGGTGTTGCCGTCCTGATCGTCGTTCGCCGCCGCTTGTGTGTTCTCGTCGGCCTCCTCGATAGGCGCGAGGTGGGGTGCCGGGGTCTCGACCGGCGCGCGTGCAGTCTCGACCAGCTCGGTGATAACGCCTGGCTCCGCCTCCACGGAGTCGCCCTCTCCTCGTGGGCTGGGCGACGGGGAACGGCTGCGCGCTGAATCCGTCGCCAGGGTCAGCTGGCTGTCCTCACTGCTGCGGTCGCCGGCCGCCGAGTAGGAGCACGAAGGCGGGCAGCTGCTGGAGCGGTGCGAGCTGGCGTTCTCGTCGTCGCTCTCGGTGCCGGTGGCGTCTCCGCTGGCGTCCGCGTTGTCTGGGCCAGCGCGGTCGCGTTGTCGACGCTGGGTTGCCGGTGGAGCAGTGTCCCTGCTGGTGCCCCACCGCAGAAACCTTGGGGATCGGACAGCCTCGGCAGACGGATCCTCGTTGGCGGTAGTGGCGCAAAACTGGCGTCTCGCCTCTGCGACCAGGAGCTTCAGCGCAGGCGAGTGCGCCGAGGTTGGGCTGCGTGGCAGCAGCGATGGGTTGTGGGAGTCTGACATCCTCAGTGCCGTGGAAGAAAGCCATGGACGATGGGGCCTCCGACTAGGTCCTGCTCCCTTGGGAGCCCTAAAAAGGGCTACGCTCGAGGGCGCTGTCGTGGGAGCATGTCAGGTGGGGCATGGCGGTTCGCTGATGTCCAGGAGAGCTCGATCGCAGACGTCCGAATAGGTCCGAGGCGCACAGGTAATTCGCCCCTGCGGGGTGCACATGAATATATATTCGTACGCAATGTAAATATATGTTATCGTACATTGCCCCCCGATTGGTGCCCGAACTGATGTCGTGGAAGCGGCCCTCCGACGACGTCGGCGGGCTACAGACGTTGATGTTGTCGTCGTCACTGTAGACGAGCCTTTTACGCAGGCTTCGAGACATGCGTGTCCTCGTTGCCGGAACTCGAGACGACCGAGCCCTCCGCCAGTCGGAACAAGTCTCGCCTGTGGGGCTGCGCTTTGCGAGACGGCTCGCGAGGCCGCTCTGGGAGGCCCGCCTGGCAGGTTGACGGTTCAGCAGAAGCCGGGACGATCGCACTGCTCGCAGGCACGCCGGGCCCCTTTCGCGGCGGGGCGTTGGGGTTCAGCGAGCTGCCGCGCGTGCGGTACTCGAACGGCACGTAGGTGAGCTGAAACTCCTCGACTTCGCGAAATTCCGCCGCCCTGGCGGCCAATCCACGATCCTCTCGTCCTCGGCCTGTCGCTGCTTCGCGTTCACGTTGTAATATCGCATCCACGTGGACGAGTCTACAGGCTTCGGGCGCTTTACGGCGGCAGTAAATTTTCTACCTTCCTACTATCGTAGCACAGAGTGCTCAAAAACTGGCGTAACCAGCTTACTCGGTAGAAACTTCAGCTGCCGTCGTCGTCTTATTCTCCTCTTCCATCAGATATAGGACACCATAGACGTTTGCATTTAGACAAAAGACTTGATGTACACAATATTTACATCGACAGCTATCTATAGTGTGTCTGACGTATCAACTCGACATAGCCGATAGTGCATAACACCGTTCGTACGTCTAGAGCCCTCGGTTACACTGGGACCCGCGCCTTAACCAAAGCCACCTAGAAAAAAATGTAAGGCCTCCGCACGCCGGTGTGACGTCACGCTAGTCGGATGGGCCGGACAGTCGACGCCGTCGGCGTCTCCGCGCCTAGGTTCGTTGCGCTTGCAGGGTGTCTCTGCGCGTCGCGGATACTATGGCATGAGAAAATTAGTGCTGTCCTTAAAGTGACAGCAACCTATAAATTCAGATGCTTCGTTTCCAAAGCAAGACACGTATAGCTGACGCAAAAAATAAGGGGGAGCCGCTGGTTCACCGCAGTCAACGCCACCATAGAAAGCAGCATTCTTCCATATTTTCCTTAGATTACTTGATTGGCAACATTTTTGTGTTTTGCGTGTATCGCAACGCGACCTGCCTTATTGTGCTTGTGATGTTTGGTCGGTACTAAGACAAGCAAACTGCATGCTGCTTAGTCACTCAACTTTAGACGGAACGAAAGAAAGAGGAAAACTGCATATTGAAGACACAGAATATACTTTATTCACAAATGATAAGAACTGCATTCCGAAACAAACATTTTAAATCTTCCATATCCAATTATCATTCTCACTCTTGCATAGCGTAAAACAGTCCTCGCTAGACACACGAATATCGAGGTTAATCTTATTGTGAAAATTTTATCATTATAGGGTCACGCACAACTAATTCTCAAATAGAATAAGCTTCCGTCTTTGTTGTACCATTCCTTGTGGTTATTTTATTTCCACCCGCCTTGTTTGCAGGCCTTATTGGTCTTCATGAAATACTGAGATAATGGTGAAAAGTAAGTAAAAGCGAGAGGCCTACTCTCAGTCCTAAAGGACAACATGCAATTAATGGATTGCGGTAGCATGGAGAGTTCGAATCCTAAACAGGTAGCACAATACATTCAAATAACATTTGAATTGGCCAAAATGCAGGGTTTAAATTTCGATAATGTACGCAAATAAGTCCTAGCTACGCCACAGGCTTCTTTTTACAAGGGTTCTGTCAACAGAAACATACGTAGATGTTCAACAAAAAGGAGCTTCATGAATAAAAAATAAATAATGAGAAACATCTCAGGCCTTCAAGGTCTGCAATCTTCGGTCGTTCTTGGCGTTGCGTAACTTGTCGTTTTCTGTGCGGCACAAGTTGTTCACCAGTGTATTCTCTGCAGCACTTACAACATGCCCCATTACCTCATGTGCAGGATGACCGAATTCACACACATCGACATCCTCAAAGTCATGAAGGGTAGCGAACACAAGGCCGACAAGAGTATCTTTCTGCCTAGGAAGGCTCAAAAATCGTACGGCATATTCTGGTGTCCTGAGCTTGTCCAATATAATTTCAGTAAAGAGTACAGCATTAACTACAACTGCTCGTGGAAACTTCAGGCCACCCCTTGTCATCTTCGTGATTAATGCATTCTCAGGGTCATCTAGATCGACGTCTTGCATCACAAGGCTTTCACTGCAAGATGCGCATGTCAGCTTTTTGAGAGCTGCATGGGCACAATAGCCGGCAACATAGGTTAGTGCCGGTAGCCTTGACGTTTTTTTCTCAATGTCGGAGTCGGTCACAGTGACTTGAAACTGGCCGTTTCCTGAATGTACACTTGTCTCCAACGTGTTCGCGCTCGGTGGTAGTAGAATGTCCAAATCTGGCAGGTCCAGAACCTTCTGGAAACGCAATTTGTTTTCAGATTCATATATCTGCCTTATAGACACGTGGTAATTGGCACCAGACAATTGCCGGTACTTTCCAAAGCGATCCTCTAAGCTATCAGTTTGAAATTTGCCCAAAAGAACATACTCGAAATGAAGCTCTTTGAGACAGTATATGGCAAGTTCGTGCAAGGCATGGGTAGTGTGGCTGAAAGCTATGTGCGTTTCACTTGTCAAGCGGCCATTGTCATGTTCGAGGCTTTTCCAGTGATCAAGCCATTGAACTATTCTCTCTATGAATCCTAGTTGAGGACATGACGATTAAACTATTGGACCTTGCAATTGATCTCGCAACCGCTGTCCTTTTCTTGGCGTCTTGACGTTAACAATGTTCCACCAAGTCAAAATGGTGTCGACATATTGAGAGGTTTCCTTTGCATGCTGGAACGTTGCAACACTGAGAGCAGCAACAGTAGAGGAGTTAAAAATCTTTAAGGCCAGTTTAACGTTCTGCCTATCGCTATCTGGAACGCAGGGTACCTTCCGACTGCATGGAAAGAAGCCATTGTGGTGCCTGTTTTAAAACAAGGCAAAGATCCTTCCTCAGTGGCAACCTACCGCCCGATAGCCCTCAGAAGTTGCATGTGTAAGATATTTGAAAAAATGATAAATCGGCGACTGATCCATTTCCTTGAACAGAACAAAGTGCTTGATCCCTATCAGTGTGGCTTCCGAGAAGGGCGCTCCACAACCGACCATCTTGTACGTATTGAAGGAAATATCCGGGACGCATTTATACATAAACAGTTCTTCCTCTCGATATTTCTCGATATGGAAAAGGCGTATGACACAACGTGGCGATACGGGATCTTGCGAGACTTATCGGAAATGGGAATTCATGGTAATATGCTCCACGTAATAAAAAGCTACTTGTCCAATCGTACCTTCTGGGTGAAAGTCGGCAGTGTGCTGTCACGTCCTTTTACACAAGAAACTGGTGTACCCCAGGGAGGCGTGCTCAGTTGCACACTTTTTATTATTCAGATGACAACGCTTCGTGCTTCCTTACCACCGGCCATTTTGTATTCTGTCTATGTGGACGACATTCAAATAGGCTTCAAATCCTGTAACCTCGCAGTATGCGAGAGACAGGTGCAGCATGGTTTGAACAAAGTGTCAGGGTGGGCAGAGAAAAATGGTTTTAAAATCAATCCTCAAAAGAGTTCTTGTGTGCTGTTTACAAGGAAGAGAGGCCTGGTTCCGGATCCTTGCTTAGAAATGTGTGGACAACAGATACCTGTAAACAAAGAGCACAAATTTCTAGGTGTTACACTCGACAATAGACTCACTTTCGTCCCACACATTAAACATCTTAAAGAAAAATGTCTGAAAACAATGAGCCTAATGAAACTTCTATCCCAGACTACGTGGGGTAGTGACAGGAAGTGCTTAATAAATTTCTATTAGAGTCTGATTCGGTCACGATTAGATTACGGTGCCGTTGTATACAACTCTGCCGCCCCGAGCGCGCTAAAGATGTTAGACCCTGATCACCTAGGTATCCACTTCGCCACGGGCGCTTTCAGAACAAGCCCGATTGAAAGCCTATATGGTGAAGCGAATTAGCGGTCACTCCGTCTGCAGAGATCGTACATCAGCTTTACATATTTGCTTAAAGTACGCTCTAATCCTGAACATCCATGTTTTGGCATCGTTACCAATATGACGTGCGCTACACTTTTCAGCAATCGCCCCTCAATAAGACAGCCTTTCTCGCTGCGCGTGAAGGAGCTTAGCGATGAAATGCATGTCCCACTCCTCGAGCTTCGCCTAATGCATCCAACCAAGTTGTTACCTCCTTGGCAGTGGCAGGTGATACAATGTGACATATCCTTTATAAAAGTTACAAAGCACGCTCCTGAGGCCGAAATCAGAATGCATTTCCTAGAACTACAGTACAAGCACTCCTGCGCAGAGTTCTACACAGACGCTTCGAAATCAAATGCCGGGGTATCCAATGCAGCCGTCGGCCCATCGTTTTCAAAATCCGATGCACTGCATCCGGAAACAAGTATCTTTACGGCCGAGGCCTACGCATTACTCTCTGCTGTGAAGCATATAAGAAAATCAAAACTTCCGAAAGCAGCGATCTATACTGACTTTCTAAGCGTCGTGAAAGCCTTAATGTCACTCAGCAAACATAAAAATCCCGTGTTTAATGAACTATATTCGGTCTTGTGCAAAGCGTACTCATCTGGCCAGAATATCATAATATGCTGGGTCCCTTAATTTGCCATAGGGGAATCGAAGGTAACGTTCTGGCGGACGAGATGGCCACGTCAATCACATTGCAAGCTGTTAACCCTGCCGCTGCGGTGTCTGTCACAGATCTGAGGCCTTTCTTGCGAAGGAGATCGTGAGACCACTGGCAACGCATGTGGGACGCGAAAACGGATAATGAGCTCCACCTGATAAAACCACAGTTAGGATTCTGGCCCTCTACTACAAAATCGCGCCGAACAGATGTCCTATTCTGTCGTCTGAGATTAGGACACACGTTTGGCACCCATAATTTTCTACTCACCGGAAGTGAGCCTCCAACCAGTGGTAGATACGGGGAGAGGATGACCGTACTCCACGTCCTCCTGGAGTGTCGGGAAGCCGAATCTGAGAGAAAGAGACATTTTTCATTAGCATACCGACAGCACATTCCTCTTCATCCTGCAATGCTTCTTGGTCCAGAACCGCTTTTTAATACAGACAGTGCTGGGTTTTCTTAGAGATGTGGTCTTACATGTTATTAGTCCCATGAATTCGTACACTCTAAAAACTAGGAAGGGTATCGCAGGAGTGAAGCTGCCGGTTCACTCTTCAAAGCGTCGTTTTACTCTCGCAAAATGTCGAGGAGAGTGAAATGCATTGTTCACTCTGTCAGCAAGGAGAGAGTGAAATGTGCTTTTCACTCTCCCCTTCAGAGAGAGAGAGTGAAAAGACTCTTGCGACAATACAAAAGAGAGACTCTTGCGGCAATAGAAAACAAAACGTACCGTTATCTTCTGCTTCAACTGTAGGTGGCTGGCCCCGAACATGGCAATGTATCATTCATGCACGCTGAGCAAAGAACACATCGTTTTGCTTCTAAGAGAACAGGCCGCCGCAGTTCAAAGGAACGCGTAGCGAGCGCTCTACTTTTTCACTCGGAGTGGCTCCACCGCGCGCGCGTGCGCTCATGATCGCGGAACAACACAGCACCGGAGAAAGGTGAACTGTCCAGCGAGCAAAGGCCAGCCGAGGGAGATCGTGTTTCAGCCATCTCGCGTCGCCACGAAAACACGACAGTCGTTCGTCATGCCTTGGATATAACAACAAATCCTCCACGGTAAGTGAATTCTAACTTAGGTGCACATTCTCCGTATATGTCATGCTATCGCCAGGAAGTCGTCGCTGCGCTTAGCCGACGCGATTGACAAAGGACTAGGCGTACGCGCTGTCTCTCGATGTCAATCGAAAAAGCCAGTCGTCGCGATAACTGCATGTGATTTTATCACTTTGCCGTTGTCCGTAAGAGCTTTAAAAATCGCAAACGCTGCCAGAACTATGGTATGTTCAATAAGACGCCAGGCGAGAGGACGCTTAAAATGGTTAGTTCACCAGCCCGTGATTCCGAGCCTATGCGGAGCGTGATTAGCGTGCGTTTTGTGTGTTTGAATTTATTCAGTTTGGCAGTCTACTGTGTACGGAACGCTGTTGAACTAAGGAATCACATAACAGAAGGCGTCATTTTGCTGGCAGCATGATTTTTTTTTTATAAATAAACCGCGCGCTTGACGGTGTCTCGCGCAGGGGGAATCTGCGACCACTGAAGTTACGTGCAGCACCAGTGCTAGTTAGAAACTTTGCCGCAGGCATTCAGCTGCATGCTGCAAGAGGTCAGTTGTGCGCGTTATCTTGAACTTACTGAAAACGCATGAGGAATCCATGTTTTATGCTGAAAAAAGTATAAACCCCATATAAGCGATCTTGCGCGCGGCAGCTACAAGCGACGCGACGGAGATGGCTGTCGCGTTCGCTCGTCGCCTACAAGTCGTACTCCGTGTGAGCGACGATTTTGAGCGATGCCTCCCCGGTGTTGCCGGCATGAGGGCTGCAGTCACGCGTGACGCGTGCTTTAGTAATTTACGTTGATGGATTTTACTATAAAAAGTAGCATAAAATATTTCCGGAGGTCTTGCAGTACGTCCTTATCCTTGCACGTATAAAAATTGAATCATTTGCTCGTTCCGCGCGACAATCGGTAGTATTTGAGCGATGTATGTACATCCAGTTCCGGCTTCGCGCTATTGGCTAGTCGCTCATAGCACTTCTGGGCGACGAGCGACGATTTCTAGATTTCCAGAACCGAGCCATCTGTTCAAGCGACGGCCCGTTTTGTCGCTCGAAGCCGTCGCTCGTCGCCGTCGCGCACTAAATCGCTCTCACAGTGTTTATCCCTAAGACTGAACTGTTTTTGCTCATGTTGAAATGGTGTGATTATAGGTCTGGTTTTGTCTCCTGTTGCGGTTTTCGTGCACGGTGCGAAACTGAAAGGATGCTTATGTCTACGAACTCGGTGAATTGTCGAGGAGCTAGTTACGCATCGGCATCGAATATAACGGCTGCTGTGTGGAATTACAATTGCAGGGGCGCTTTGCATACGCTTATTGTTTTGGACATGCCTGTGCATTTGCTAATATGAGTTGGCGTGTCAGAGTTATGTCATATGAACAGCTAAATCAGCCTTCCTCTGGGGGTTACAAGCGTAATGTGTGCATTTTGCTATAGCATGGCAGATCAAGATGTGTTTATCGCTTGAATATTTTTAGTAGAGAAATAAAATATCAAACTAAAATGTTGCTTTAATTCCATGTTACCAGTCTGTCGTACACAGAACAATAGGTTGGTGTAATAAACTAATAACTGCGGTTTAACTGCAACTTTTACATGCCTACAAGAATCTAAAATGCTAGATTTCAAACTGCAGCAGTAGTCGGGTCAGTCAAAAATGAACTCCACTGCGCACCTCATGCATGAAAATAAGTTCATGCCTTTTAGTAAGCTTAGATGCAGGCCGCAGTGAACTTGTTAGTATTGAAATGTGGGTAAGCTTGCCATAACAAGCCTTGTTGCCCTTTTTTATAGGCACATCCATATATCCATTGAGCTGAAGGACAATATTTTCATCCCTACTGAGCATCATGTTTGCAGCTATAATCCTCAAATTATGGCTTCAGCAGTGGCACAACCAGGGATGGTGCGGGGGGGGGGGCACACTGGGCACGTGCTTAGGATGTGTCACAAGTGGTGTTTGCGATACACCAGACTCATGACAGACCTATGACGTCTGAAAATGACCAATATTCTATTCATTAGCAGGAGTATTCTAACATTCATGAAAAACAAGGATGAACTGTGGTTTATTTGTTTTTTTGCTTAAATCTAAAAATTGAAGTTAGTTTAGCAGTTGACTGTTGCAGTCATTTGGATGTTTTGCATGCATTTCACTAGGAAGACTAAGAGCTAAGACTTTTTTATTGCCATGGCGTTGACTGTCTTGATGTTGTTTTGCACCATGCCCTTGTGTTGACTTTTGCATACGATATTTTTCAGGCACCCGCTTTATATAACGCGAGAAGGCAGCTGCAAGGACACGAGGATGTGAAAGAGCCAGTGCAGCGCGACTTCACGTAGTGCAGAGGAGCCAATGCCAAAAAATCAAAATACATTGGCATGTTATTTGGACAAGAAAACTAGTATGTGGGTATATTGGGTGTACCATTTGACCAAATGTCAACAAAATCAAGATACAGTATGTTACACGAAGATGAAAATTCTCACGTGCTCCAGGCAGTCATCTTAACATGGTATATTTATGTAATGTCTCTGATTGGAAAGTCAAATCAAGTATGCTCTCTGGAGACAAACACATAGCAGCAAGTGTCATTGAAAAGTTAAAAATGTGTTTTAAGAAAGCTGATTAGTTCTGAGAAGTGGCTGCTTTTTGTCTTGCCTCTCAACAGATATATCCATGTGATAAAAAAATTGTGGTACAATGAAATTGCATATTTGCTTAGCGACATGATACATACTTGCAATGAGCACGGTGCCTGTGTTTACTTTAAAAAGCAACAGCCCATGCTTGGTTAGGTTAGGCCCACTACAACATGCAGGTATGGGTGATTGGCGCTTTTTTTATTTCTGTGTCGTGAGGTTTATTGACGTGCGTATAGGTGCAATGGCACGCAGTATGGCTAGTACAAAAAGGGGGGGGGGCAGATATATGTAGCTCACTGTACACGACACAGGGCAAAGGAAATCCGTGTTCAGCAACTATGTTAAACGCCATGTACGTAAATTTTACAACGCTACTCGTTCAAAGCACGCACAGGTGCATATTGAAGAAAAGTTTCCAGGGTAGATAATTTAGTTCGTAATTTACACTAATTTTGCTCTAACCACGAGACATAATAATTTGAATATACTGCACGGAAAAACCTAGAGCGAATTAAATTGTGTGTCAGCTTCGTGTGTATACATATAGTCTTTCCTATGCATTAGGTTTATTGCGTAATGCATTAACAGTTGAGAGCCTATCTTATGATGTGTACTCTGTTTACGTTACAGTTGTTTATTAGTTTACTCGTTTGTTTTGCGACTGATGAAATGCCGGCATATATATATTTTCAACATTTGACATAACCCTGTATGTTTTTCAGGGACAACCCAGGACGTGCATTTCTCAGCACCCAGTCAACTGCCAAAAGTGACTCAAACACAGGCCACCAGTAAGTGGACATCAGTTGCAATTTCACATTATGCAGTTGGCGGCTGCCTTGTACGGAGGCTTTTTTTTTTTAATGAGATAGTGATGTCGTTCTAATGTACGTTTTGACCACAAAGGTGCGATCATGTCTCACAGAGGCATATATGGTTGCTATTCTCTGCGAGGGACGTGTTCTTGTGTTCGTGAAGCATTAGTGTTTGGCAGTATTGTCGCCCAATGAGTTGGATATAAACACTAACTCGCCACTGCCAGCAAGTAGTTGCGAGAAACGCATTATGACACTGTAAAGTTATTTCATTAATTCGAAGGAAAGTTTTGCAGCAGGAAGAAAGGTTGCTATTCCAGGTAAACATGTCTTTTTCTCACAAGTTATTTAGCCAAATTGTGGATGCATGAAATTCGTGACTTATGAATAGATTTTAATTTATTCTTTAGTAATGCTTCTAAAAGAGACTAGAAATAGCATGTGACTACCTCTGCAATCAGCAGACCATACATTTACAGTCATAAGTGGCAGTTCCATGCAGTCTCGCACTTTATATTACCTTTCCTTTCAGCAACATTGGAACTGGTGGCTGCGTTTTCAGAAGGAGAAGTGTACTTGACACTGTATATGTATGTGTGAATTCGGTTTTCTTTGTATGTGTCGGCTCACTGACAAACAGTGCAAAAATCTGTTGTACCATGAGCCTGACGATGCCTCCTGCTGCTAGAAATGCGGCACTTCGTATTTTATAGTACTGCATGACATTTAAATCAAAGCTACCACATAAAATGATCAAGAAAACTAACCGCTGTTATAGCTGTTTTCCTCAAAGAACGCTTGTCCTTTATGGGCTGTGTTAATCTGAGCTCTCCACCAATGTTTCCATAGTATTATCCCTTAGTGAGTGAGAGATTGGGGGCAATTAATCGTGTTAGTGTTTAAGTGGTGTCCTAATTATGTGCATTTGTTCCAACAAAGTTGTCTAGATTACTTTGTTGTGTAGTGTAAAGCTTATGAAACCATCAGCAACTACTGAGTTGCTAACACGCATATGGATTTGTCACTATACAGGTGAAACTCGGCTGTACCACTGTAGTGCTGCGGAAATTGCCTTCACCAGCGGCTTCGCAACAGCTGTTTCGCAGCATGTCGGTATGTGTTAATTTATAATTATGTTGGGATGGGCTAGTATTATGGACCACTGCTACTCTGTATTGTGACAGATCCATATGATAAGGGATGTAATAGGCACAGCGAAAACCTTTGAATTTTTTACTATGGTACATAAACAGGCTCTCCTTTTCGTCACTGGAGCAGGAGAGAAGGGCATGCAGGCACTCCTGAATGTACATATATTTCAAAACATGACACACACACACACACACACACACACACACACACACACACACACACACACACACACACACACACACACACACACACACACACACACACAATTAAACTAAAGGCAGGGACGTTCCATCTTTCATCTTGAATTGAATTGTGCAGTGCAAAAATACAATACAGACCACAGAGAAGCACACATGTTAACAGGTTTGATACACACGTTAGTTCAACAGATTTGATACTTCAAGTGTGCTATTTTACACAAGGGGGAAGGGAAAGGGGAGAAAATCTGAAAAAAAAAGTGGAGTCGAAAAAAGGAATCGTGCCAAAAAGCATGAGAAGCATCGCGCAGTCAGGATCACCAGCAGGACAACCTTACGTATAGTTTGTTTCAATCAACTCAGATCACATGCAGCCATTACTGCAATCAAGTTGTTTCCTTATGTTATATGAGGGAATGATGTGGGCCCAAAAAACTGTTCAGAGCTGAAGGATTATGTTCCATTCTAGCCTCATTGCCTGCTTTTTTATCATATTGTTATCAGCTGCTTATGTTAGGGACAAAAAGTAAGAGTACGAACTGTTTCCCGATTCGCCATTCCACACAACATGTCTTTGTGACTATATGTACATGCAGATGATCCATAGTTGAAAAATATTCAGTACAGTAGAATCTCATTACAAGATGCACTTGGTTGTAAGAGACATCTGAAAATGGTTTGGTTGGTTTTCCGATGTTTGCCACGTTAACAATACTGTATACAAGAGACACCTTTGTTACTAAGGATGACTTTTCAAGTATTCACTACTTCGAAGGCACACAACCCAGACACATTCACTTTGTGCACCTTGTGTGCTCCGAAGGGTGTAGAGATCACGCAATCCTTACACAAGTCAATCGCGCATGTCTCTTTTAGCATGAACCAGAAAAGGAGGGCAACGAGGACAGTGCAGGGCAGAAAGTGTCGGCAGTTGAAGCTGACGAGCGTCTAAGAGCACCTCAAAGGTACTGCGAGCAACAAGGCTTGCAAAGTGAAGTGTTCAAATTCCAGAAGTTGGGAAGGAAGCTAACACAATCTACAGTCACTAAAAAGCTGTGAATGTCTTCTTTAAAGGGCCTCTAAACCACCGAGGTTGAAATTTAGTTGCGGTGTTGCAGTTCTACACAATAAGGCAATGAACAGGTAGCCACGAGAATTTTTCGAAACGGTGCAGTAATAGTGGAGCTACGTGTGTTTGATTATCGAAAAGTAGTCCCCGCTCATTTTACTCTTTCATCTGGTACACGCCATATGGACAGTGTCGTCTTTTCCTTGCCTAGTACACCTCCAAATGTTACGGGACAGGCCAACACCAACGAGCTCTGTTGCTGCCGCGCTGGCCCGTTCTGCGAGGAGTGGCGCTAATACAACGGAACTGTATGGTGACTCGTGTTGAAGAGCCTCATAGGGAGACCCTTCTGTTGGCGTTTCTGTTCTTTGCCCCCATTGGCTGCCCACAATGGCATCGCGCGCAACGCGACGAGGAAGAAGGAGTGTGTGTATTTGCTTGCAGGCCTTGCCGGCAGTCGTACGCTTTCGTTCGACCAATCGACAGCACCGGAAACTGGTGACATCATCATAGACAGCCTGGTGACGTCAGGACAAACTGGGAGGTGCAGGATAGGTCCAGAGAGGCGCACGGGGTCATTTTCTTCATATTGTGGTGCTCCGGCAGTGCTACGCACTCTGGCATTTGGCTTCGTCGATCGTGACGGCATTCTGATTTCGATACGCGTGTTTACTTGAAATGTTCAAAAAATGTCGAGAAGTAGTTTAGGGGCCCTTTAAGCCACCCTGAGCATTTATTCCTTCAGATATATCAAAACATACTTTAGTGATGATGCATAATAAAGTGATCTAGTCTGGCTCCTCAGTGTCTTAAAATTTTTGGTTTCGAGAGACATGTTTCCCGTGCCTCTTGAATATCTTCTGATGAGGCTTTACTGTAATATACACAAACAATTGTGTAACTCCTCCTGCAAGTATTATTCATTAAACCCGGTCACTTATGTGCAAAGCTTGTGGTTAAGTCTTGATGTCCGTACTTTTTAGAGCTATGTTTATTAATTCATGCTGTTCTTATTGGTTCTTCGATGCAGGAGACAATGCCTACGAAATTATTGGCCCTGATCATGAGAGCCCTCAAGGGGCAAACAACATCTCTGTTGCAGAAGTGAGCCCGATACCACTTGGAAGTTACCATGACAGATGACACGGCAGCAATAGATACAGAGACTGCCATGTCTACTGCAGCTGCAACAGTGTACGAGGCAAGCAGCAGCGCGTCAGCATCAGCAGCAGTGTCAGAAGGAACCACACCAGGCCTGGTAGAGCAACATGTGTGCTATCACTGACTTTTTTTGTAGTGGATACAACTCATTTGCTCAACATACAAAAGCTTTTGACCACGACTGTGAGCCAGTGTTATTGTGCAGCAAGTGCAAGACTAAGTTAGGTGTTAGAACACAGTACAAGCATCACTTTAATATATGCAAATGCAAACATATTACAGTTGTTGCCTCCCCAGCCAGCCCACATTGTGGAACACATGGTGGGACACACCTCTCTCCCATTACAAGGTAGTAGAGACTGTCAGTGTTGTTGCTAGATTGACTGGTCTTTGTAGGCAACTAGAAGGACAACACAGGTGTCATAAGATTGTTGTTGATGTTGTTGTTGAAGAGGTAAGAAAGAAGTTTGATGCAGCTGAAGTGCCAACTGATATTGAGCAAATCAAAAGCAACCACCTGAGAAAGCAACAGTATCGAAATTTGGGTATCTATGTGCCGCCAACTCTGGTAAGAATGGCATAGGACAGAAGTGTGATGAAAATCACACAGACACTGCTGTTGCATCACTGGCCACAGTGAGCAGCGACTTGTAGGGCAAGAGAGTCAACTGAAACTAACATTATGATATAGTGTCATGCTCCCATGTGACCACTTTTCAAGTTATTTTGCAAGATACAGCTCAACCTCCAGAAACGAGACTGCAACTTGTCTGTAAAAAAGCTTTCGCAAAAAATTATTCATAACACTATTAACATAGCAGTATCTTTTTTTTTGTGTCGGTTCGAGGTTCCCGGCTGTCCATTAATGCAAAAATTGAGGAAGAAAAGAACATGTGTCGTACTTACATCTTTTTAACAAGTACGAGAGGGACAGAACTTTTCTAGTCATGCATCTTCATCATACTATCAAGTTTTTAAATGCCTTTTATAATTATTATTACCAGTTATATCTGAGTGCATTGTATGCATGTAGCAGGTGTAAAATCAGGTCAGTTGGATCAGATGCCTTATCTGCAAGCGAGCCCTATATTCAAGAAATTTGAATTAATATAGTTACGTTAGAGACGCAGTATTCAGCACTTTATTGCCTGTGGTTTAAGCATTGCTCAATACTTTTGTGGGTGGCAATTTCAACCGGCACAGCACTGCGCTTTGCCACAGTCACATTTGTCTTCAAAGCGGTGTTTACCATTTGTGTTGATCTGTTTGTGTATGCATAGAGCAAGTTTTTAATTTATATTTTTCTGCATTCTTGTGCTTGCACTAAGCTTGTATAAGGCAGTTACAAAATGTGCGTCACTATAACGAACTGTTCTGTTGAGCTTACACTTGCAAATAATCGTGTTCAGATGGCCGCACTTCTATGCGGGTGCACCGCTAGCTTTGTGTATGTTCTCATGTTTGTATAAAGCTTATATAAGCTAGTGAGAAAATATATGTCACTAAGCATTGTGATATTCTTTAAAGAACTGCTTGGTTGGTTTTACACTTGTGAGTTAGTATTGAGGCGGTGGTATTCCCATGTATGCCCACTGCTAGCTTTCTGTGTCCTCACGTGTTTGTATTAAGTTTCTACAAGGGAGTTACAGCATGTACGTCACTAAGCGCTGTGATATTTTTTAAAGAACTGCTTTGTTGGTTTTACACCTGTGAGTAATAGTACTCGGGTGGCACTAGTCGTGTAGGTACACAGGGACCATTTGTATACATTATGCTCATGTAAAGCAGTTACAAAGTGTATGTCACTAATTACTGTGATATTTGTTGAATTGCTGTGATGGTTTTACACATGTGAATAATAGTGGTCAGGACACAGTACTTGCGGTGTATAGTTGAATTTATACACTGCCAGGACATGGGCTGTATACGTACCAAAAGAAATGTATGTCATTATATTGTTGTGATTATTACTGTTTGGATTTTATTAAACTGTAATAAAATTGTTTCTTATATCTATTGAGGTATGGCAATTTGTCATGCAACCAAACTGAGGACCTAAACTTGTGCATACAAATAAACAGCTAATTTAAGAGTATACTGCTCATATTCTGCTAAACCAGTTTAACAAATCTTGTACTACAATGCTGGAAAAATGACGGAGCTGACTCGGATGTACAGAAAAAGTTCTGCACTGGCTGAAGGACTGCCCCACACTGGAGTTCGTAATGTTGCGTTTATTGGAGTAGAACAGAAAGTGCACTTCTATTTAAAATGCGACAGTCGGTGCAGAAACGTAAGGCAGACGAGCGGATGTGGCACATTTTTTTCAGGGCCCTCCATGCCTACTACTGCATTTCTAGTCTTCCTGTGCTCTGCGTATAAGCCCCTGTTCAGCCAAGGTTTTTACTCCATGACAGTTGTTCTACTGGGTTCGTAGCAATATTGAAGAAAAAAATTCAGTGGTTTTCAAGGACTTTTGAGGCCCCGACACAGTAACTTCAAGGACCTCGTGCAATGTGTGTAGTAGTTTGGACAGGCAATAACTTGTTCAAGAACACCGTTAACTTTAATGCAAACAAAAGAAAACAAAACAAATCGCATTTCAGTGATTTCAAACATTTGAAAGACTGCTAATTTGCCTTTCACCGCACACAAGGAAGCATTTCAAGAAAGCGCTCAAAGTTTTTCTGCAATAGCACAATTAACTACTTGGACCTGCAACATTTGCAGTTTTTGAATACTGTTTGGTTTGACAGTGTATGTGATGTCATCTGTTGCCTCAGCTTTTTTCACCATCAAATAAGCAATAGTCATTTCTAATTTCTTTTTATTGTGTCTGCCGCTCTCAATTTACTCTTCACGGCTTCTCTTTGAATGCCTCAACTGTTGAGCTTCCTGCTTCTGCTCCTCCAAGCACATTTGTCGCCGGTTCCATGTGCATAAAACTGGTATCTGCAGCTCCTTTGTAATTTCAACTTTAAGGATGTCGCTTTCCTTCTATTACCTCCAGAGACAATTTTCTGTGACATGCGAAAGAGTGTCACAGAAGGGAAAAAAAGCGCTTGGCAATGTCTGCTAAGTCTAGCCAAGTGTACAAGTTTAAGGACTTTCCAGTACTTCTAAAAATTCAAGGGTTTTCAATGCCTTGAAAATGGCATTTTAGAAATAAAGGATTTTCAAGGCTCGCTACAAACCCTGGATTCTAGCACCTAAATAATTTTACAAGCTTATTTTGGCATGGAGTTAGGAAATTCATGCTTTCTAGCTAACGCTGCACTATCTCTGTACAGTGAAGCCACGAGAGCGCAACTATTTTAGAGTAAAGAAAAATACTGAAAGCTTTTTATACCACTCTTCTTTTTTTCTATGGAGCTTCGTATTGCCTAGTTAAGTTTACGAATGTGCCTGGTTTTGGCGGGCGTTTCTTCGACATTTTCTGGAAGAAGCAGATGTCTAGCCCCCGTATTCAGAAATGTATCTTAATACAAAGCTCATGCTTGACTTGATATAAACGACGCCTGGTGCGAACGTCCCCCAAGACGCTCACTGCCTTTCTTTTGGTGCGTTCACGACTTGCGTCGTTTAGATCAAGTCAAGCATGGGCTTCAAGTTATGATGCATTTCTGCATATGGGGGTAAGCGTGCACAATTCCGGGCAACGCACTGTGCCATTGACACTGAGAGAAAACGGGGAAAACAGAGTTAACCACTTATGCTCCTAAACTTTCGCGTACCTGTAGTGTGCGTGTATCGTGGAAGAAGAAACAGCGCAAACACAAGGAAGAAAAAAAGCATCAACCACACCAGCGCTTCGTGGTGTGGCATGTTTTTGCGTCGTCCTTGTGTTGCGCTGTTTCTTCTAAAATGCTCAACCAACTAGCCGGCAAGTCCATCCTGTGCATATATAAATTGAACACACGCATGAGTGTAGATGGTCTTCGAAGCTTTTAGAACGAGCACTGCCACAGGATACAAGCAGTGCACGCGTAACAAGTGGACACATTAGTCATTTAAACAAGCGTGCCAATGCATTTGACGCGGCTATCCGCATAAGCAGTCTCCAAATGCTGGAATGCATGCGCTTCAAAACGCTAACGATCCGCTGCTAATGCAGGACAACAGCTCACAGCGGACTGAACCAAACTCTAAACTAATGCACTTGAAAAGAACGCCTACACGGCAGCGTGAGGCACGTCGAAATGCCTGGTACTGGCGTCGCAGTTGTTCACCAGTATACGCGCGAATTAAATTCACATACGTGGATGGTTGGCGCAATACTTTGTATCCACGTATTTTGGAGAACATATAATGCATGGACTGGAAAAGCACTCGATCATGAGCTGAACGGCACATTTGTTATTTTCCTGCGGTGACGACGAGCCGTGAATAGTTCTCACGTTGTCGTCTACGTTGTCTTCCTTCGTTAGTCGTAGCAAGGAATGGAAATGATGCAAACGCACACGTATTCCAGTACACAACAGCACAGCACACTGCAGAGAAACCCCACCCACCACAGCCGATTCATCAAATACGTTTGGTATATATATAATCTCTAAAAGAATACGTCTGGGCGTGGCGGCGCTGTGGTGTAATGGTTATGATGTGTGTTTTGAATTGTACAAATGCGAGTGTACGCGGGTTCGAATTCACATGATGTATAGAGCATTGTGATTCTTGATAAGTATGTGATTCCCTTCACAATTGTATTCTAATTAGATTGTGTGACTTCTGATTGTGGAATTTGCGAAGATATTTGCAGATTAAGCGTTAATTCGCTTTTTTTCTCCTCAGTGGCGTTCGTGACGCATACGCATATGCCGCTTCAGAGCAGTCACACCTCGCGGTAGGCAGCAAATAGCCAGGAAAAAATGACTTTAAAATCCTGCATAACTTTGCTCACGCCTATTCTGAAGGCCGCTTGGAATCGGGCCAGTGTCTCTGAGGAGCCGCCTAGGGAACAGTATATCAGCGGCCCTAATTTGATCTGATTTTCTGCCTGCATGCGTGACCAGGACTTGGCTAAGAGGGTATTGGGAAGAGTACTAGCACTCTGTTCTGAAGGAGTACAAGCACTCTGTTTGGGGGAGTAGAAGTACTCGGTCTGGCGGTGTACTATTAACCCTGCGGGGAGAGTATTAGCACTCTGCGGAAGAGTACTAGCACTCCCTGTGGGAAGAGTATTATCACTCTGCGGAAGAGTACTAGCAATCCCTTGCGGTGAAGTAACAAAACTCTGTCAGGAGGAGTTGACCTACTCTCTCTCAAAGAGGGTCGATCTACTCTCGAAAAGAGAGTGAAATATGGGACAAGCAGCTACTCCCTCAAAGAGAGTGCCCGGCACTCCCTTAGTTTTTAGAGTGTACCGCCTCCTCTCTCGAGAGGATGCCACTGCGATAATTGTTTTGCATAGCACATGCCTCCAGGCCCTTGTGTTTCAAGGACTCTAAGGAGGCAGTAGTGCTCTGGCATTTCTCATAATCTGATATATTTTACCTATCGTATTCTTTTTATATGCATCTAAATGTTCATAGTACAAGTCATACGTCATCGCCATAATTTTATCATACAGATTTTATGCACTTTAGAGCGTATATATTAAGGCCTCTTTACAGCCACCTCACACGAACTTCATAGTAATCATAGTTACACTACAAACTCATTAGCACAGACATGGCGCTCTTTGGCCATACCTGGCCCTTGCGCCACAAAACCCCATACGTCATCATCATCACCTTGACGTACCGGCGCTGGTGTTTCGGCGCGAAATTCAAATACTGATACGTGGCTCTTCATTTTCTCATCTAATAATCAAACTATTTTTTTGAAATGACTGCCTGCAGCGTTCTTTAGCAATGCTTCATTAGACTAAATTGATTTATCGTTTCACTTTAGTGTGTCCCTTTAAGCAACAGTCTATAAGAATCAGACAGAGTATGTGGTAACCTTAAGAATATTGGTACAGGGGCACAGAAGAGAAACTATATAGATGCGTCTTGAAGTCAATTAACACAACGAAATAAATTATAATGTAGAGGGTCGTCCACTCTGAGGGTGAACACGGCTCAGCGTGGCCGCGTAAAGCCCCTCAATGGCCGCGCTGAGCGGGGCGCCATTGCGACCAGAGCGGCCGCGCATTGTAGCGAGGCGGCGCATGCGCACACGGACCTAGGGGCCGTGCTACGCGTCGTGTGCTACAGCGCTGGAGTGCGCAGCTCTTGTTTTGCTGTGAAGAAGACTTCACTAGACGCAGGCGAATTAGCGCCCGAGGCGGCGTTGCGGGAAAGCGCATTTTCTAACTGCACCATTTTCCAACTGGTTTTCTTTACAGCTTGTGAATAGCCTGCTTAATCAATATGCATGAACAGAAACAAGGGTCGGTATAACGTAAAACTATTCCGTTCTGTTTCTATTCCAAAATGGCCGACAGTGCTCGCTCATCGGTCGAATTTTTTGAGGCCGCGCCCATTTTTCCTGCCTGTCAAGCGACGTCAGGAATGCTCAAAAACTGCCACGTCAAAGTGACGTTTACGCACTCATTATGCCGAACAAACCCGGCGAATTCGTGGAATAACCGGTGAGTGCCCGTTCCGTTTGGAATAGAAAAAAAAATGGCGGCCTTCGTGATTGCGTTGGCGGCGGCGGCGGCGGCTCGTCAGTCCGGGCGCGGGAGGAGGGAGCCCGAGGATGCGTTTGACATGCCAGACGATCAGTTTCGGCGGCACTTTCGCCTGAAGAAAGAAACTGTGCGGTGGCTGTGCGACGAAGTGGCGGAGGAACTCGGAGGCGTGAGAACTTCAGCGCTGTCGGTGGAGCGGCAACTGTTGTGCGCGTTGCGATTCTTCGCAACGGGCAGCTTTCAAGCCTCGGTAGGGAGCGAGGAGACGATCGGCGTGACCCAGCCTGCGGTCAGCAGGTGTGTGCGACGCGTGGCGGAGGCAATCGTCCACGCCGGGGCCCGCAACAAGTGGGTCCATTTCCCGAGGACGTCGGAGGAGAAGGCGGCCGTGAAGGAAGGGTTCCTTCGACGCGGCCCCATTCCCGGCGTCATCGGATGCGTGGACGGCAGCCTTATAGCCATTATTCCACCGAAGGGCGAGCAGAAGGCGGCATTCATGTGCCGCAAAGGCTACTACGCCCTCAACACAATGTTCGTAAGTGTCTTAATTTTTGTCTAATTTGCCCGTCATAGCAACGCGTGGCTTATGCTGCTGTGCGCGCTGTCGTCAGATCTGCGACGCAGGCATGCGGATCCTCGCCGTCGACCCTCTGCGACCGGGGTCAGACCACGACGCCCACGTCTGGAGAACTACGTGGTTGCGTCGTCGGTTCCTGGAGGGGCACATTGCCAAGGCCGGCGAACACCTCCTCGGTGAGCAGCGGGAAAATTTTGTACAGTTGCAATTCTGGCAGCATGCAGCAAAGCGTGCTCGCGCCGTAGGAGAATATTGAAGCCCGAACCCCTTATGTCATAGTCAGGTTATTAAGTATAGGCGAGATGTAGATATTTTCCAATGATATCTGCACGAAACAAAGTGAGAACACACCTGCGTTGTACTTTAAACTAATTTTTAATGTGAGTGTACAGTGCACGCGTTGTCACATTCTTTTTTACACTGACCGTCATTTGTGAATGGAGACTACACAAAGAGCTGCTTTGCTGCAAATAGGGATGCTACTATGTCCCAGCTATTATCTCTGATCCCAGCTACGTCAGGTGCTCAGCCTGTATATTTCTTCATTGCAGCCTTTCTGTAGTAGGTGCATTTTACATGACTCATGCTTCGCCTACTAAACTTTGTGCAGATTTCCTACCATGTTTTATGATCCTGCAGGTGACAGCGGCTACCCCCTGGAACCATGGCTCCTGACCCCAGTCACAGGCCACCCTCCCATACACACTGCAGAAGGCAGGTACAACACTGCACATGCTGCCATGCGGTCCGTAGTGGAGCGGTGCATTGGGCTTCTGAAGAGCCGCTTTCGCTGCCTTCAGCGGTACCGCGCCCTCCACTACGAGCCAGAACGCGCTGCCAACATCGTTGCAGCATGTGCAGTGTTGCACAACTTGTGTCTTGATGAAGGTGACGTGTTGTTGGATGATGTTGCCACACAGCCACCGCACGGTTCCTTGACAGAAGGCCAAGTTATGCCGTAAACAATCGCCTGGCATGTCGAACGCGTTCTTCTCCCTTGGGAGAGTGTACATATGTAAATAGAGTTCTGAAATTGAAGGAACACAAATTGTAAATATTCATTTCAAGTGCAACTTGCACTGTTTAAAATCCTTTATTTGTATCTGCATTGTAAATAAAACCATGTGATCCATATTCAATGCCATCTTTCAACAAAGCAAATGACAGTCAAGTACACAGAGCATGGCTTCATGGCGCCAAAATAGCCGTGTGATGTTCACTACATGGGACCCAGTACAAAACCAATGGGCCGTTGGCAGATGTTAAATTGCATAAATATGACACGAGCATAATGATATTTTTTTGAACTCGCAGACAACCATTTTTCTTCATCCAGCAACTTAACAGCAAGAAAGATGTCTATTATGTAGTTGGCATGTTTGTAGCACAAAACAGTTTCTTTTCAATGACTAGTGCCGTAATAAGATCACAGTATAAAGCAGCCATGACATGCTTTTAAGGAACAAGTGAGAAAATGCTTGGCACTTCAACGGTATTTCATATAACGGCTGCAAGAGCAGCCTGGCAGTGAATGGCAAAATAGCGGCCACATCGATGGCTCCGTTACGTATGTCGCAAACTGTGCTCAACTGCAATGGGGACTAGGCTGTATTGCTATCATAGGTAAGGACGCCTGAAATATCACAATAACCATCACAAGTAACAGGTGGTTGGTGTTAACAAAAATACCAATTCGGCTACTTTGCGTAGGCACGAATGGTTTGACATTACAAACATGACATACATATGGCATGAAAATTGATTTCCATTTATCACAGCATTGTAGTTATTAAGTGCACCTGTATGGTGTGCGAGACAATGTCGTAGTTGCCGTAAAAGTGATTGCATAGTGTATCTTCCGTGGAAGAACGGTGCACATTGAAACATATCAGCAACAGCAAAACAAAAGTGAACAACACCTAATGAAAATATGGCAAAAATTGTACATATAAGTTACACCGTCTCACTTGGTCAAATAAAAATACACACGAAAAGAAATGAACTTGGGGAAAAAAATAGGAACAGAAATGCAAAAATATGGCAAAAATTGTACATATAAGTTATACCGTCTCACTTGGTCAAATAATAATACACACGAAAAGGAATGAACTTGGGGAAAAAATACGGTTAGGAACAGAAACGCTAAAGTTCTACATATAACTTATATAATGCCTCACTTGGGCCAACTTGCACTACAAATGAAAATAAACATAAGAGAAATTACCTTGCAAAAAAATGATTAGGGACAGAAATGTACGGAAAACAGCCATATCATCCTTTAGTGCTACATACAAAAAAAAAAAAAACCCATGCATTCGTGTTTCAAGTGACATCACAGCACTGTCATTGTTCTGTGCGCATCGCGAATGCACGGCCAGACTTTTCTTTCAAGAGGGAAGCGAGCCTTCCTTACTTTTATTGCTTTCTCTTTCACTGGCCCCCGCGGACTCCGAGCTGTGCGCGAAAGAAAGGACCCCGCTCCCTCCGTTCGGTTCCTGGAAGTGACCCAGTGACGACGCTTCGGGCTGTCGGGTGTTGTTTCCCGGGCCTGGGGGCGGCGACGGGGATGGAAACCGCGGCTGGAAAAGCGCGGGACGGGCAGACTCGCCCCACCGGCCCTAGAGACCGGACCACTTTTTTACGGGGCTAAAACTGAACGTTTTGTGTATCTTTAACTTGCTTTTTTGACCTTCTCAGTGTAATTAAAGTTTGTTTTAAATGTTCAACTGCGTTCGACCCGTTATCTAGCTGGACAGCGGACGCTTTGATCCCGTCAAGTGCGATCCGCGAGGCCAGCATAGTCAGTCTTCGCTGCCATGGTCACGCATGACCTGCACATCAGTTCACAAGACTGGCTACAACTTGGCAGCACAACAGCTTGTGAGGATGTATGGGCACCACCACCAAATGCTGCAGCGGTGATTTGAACGGAAAGATAGGTAACACTTATACCTACACAGCACTAAAGGATGAGATGGCGGAAAAAAAAAAAAGCTGTCCCTTATGGCTGAGGCGGCTCGCGCAGGTGAGCGAGGGCAGCCAGCAGCTGGCGCAGCGTGGTTGCGATGAGAGTAGTCGCCTCTCGCGAACCACGCATCTCGGCTACCAGCTGCTGCAGGACCTGCCGCGTTGCCCTCTGTTCTTCCACCAGCTTCGAAACAAATTCACTTAGTTAGCTACATGTTATGCAATGTAAATGCTCGATTTGCACTGTTTGCAAGTGTTGCAGTTTCAGCAAGGTTACTCTTGAGGGCAGCGAGATCATTTACATATGACATGACAAATGGCCGTGCAAACGTACATGGTCTGTTATGTTAAAAACGTGTGAAACGTAGCAAATCCTACGAAGCTGCCTCTGCCTGTCAGAAGACAGTATTGGTGACTAGTTGAATGAATTGTTAAACAAAAGATGATCATGCTGTGGCGATACATGCAACCATGGAAATGTTTTGTAAGTTGCTATGTGTTAAAGAACACCTCAAAGGAGATGTATAAACGTGCATGAGCCAATGAGCCAAATGACTACAGATGCCTCTCATGTGTAACATGCTTGTAATGTACATTATTACCATGTGCACTAATCACCTCTTCAAAAAATGACCCAGCCAAGTTGTACGCACCTGCCAATTTTGCAGCAGCAACAGCTGAAGGAAGTTTGCGGCCTCCGCATTTGCCGCCTCGGCTTGCTGCCCCTGCCGCGCATAGTCGGTGGCTGCTCTGCAGGACGCGTCCTCCAGCGGCTGTTGGCGGGGTGTCCTGCGGGGCTGCTGCCGAGCTGATGGTCCGTAAAAATAAAATCAGTAAACAGGTTAAAAAAACTAGTTTCGCTCCATCCTGCGTAGACATTTTACTGGTTCATTATCAGGTGGAAGCCCAGAAAAATAATTCCAGCAACACACCGTTCACAAAATGAACAGTAAATTTGCATAAACAAAAAGGCACTACACCATCATAAAATACTACACTGATAGTACTTTCAGCTTGTACGCTGCACAAGCTGCATTACAAATGGTGTTAACAGTCAGATTATTGTTCCATATTGCAGCGACCTTTAGGCAGGCACTTTTTCTTTGCCATGTAAATAATATAAATACACAATTTCTGTTTCAAAGGTCTTAATAGATACTGCTTGGAGTGATGTTTTCGTATTGCAGTAGCTGCTGAAGTGGCTTACGTGCAGTGCCACTAGTCCCCGGCTCCGTGCCTACAGAGACGCGGGCAGCTGCTGGTGGGGCAGGGGGCAGAGGTGGAGGCTCCTCCTCACTGGAGGTGTCCTCGTGGAACAATAAAGTACAGGACATAATGTGATTAAGTTCCATCAACTGGTTGCAATGTCTATTTCACTTATAGTTTTTAAATCAGAAAATTCTTAATCCAGCATGCGACATACTAGTGACTTGGAGCTTTGACAACTCGTTGCTAATGCTTTTCGGATTAACGAGCCATGAAATCCACCACAAGGTGTTTCTTAACAGCAGTGGGGCAGCATTTCCGTTCTTCCAAAGTGCGGATATCATGTGCTGGCATGTGTGTTGAATTGTAAGAAAACACACAAGCACACAACGGCAAAATATTCACCACGGTGTAACTGCCCGACATCGGTACACATAGCAACGAACATTGCTACTCACCTCGGAGTCGCCACGGAAAAACTCCACAGGGGCGGAAGCTGGGCCGGTTCGGCCAAGCACGGCGAGCACGCGGCCCTCCAGGCCGCCCAACTTCCCGCCTCCCGTCTTCCTGGAAATGCATGAACACCGTCAGCTTCTACGTTCCGAAGATGTTGCTAGTCGCGGGCTCACCTCTTCTCGGCGCCGACCTGCGCCGCGACCTTTCGGCAGTCATAACAGAGCCGGGCCCAATAGAGGCGCCAGCGCCGGGCTGCCCTTACTGCCGGTTTACTGCGGCGAGAGGCTTGTGGCGCCTCTCGCCAAGTATGGATGCTGCTCCATGAAATGAACTAACATAGCGGCTTGCGCGGCCGAAACGCGCGCGCTTTTTCGTTGATCCGCCATTTCTTCTTGGCGCTCAATTTTCGCCGGACCGCAGCGAATTAATACCAACAAATCGTAACGGCATATCACTATGCCGTTAAAACATAATGGTTACATTGATTTAATGTGTTGTTATTTTATCACGCTATAAATGTCACGTTAAATTTAACACAAGTGAATAACAACAACAAAAAACTTTTCTCGTGCAAGTTATATCCAGCAGAAGTATCTGTACCTCTCGCATGGGGGAATGGATCACTGCGAAGCAGTGTGTGGCAGAGAAAAAAAATGAGCCTCTGTTACAGACCACCCTCGATTTAAATCAGGACCTACATTCGGAGATAGTTGCGATCGTTTATAGCAAACGTTTACTTACCAGCTATCTGTTGAGATGCCTTCCAACCTTCATCGAGCCTTCCGTATCCTATGCGAATAAAAGCAAAAGTGAACACCATGCGATCACCGCAGCAGATGTTCAGATGCTACTGCTCAGTCACTAAGCACAAGAAAGAATGATGTGTTTACTCACCGAACACTACGATTTCACTGTCTTCATGATGTTCACAGCTTCCAGAATTCTTCTCGGGCAAAAGTACCTCGTACGCCGAGATTTCATCTAATCAGGCAGCGTTACGGACAAAAATACACCAAGTGCGGCCCACAGAACCGATCAGCTGTTTTCACGTAGCCGCCATCTTAAGTGTGCGTAGCGAAATGGATTGGATGGGATGCGGAATTGGCACAATTGGCACATGTGTGGCTATGACTCGAAAAATCAAAATATTTGTGTTTACTTTCAAGCGCGGTTCAACTTATCTTGCGTTAAAAGATTACAAAACACTTTTACTCTCAGCGACATACAATCGTTCTTTTATCAGGCGTTTATATCTAAATGTCACTTGCTATACGGTCCCTTTGCAAATAAAATACAAGCAAAACATACTTCCGGCAACGATGGAGGGTGCTGATTGGGCAGATTGAAAAACGTCGCTAGTTCCCGCCCCCATACGCAGAAACTGTCGCGTCATTTTGACGTCCGGAGTTTGGAATACTTTTTGTTTGGAATAGAGTTACGTTTTCGCGCCCAAAGTTCGCAGTACATAATTGACTTTGCATGTTTTTATAGTTGATGAGGGTAAACAAAGTCACTTTTTTGCGCGCTCTCTGTTAGGCTCGGGCCATATTATTTTACTCTCACAGCGCTTGGCGTAGTTGCATACCTAGAAAGCCATTAGGTGCGCTGTTCTTGATTGGGGTCATAACCTGATGAGCATAGCGTCCTGCTTCGTGCATCTCTTGGTGCTGAACGAATTTGGTTAGTTTACTTGAGGAAACGACCGAAACCCGCCGTAGATTTCACAGAAGGTTAGAGAGATATCCAATCATGCGTCATCATGTTTGCCATCATGTTTGTCATGAATTCCACCATTAAGGGGGAAAAGAATACTTCGACAATAACTAAGGAGAGACATCCGCTGCTTCGCGACAGTACCGGGTCGCTTCTCTACCAGCGTCGATTATGGCTCGCATTCGGCATGTCATGGAGCTGTATAGGGCACGACAAAAAGTAGCGTTCGACATAAACTGCCCCCACTCATGCACAACCGTCCAAAGCCCAGCCACTGAGTGGGCGTGTAGTTGTCGGTTTGCCATTGAAAACTCTTTTCTGCCCCAAACATTCTCGATGACGTTGACGTCGGGCGATTGTGGTGACCAGTAGAGAAATGCCACGTCACGGTTGTCCAGGTAGGCGCCGACGTTTGTTGCTTTGTGAATTGGCGAGTTGTCGTGCAGCAAAGTAAATTCATTGTCCGGGAATGGTACCCCGACAAAGTGTGGTAGCTGCACATGATCCAGGATGCAGCAGTTCGAGTGCGCATTAAAGCAGCCTTAGATTCGAACAAGGGGCCGAAGACCTTCGGCTGATATGACGCCCCAGACGCTCACAGCAGAGCTGCCGCCGGCGGCGACCCGCTGGATGAACTCCGGGATATATGTAAAAAAAAAAAATATATCGCCTCCTGTGATCCAGCAGATACAAACTCTAGGCTATGAAGAATGAACACACGACACTTCTGACATTTCGCAATGTTTTGGTGGGCTCTAACAAGTTAGGCATTAGAGCTCATCCGCACCATGAAATGAATGAAGCCACGGCTGCCTTTCCTGTGTCATATTCCACTTGTTATAATGAAATACGATATGAAAGGAATAAACAAAGACGACACATGTGATTTCATTCATTACATAATTCAATGTCGCTCTCGACTACTGACTCCAAGTTGGCGGAATCTACTGCTAGCCCTGCGGGCCACGTTAGCATGGAGGCTAAATGTAAAGCGCCCTTGATTTGTTCGATTTCAGAACAGGTTAACGATGGCCCAGATGGTCTATATTCTTACCGAGCCATCTGCGTTGGCGTTCCTCCTAGCCGATGTCGCACAAGTTAAACCTAAAATAGCAGTACCAACACAGATAATGATGTGTGCCCAGCTTCAGCCAAATATTTATGGTTTCCGGGGTTTAAGGTCTCAAAGCGACTCGTGCTGTGAGAGACGTCGTAGTGGAGAGTTCCGGATAATTTCGACCACTTGGTGTTCTTTAACGTGCACTGACACCGCACACGGGTCTCCATCGAAATGCGACCGCCGCGATCGAACGCGCGTCTTTCGGGTCAGCGCCGGCCTTTAAGGCAACATTTGTTCGTGTGTGCGTGTCCAGGTGTGTCCAGTACAGAGCCAGTAAATCGGATACTTTCTTTGCCTAAACAATTTGAAAAGAAAAATTGGAAGAAAGTAAATACGCGTCACACTAACGCATCATCTCGGCTGAAACCCCAAAACTCCTATGGTGCGTGCAGGTCCTACAGATCACATTTATCCGCGCGGTACTTCCTTTGAAACACGGCCAGAAAAGCGAAACCTGAAATAAAATTCTGATATTCGCTAGTGAGAAATTCATAGGAATTGAGTAAGAAGATATACCCGTCTTCGTTTCCATCAAATCAAATCAAATTAGTTTATTTTTCATCTCAAGGATGAGGGCAGGCTCGGGATAAAAGTGACATCAGTCACTTGAGGGGAACCCGAGCCTCCCTGATACATGGAATGCATTGAGGACAGACGAACAAAATTCGTTCATAGCAAGAAGGGGTTAATATTTACAACTCGTAATACACATATATTCATCATGAACTGAAAATATAGATATACAGATTCCTTTACGGTTAAATTATACAGTATAATACATGAAGACAAATTCCAATATACACTGAAAATTTAGTTAGTGATAAATAATATTGCGTTGATTTCATGATAAAAGGGCTTCCCTAATAACACGTATGCCACATTCTTCAATTATCTTTTTTAAAATTAATTTGTTTAATAAAACAGGAACAGTGAAGCGAAGCATTTGTCGGCCGAAGTGTGTTCTGCACAATGGAATGATCCAGTGTTGTTGGTGACGAGTAGAGTGTGGGATAGTGTATGGTTCAAGTTAAAAAATATCCAAAAAAGCTCGATTGCTATTGAGCACGGATATTTTATATCTTATTGCTAGGTAATACTCGTAAAGCTGATGAATTGGGATAATGTTAAACATCTTAAATAATTCACCCGTATGTGCATAGTAGTAAACATTAGCAATGTGCCCAGTCGCTTTTTTCTGTAGTTTGTATAGTCTATTAATGTTCGTTGCTGTTGTACTTCCCCATACCAAAAAACAATAACTGACATGCGATAAAAACAAGCTGTTATAAGGTGTTATCTTAACGGAAACTGGAAGCAAGGAACGCAGTCGTGCAAGTATACCTACACATTTGGAAATATTAGTTATTAGCTTATTAATTTGTGGTTCCCATGACATTATACAATTACGAAACACTCCTAAAGTTTTAACCGTCTGTACAATTTTAATCGTCGCGCTACCTAAGCGCAAGGCATCGCGTGGAGAAGTAAGCTGCATCCGCGAGTGAAAAACAACAGCTTTTGTTTTTGATACGTTAATGACTAATGAATTTCGCTCACTCCATGCATATAGGTTCTCTAATGTAGCGTTGATAAGTGTAGTCAATGCACCCATATCGTTACCAGTGAAGAAAATGCTAGTGTCATCGCCATAGATTATATATTTTAAGTTTATCATTAATTTTTACAATGTCGTTGATGTATATGTTAAAAATCAGCGGCCCTAAAATGCTACCTTGTGGTACCCCAGTTATTAGCGGCTGAAGAGAAGAGCAGTAATTGTTAATTTTTACACATTGCGATCGGCACTTAAGGTATGATTTCAAGAGTGAAAGTGGGATGCCACGAATACCATACATTTCTAGTTTTTCAATTAAAGTGTAGTGACAGAGACGATTAAAGGCCCTGGAAAAATCTATGAAGATTCCAACGCAGAGTTTCCTATCTTCAAAAGATTTTAGAATTATTTATTTTTGGGCTAGTAAAGCAGTCTCAGTCGACCTGCCCTTCATGAAACCGTATTGCGATTTTGTTACTATGTGGAATTTGGTGCAAAAGTTTATAACTCTTCTAAAAATAATTTTTTCAAAGCCTTTTGAAAATATCGGTAATATAGAGATGGGTCGGTAGTTGCCAAGGTCATTTTTGTCTCCTTTTTTATGTAGCACAGTGACAACAGACGTTTGTATTTGTTTTGGAAAACAGCCTGTCGATAAAGACAGGTTATAAATGTGAGTGAGCACAGGAGCTATAATATGGATTACATGCTTGATCGGAGATATCTGAAAACCGTCTATGTCACGTGCGCTGGTATTCTTTAGCGTAGAGAACGTTAAGACTATTTCTTGATCGTCGGTTGGTGTGAAAAAGATGCTGTTCGTTTCTGTAGTCTGTGCACGAGCTGCCGTTGGCTGTACAACGTTTATGAGAAAGTGGTTAAATTTTTCAGCAAGCTCTAGATCTTTAACAATGCGGCCATCTATTTCTATTTCCGTAATTCTTGGGCAAATAGGGGTCCTGTGAAGTAACGTATTAAGTTTCCTCCAGATGTTTGCACTGCCATTGCAGAAGTCTGGATCGAATTGTTGGCTTAAATAATTTCTTTTTTCTTTCCTAATAAACGCATTTACGTTATTTCGGAATTCTTTAAATGTTTTAAGGTCCGATATGTCTCGAGTTCTTAAAAACCTACTAAAGAGTTTCGTTTTATTTTTGATCATTTTTAAACATTCATAATTTACCCATGGTTTTCGATTTTTACGGCATTCTTTGACAACCTTTTCTTTGAAATGCTTCAAATAAATTTCTTTAAGGATAGCTATGAATGTCTCGTAGGCTGAATCTGCAGTTAATGAACACTTTGAGAACTCAAGCAAATTTCGTATTCAATTATTCACGTGTATGACACTACACAAATAGAACAATTGCCAAAAGTAAGGTCGCTGCACATGTGCAAATTTTTATTGCAGAACTTTTTGAAGAAATGTATACAGTTTCCAGAGGTACCACAATACGATCCCAGCCCACAAGGAGGCCCTAGCCCCAACAGCGGTCCATATATATCAGAGTGACAAAGATGAAATGACTGCGAGTGAGAACGTTGTTTGCCGATGTGAAGACATTTGCCGATGTGACGCGTAAGGGCGCGGCGACACAACGGCTCCCGGCGGCTGTCCGACCCACAAGCAGTCAGCCGGCAGTTACGCCATCTGCACCCGCGGCGGTTGCGGCTAGCGCTGCTCTGCTACCCCAGTGGAAGGGGCCATCCACCTCCGGTCAGGTGGCCTCAAAGGCCTCGTCCAACGTGCCGAGGCCTTCACGTCAAACAAAGCGCTCGGAAGATCGCCTGTCCAGCGCCTCGCAAGAGGCGATGGATACAACCACCAGCAAGACGGCGCCACCACGCCTAAGGAGCGGCAAGGCTCTCTCGATCGCTTCAGATGAAACAAAACTCGCGTCACGGCGCCTGTAAAGGGCCCGTGAACTAATCTTAATCTCATAAACACACAGCACCCAACACATTTATCATAATGGAAACAGAAATACTACAGTGTAGAAGTACGAGGACTTCTACATAACCTCGACATTAGAGAACTATAACGCAAACATAATCCAAGGTTGCTGTGTGTTCAAGAGACACATCTGAAACCCACACAGACAAACTTTCTACGTCAATACATAATCTATAGCAAATACCACACCGGGGCTAACGCCTCCTGCGGTGTTGCAATAGTTGCGGACAAATGTGTAGCTTGTCAACAAATCAGCCTCCAGATTCCGCTTGAGGCCGTGTCAGTTCGGGCAATCCTTTTTAACAAACTGGTGACTGTGTGCTCTATATACATACCTCCTAAATATCATCTGATAAAAAACCGATTTCTATAATTGAATTAATCAGTTTCCTGACCCCTACATACTTGTAGGTGAGTTTAACGCCCACGACACGATGTGGGGAGATTTGCGATGCGACGCGAGAGGCCGATTGACAGAAAATTTTCTTCTGACCTCTAGTGCCTGCCTGTTCAATAAGAAGGAGCCGACGTATTACAGTGTCCAACACAACACATATTCAGCGATAGATCTAGCAATCTGTTCTTCTTCTCTTATGCCTCACCTAGAATGGTCCGTGATCTATAAATTCTATGGAAATGACCACTTTCCTGTAACAATAAACCTGATAACTCTGCATAAGAACCCTCCGCATATTTATCGACGGAAATTAGCATCGGGGGACTGGGAGCATTTTAAAGAATCATCTTATTTACCACGAGATTCTACAAATGCTTTTACTATAGGTGACGCTGTTTCATATTTCACCGCTTTTATTAATGATGCAGCCGAAAAGCCTATCCCGCAGACGAATGGCGGTTCACTTAGAAGACGTGTTCCCTGGTGGAACGAAGACTGTAGAGAGGCGCGAATCAGACAGAACAAGGCTTGGGGCGTATTGCGCAGATCGCCTATTGCGGGAAATCTAATTCAGTTTGAACAAATCAAATCACAGGGAAGGCGGACACGACGTTAGGCAAAGAGAGAACACTGGGTGAGGTTCCTCTCCGGCATTATTTCATACACGCAGGAGGCAAAAATGTGGAGTGACTTCAGAAAGCTAAAGGGGCAACAAATCCACCCTTTGCCCTTAGTGGACGACCAGCGGATTACCTTGGAAGACCAGGGGCGCTATTCTGTAAGAGTCCACCTAGTGGACTGTCCATTTCGGCCGCTGCTGATTGGCTAGGGCCGCCCGTCTCCTCCTCCCTCGTACAGCTGCATCCAATCAGCAGTTGCCGAAATGGACAGTCCACTAGATGGACTATTACAGAATAGCCCCCCAGGCCAACGCTCTGGGCGAACATTTCGAATATATATCAAGCCCCACACATTACACAATATCATTCCTCAAATATAAACAATTAGCTGAACTTAAGGTGCTAGATCTAAATGCTGTCCGTATCAACCATACAACCGTCCTTTTAATATTCCTGAGCTTAAAGCTGCATTGAGCACATGTAGAAGCTCAGCACCGGGAGCTGATAGAATCATGTATGGCATGATTAAGAACTTAGACAAAGACACACAAATGACACTTCTGGAACTTTTCAACTCTATCTAGGCTGCCGGATACCTAACGTGTTCATGGAAGGAAGCTATTGTTATTCCCGTCTTGAAGCTGGGTAAAGACCCTTCTTTGGCGGCAAGTTATCGCGTGATAGCTCTTACAAGCTGTCTGTGTAAGATTCTTGAAAAAATGGTAAATCGTAAACTAATACACTTCCTTGATATGCTTGATCCCTATCAGTGTGGCTTCAGAGAAGGGCGGTCCGCGACTGATCATCTTGTGCGCATTGAATGAGCTATCCGTGATGCATTTGTGCATAAACAGTTCTTCTTATCGATATTCCTCGATATGGAGAAGGCGTATAACACAACGTGGCGATACGAGATCTTGCGAGTTTTATCGGGAATGGGCATTCGTGGAAATATGTTAAAGATACTAGAGAACTATTTGGCCGAACGTACCTTCCGCATGAGAATCGGCAGTGTATTGTCGCGACCTTTTATACAAGAAACTGGTGTACCCCAAGGAGGTGTGCTTAGCTGCACGCTCTTTATCTTGAAGATGAACACGCTTCGGGCTTCATTAGGGGCCAGCCATTTTTTATTCTGTTTACGTACATGACTTACAAATAGGTTTCATATTTAAATGGGGAGACGAAATCGGATTTGAAGTGAACCCCCAACAAAAGTTCTTGTGTGCTTTTCACAAGAAACTAAGGGCTCATTGCAGATCTAAATATCGAAATGTATGGTCAGCAAATCCCTGTGAACAAAAAGCGCAAATTCTGAGGCATCATACTTGGCTCTAAACTAACTTTTATTCTACACATAAAGTATCTCAAGGTGAAATGCTTAAAAAACAATGAACTTACTGAAAATTTTATCCCACACAACATGGGGCAGCGACAAGAAATGTTTAATGAATATTTATAAGAGCCTGATTCCATCACGATTGGACTATGGTGCCGTGATGTATTATTGCGCCGCCCCGAGCGCGCTAAACATGCTAGATCCGGTCCACCATCTAGGTATTCGACTGGCCACTGGCGCTTTCCGAACAAGTCCCATTAAAAGTTTATATGTATAATCAAATGAATGGTCACTCCATCTGCAGAGAACATACATCAGTCAAACATATTTTCTAAAAGTTCACTCTAATCCTCAACATCCGTGTTTTCATACTGTTAACGCTATGACATATGCTACACTCTTTCGTAATCGTCCCTTTTAAGACAGCCCTTTTCACTGCGTTTGAGGGGGCTTAGCGTTGAAACGGATGTCCCACTCCTCAAACATCGCTTAATGCCTCCAGTTAAGCTACTACCGACTTGGGAGTGGAAGCTGATACAATGTGACATATCTTTCCTACAAGCTACAAAGGACGTTCCAGAGATTGAAATCCGAATGCCTTTCCTGGAACTCCAGTACAAGCACTCCTGCACGGAGTTCTACACAGACGCATCGAAGTCACACGAGGCGTTGTCCTATGCAGCCGTCGGTCTCTCCTTCTCAGAATCCGATGTACTGCATCCAGAAACAAGTATTTTTACGGCCAAGGCCTACGCACTCCGAAATTCCAAAAGGCAGTTATATATACGGACTCCCTAAGTGTGGTGAAGGCCTTGATGTCATTCTGTAAGCAAACAAATCCAGCAATTAATGAACTCTATTCCGTCGTGTGTAAAGCATGTGTATCTAACCAGCATGTGACTATATGCCGGGTACCTGGCCATAGGGGCATTGAGGGTAACGTTCTAGTGGACCAGATGGCCACATCAATTTCATCGCGTGGTGTTATTCCCACGGCTGCAGTCCCTGTCGCAGACTTGAAGCCCTTCTTACGAAGGAAACTACGAAACCACTGGCAACGCTTGTGGGATGTGGAAACAAATAAGCTACACGTAATAAAGCCACAATTAGGTTACTGGCCTTATACAAAAGAAAAAAATCATGCCGAACAGATGTCCTATTTTGTCGTCTTAGGATAGGACACACATTTGGCAACCATAACTTTTTACTCACTGGAAATGATCCTCCAACCTGTGGTAGATGCGGAGAGAGGCTGACCGTCCTTCACGTCCTCCTGGAGTGTCGGGAAGCCATGAGAGCAAGAAAGGTTTTCCCCTAGCATACCGGCAGCACATCCCCCTTCATCCTGTAATGTTCCACGGCCCAGAACCGCTTTGACACCAACGCAGTCCTAGGTTTCCTGAAAGGTGTTGTGTTACTGTCATTAGCCCCTTATATTTGTAGCGCTTCCTCTCTTCAGAGGATGCCGCTGTGATAGTTGTTTCGTATAGGACATGCCCCTAAGCCCTTGTGTTTCAAGGGTTCTGGCGAGGCAGTAGTGCTCTAGGCAATTTTAGCATCTCTCATATTTTGTATATAGCATCATACTTAACTAATGAATTTTAGTGTTCACAGTACATGTCAGTAATCATTGCCATAATTTTATTACGCGTAGATCTTATGTAATTTACGCCAAGTCTTTAGGCCCCTTTACAGCCACGTCACATTAAATTCACAGAACCGATCAGAGCACTACGAATTCATAAACACTAGCATGGCGCTCTTTGGCCATACCTCGCCCTTGCGCCATTAAAAATTAAATTATGGGGCTTTACTCGCCAAAACCACTTTGTGATTATGAGGCACGACGTAGTGGGGGATTCCGGAAATTTAGACCACCTGGGGTTCTTTTAACGTGCACCTATATCTAAGCACACGGGTGTTTTCGCCCCCATCGAAATGCGGCCGCCGTGGCCGGGATTCGATCCCGCGACCTCGTGCCCAGCAGCCCAACACCGTAGCCACTGAGCAACCACGGCGGGTGCTCTTGCGGCATTAAACATCAAACATTCATTCATTCTCCTTCGACAGATTGCGCCACGCTGCGCGACCAGCGCGGCAGCTTCCGGCGCGCCGCGAATGAGATGTTTCTGAGAAATCGTCCTAATTACTCCAACCAATCTGCTTTACCGGCAGCCATTTCATGCTTACATCTACTCTCGATTACGGTAGAGCCAACATGTTTTTTTTTTTTTTCCGATTTCGCAAGTTTGTCGATAGCATCCGTGATCACTCTCTATTCCTAGTAGCAGTTGCAAGCCCACAGCGCGCCGCGATAACGTCACGTTTCACGGGGCGGCACTGGCAAGAAAGCACGGAGTGCCATGGCCAAGCTCATTCTTTTTTTTTTTTTTTTTTGCTGCGCGTGAGGTTTTCGATGCGATCACTTCGGGACGGAAACTCGGCGCGTAATTTTATTGGCTGCAGCAAGGGAAGAATGAAAAAATGGAACTTCGGAAAGCGCAGGAAAGAAGAGGACGCAGGTGCAGGCAGACATCTCGGCTCGGCTTATTGTTGGACGCCTTTCCTCTTTTCGACACTGACAAAACGCTGGCGAGGCCCGGCGTTTTAGGACGCAGCTCTTCAGACGCGGGGTGCCGGCAGCGCCGATGCAAGCCGGACCCAGCCGGATTCGGAGGAGCGCATTCGGCGGTTCGCGATTTGCTGGGACGGAGTCACACGATCACGAACGCCGGGTCGCCATTGGCTGCGGCGGCTGGCGTGGTCGCCTCTCCCCTCCCAACTTCCACGGCGTTTCCTTCGTCGTCAGTTGCGCTTGCTGCCTTTGTCCGTTGAGGTGTTATCAGCGATGCTCTGCGAAAGAACTGCTCTTACCAGGATGGCCGTCTTGAGAGCGATGTCGCAGTCGGGGAAGGAAGCGGCCGACGCGGTGAAGGCTCCTCGTGTGCCGCCCGGACTTCGAAGCAGGAGTCGGCGCGTGTGAGTAGGATTCGCAAGTAGGTTGCGCTGTGCCGACAGACGCGGTGGCAATGCCGAAGCGGCAGGAATACGCCGCGCTGCCGAAGCCCTTTAGCTGCTGCGCACTGCTTGTTTAAAAGCGGGGAAGGGGAGGCACCACGTCGAACACCAGCAAATTCACATTTTTGAACACACCGACAAGCGTCACAGACACGAACGCATCCAGGAATACGCGTTGTGCGAACCCCAACGACGTATCTGTTATGTGATACACTTCTGTGCAAATTTCATTCGAGTGTTCGCGCTCGCAAGGTCTCCGTGTTGGTGACCGTTTCTCGCTTAAGGTTTACTTATAGTTGTACCGACTCCTTTCTGTTTGTGGTCGTTTTGTGTAAAGCTCTAACTTCTTTTTATGTGATAAAATTTCAATAAAATATTTCAATAAGCTAACAGCACTAAATTTGACCTTGTGTGGCTTAATCGCATTTGACCTCGGTTGTCGGTTCTTGTGCAGTTGTAACCGCCTATGTTCTGTGGTCGTTTTGTGTAAAGCTCAACGTTATTTTTATGTCATACAAGTTGAATAAATTTACGGTACTGAATTCAAGCTTGTGTGGTTTTGTCGCATTTGTTCACGGTTGTGGGTTCACGTGCAGTTGTATCGACTCACCTAATTTGCTGTGCCGTTTATATAAAGGTACAGGAAATATTTTTCTTGTAATACAGTTCTATTACCATTTCGGTCAGAATGCGCCCTTTTCTGTGTTCTGTTCGATCTGTATTTTTGGTTAATGTTCTATCGACTGGCCTGGTTTACATTGCTTTTTGTATAAACCTAAACGAAGTATTTTATGTGGTCCACATCCATTAGACATTCTAGCGCGAGTTACATCAATTAGTACCGGGTAGCATTTTATGCTCGGAAGGGTGCCGTATAATCGTCAATTGTGATTTGAAGAAATTGCTTTTACCATAGCGTCCAGCCTTCTGCAGGAAAACTGCGAAGTGCAATGTAAATGAATTGTTCCACAGCTGGTCGACAGGCCCCTGTCACCATCTCCACTTATAAAAAGTATGTTCAACTTGACGTTGTATCATTTACAGTACTAACGTTAAATTCCCCTCCGATGCCCAATTTTTTACATAAGCACCTCAATGTCGTGCTAGTTCCCGTTACTGGGTAGCGCGTGCACGTTTTTTGCGGCGACAGCTGGGATATTGCGCTTTTTGCTGTGTTGTCCGCTGGCGGTACAAGGCTGCCCTATGCGCTGTATGAAGCCCGTGACGTTCCCATAGGGCCAATGGGGCCGTTTATCGCAGGCGACGCTATCGCCGCCTGGATTCTAACGGTAGTTGCTCTGATACCAGAAACATGTTTACTAATCATAGATGCTGTTTTGAATGTTATTCACCTACAGTATTAATTAAACAATGACAGGCCATGTCTGGATAAGTTGTTCTTATGAAAGTTGTGTGTATCGAAAGCGCGATGACGCGTGTGAGGAGTACCGCACAGCAGACAGACGAGCGACGCTGGCGTCGTCTGCTGTGGCGTCGCCTCCGCCAACGGCGCACGCTGCTTGGCTGTTTTAGAAAAACCAGAAAGTAAGCATCGCCACCCAGTGCCGGCTTGGATCATTTCAATGTCATGGTGTCGATGGGTGCTTTTGACATATATGCAACAAATGAACACGTCTTTTGGCGTTCGGTTGGTGTAGTAGAGACTGGAAAGGTAACTTGTCTTTTTTTTTTTGGTGGCGTCTTACGCGCGTTGTATTGCGGCGATATCTGTTGATAATTGTGGTTCTTCTGTTGTTTCGGTGGTTTCGGTGGCAGTGTTTTGGAGCATCTTATAGTTCCGCCATGAACAACGCACTGCTGCTCGTGTGGTTTCTTGTGTGGTGGCGTGAATGACGTACCCGGCCAAAGCCACCTAGAAAAATATGTAAGGACTCCGCACGCCGGTGTGACGTCACGCTAGTCGGATGGGCCGGACAGTCGACGCCGTCGGCGTCTCCGCGCCTAGGTTCGTTGCGCTTGCAGTGTGTCTCTTTGCGCGTCGCGGATACTATGGCATGAGAAAATTAGTGCTGTCCTTAAAGTGACGGCAACCTGTAAATTCAGATGCTTCGTTTCCAAAGCAAGACGCGTATAGCTGACGCAAAAAATTAGGGGGAGCCGCTGGTTCACCGCAGTCAACACCACCATAGAAAACAGCATTCTTTCATACATTCCTTAAATTACACGATTGGCAACATTTTTGTTTTTTGCGTGTATCGCAACACGACCTGCCTTATTGTGCTTCTGATGTTTGGTCGGGACTAAGACAAGCAAACTGCATGCTGCTTAGTCACTCAACTTTAGACGGAACGAAAGAAAGAGGAAAACTGCATATTGAAGACACACAACATACTTTGTTCACAAATGATAATAACTGCATTCAGAAACAAACATTTTAAATCTTCCACATACAATTATCATTCTCACTCTTGCATTGCGTAAAACAGTCCTCGCTAGACACACGAATATCGAGGTTAATATTATTGTGAAGATTTTATCATAGTGTCACGCACAACTAATTCTCAAATAGAATAAGCTTCCGTCTTTGTTGTAGCATTTCTTGTGGTTATTTTATTTCCACCCGCCTTGTTTGCAGGCCTTATTGGTCTTCATAAAATACTGAGATAATGGTGAAAAGTAAGTAAACAACGAGACGCATACTCTCAGTCGTAAAGGAAAACATGCAATTAATGGATTGCGGTAGCATGGAGAGTTCGAATCATAAACAGGTAGCACAATGCACTTAAATAACATTTGAATTGGCCAAAATGCAGGGCTTAAATTTTGATAATTTAGGCAAATAAGTCCTAGCTACGCCACAGGTTTCTTTTTGCAAGGGTTCTGCCAACACAAAGAATACGTAGATGTTCAACAAAACAGAGCTTCATGAATAAAAAATAATGAGAAACATCTCAGGCCTTCAAGGTCTGCAATTTTCGGTCGTTCTTGGCGTTGCGTAATTTGTCGTTTTCTGTGCGGCACAAGTTGTTCAGCAGTGTATTCGCTGCAACACTTACAACATGCCCCATTACCTCCTGTGCAGGATGACCGAATTCACACACATCGACATCATCAATGTCATGAAGGGTAGCAAACACAAGGCCGACAAGAGTATCTTTCTGCCTAGGAAGGCTGAAAAATCGTACGGCATATTCTGGTGTCCTGAGCTTGTCCAATATAATTTCAGCAAAGAGTACAGCATTAACTGCAACTGCTCGTGGAAACTTCAGGCCACCCCTTGTCATCTTCGTGATTGATGCATTCTCACGGTCATCTAGATCGACGTCTTGCATCACAAGGCTTTCACTGCAAGATGCGCATGTCAGCTTTTTTAGAGCTGCATGGGCACAATAGCCGGCAACATAGGTTAGTGCCGGTAGCCTTGACGTTTTTTTTTTCAATGTCGGAGTCGGTCACTGACTTGAAACTGGCCGTTTCCTGAATGTACACTTGTCTCCAACGTGGTCGCGCTCGGTGGTAGTAGAATGTCCAAATCTGGCAGGTCCAGAACCTTCTGCAAACGCAATTTGTTTTCAGATTCATATATCTGCCTTATAGACACGTGGTAATTGGCACCAGACAATTGCCGGTACTTTCCAAAGCGATCCTCTAAGCTATCAGTTTGAAATTTGCCCAAAAGAACATACTCGAAATGAAGCTCTTTGAGACAGTATATGGCAAGTTCGTGCAAGGCATGGGTAGTGTGGCTGAAAGCTATGTGCGTTTCACGTGTCAAGCGGCCACTGTCATGTTCGAGGCTTCTCCAGTGATCAAGCCATTGAACTATTCTAAGAATTATATTTGAGGACATGACGATGAAACTATTCGACCTTGCAATTAATCTCGCAACCGCTGTCCTTTTCTTGGCGTCTTGACGTTAACAATGTTCCACAAAGTCAAAATGGTGTCGACATATTGAGAGGTTTCCTTTGCATGCTGGAACGTTGCAACACTGAGAGCAGCAACAGTAGAGTTAAAAATCTTTAAGGCCAGTTTAACGTTCTGCCGTTCCAGGTTTGAGGGGTTCAGTGCCTTCAAAGTGAGCGTTGGTGCTAGCTTCAAGAGCTCATGCTTTTCAGCTTCGTGCAGCTGGCATAATACCTTGAAAGATGCTGTAAGTATCTTTGGTTCAGCCTCATTACTCTTCGGTTCAGGATAGTACATGCATTTGCCAATGTTTCTTCGATTCAGCCAGTTATTCCTTATACACTTTAGTATGTGAAGTGGGTCCACCGCAAAAAACGGGGTCGTGATGGGTCAGCAGGATGCTGGTAAACAATGCTGACACTTGCCGGCTTAGCGAAGTAGGACATGGCTTTTCTGTTTATGGAGTTATTGTCCGAGATGACTGCGATTATTATAAAACCAGATTCCTCTAGATCAAGAACAATCTTCCGAAGGAAGTAGTGCAGCGCCTTAGCATCGATTTGTGCCACAGGAAGGATGTGTACAACATCCTTGTTTGAAGAAAGCAGGCTCTGTATCATAAATACGTGGGCAGTTTTTGCTGCAGTCGATGAATTTACCGCACCACCAGTAACCAACCCAGCCTTGTAATAAAAAAATGATTGAAGGTGAATCTCATCAATCATTAACGTTACAGTCTTTTCATGCTCTTTATATGTGCTTACAATACGCTTTGCATAGGAAAGGAAGCTACATTCTTGCTGCTCCGTTTCAGGGCGTACATCGTACGATGAACACAGTCTTCTGATAGTATCAGGATGCGGCATCTTAAGCTTCACCGAACTTCTCAGGAATCTATATGCATGAGGTGAAATTGTGAACAAAAGGCTAGCAAAAACGAATAAATCGGGGGGAGGGGGATATCGGCCAGCATCATTCAAAACAAGATCAACTTGACTCTTCAAGAATTTAAGCACTTCCAAATGCCATTCCTGCAACTCGCATGCGAAATGTTTTCCACTTACTTCCTCTAGCAATGTCGAAACCAATGTCAGTAATGACGGGCCTTTTCAGAACGCTCAGTGCTGATATCATTACGTGTCTGTTCGATCATGTGTAACACACTTTTCAAATCTCTCAAGTCGCACAGCTTTGCAGGAACTAAAACATCACCGCACTTCCTCACACCCGTTTCACCAAAAAATACTTCGACGCGCAGGTCTGTGGACACGATCACCGAAGTACGGACTGCAGGAGCAGATTGAAGTGACAAGTCTAAAAAGAAAACCTTGGAGCCCTTGTTCAAAACTGTCCAGAAGTCCGAACACTGAAAGCTTGGCAAGGCCTTCAGCAAGTCCGCAAAGCTACCAACCAGATTTTTGGCGTCCTCTTCAGCTTGGGTTCGCTGAGAAAGCATTATTGCTTTTTGCAAATATGTGGCTTCCAAGCGCGCTCTGTTGGCAGCCGGCGCTTCTCGAACGCACACTCGCGGACGCGATAAACAGGCAGGGCGATTGGGAAACAAGCTCGGAACTGCAGTTTTCTTCAGACGGATGTTTTTCATGGCAACTTCGACCGCTTTTCCTGTCTTGACGTCCGTGTAAGATGTCAAGTAATCCGATGGCAAGAAATGCTTTTCACAGAGCAGAAATAAAAAAACAAGCCGTTACAGGTATGAAGCTCGACGAAAATGTTGGATTTACAAGCGCGTCGACAGGTGCAGAGACCCATCTATTGTGCACGCGTGCACGAATGCATTGCGCACTATGCTGACGAAACCTATTCGTCTGGAAACCCAGAATAACAATAGAGAGAAGAAATACTTACCACTGTGTACTTCGTTGGCGAGAAGTCCTTCCGAGGAACTGCTCTCGTCCATGCTTCCCGAGTGGCTCGGTCAGATGGGAAGGGAACTTGTGCACTCGGACACTTTGCCCTCCGTCATAATTGGACTTGCAGTTTGGTGCGCAACAACAGCCGGGCATCGTTGCGCTTCCGTGTACGACGAACCACGCACAATCGAAAAAAAGAAATCGCGTTTACAGTGCAGCATGCCCCACCAAAGCCACCAAGCAAATGCTCCAAGCGTTGCCGCTCTAGCGTTGCAGCCACGGAGAAAATTTGTTTTCAGAAAGCGCGCCGCGTTCTAGAAACGCAGCCCTCCCCCATCCACCGTTACCATCCGACTCTCGTGACGTATTGACAGGGGAGAGGAGGTGATGCGGTGGCCTTACATTTTTTTCTAGGTGGCTTTGACCCGGCCCAGCCGTGACGCCTTCGCCATGACATGGAGGCTTTTCGGTGACACTTCCGAATGAAGAATACCGTCCGACTGCTTCGCAGTAGTCTGGCACACCTGCACCGCGGGGGGGCCTGGCGTTGAGCACCAGATTATCTGAGTGCTCAGGTTCTTTGCAACATAGGCAGCGTGACAGTCGGCGGCGAGACGACTATTGACATGTCACAGGCGTATCGCCAAAGTCGCGCTGGCCGCGGTTGCCAGCGATCGAGCAGTCGTCAAGCATGGACTGTTGCAGGACGGCAGGCTCGGGAGTGTGATTTGGTCTGTTGATGGCACTTTCGTCGTAATTGTCGCCCCGAAGCTCCCTCCTGCACAGAAGGCTAAGTAGCCCTTGCCAGGACGCGCTTAATCCAATGTATGTTTTAAACGAAACTGCACTGATGGAGCGACAGTTGATAGACAGCCATTAGCATCGCTCGCACTGGGATCTGATCTTTTCCTGGTGTGACTCGAACATGAGGGTCCTCCACATTAGGCCGCGGTTTGCTGGCTCATGTCGCAACGCCCACGTGTGTTGCGCCCCCCTTCGCAGACGCATCGTCAGCCGCCGCATTGCCATCAGAGAGGGCCAGTTCCTGCTGGTGAGTACTGACGAAATTGCTTTGGAAAGAAAACAGTACGCGGTGCGTGATTGTGTTGTATATTGTGCAAGATGCCAAAAATCTGTTTGTGTGTGCATGTGACGGTGCTTATCCCCTTGAGCAATGGCTCTAGACGCCTTCGCCCGGTCAGCCTGCCCTCCACACACTGGAAGGACGTTACAACGCTGCCCACGCTTGCACAAGACCAGTACTGGACAGCTGCATCCATCCTGAAGAGCCAATTCGAATGCCTGCAGCGTCACCGCGTCTTGTATTACAGCCTGAAAAGGCCGCAACGATTGCGGCAACGTGTGCGGCACTACAATCGCTGCATTGACGCAGACATGCCGCATACGGGCCCCTTATTCCCGGAACAAGACGCCCACGACGGCGAGCTTCCGTATGCCTCCTGCAGCACCAGGTTCACACAGTGCAGTACCGCGACCCAGACAGATGCTATACTTGGGTGGAAGTTCAGTACGTGCAAGATAAATTGCTTTAGCCTTCCGCGCAACAGGCACGTACAGCACATAGAGAGCAGTTTGTTGTGTGCTGTAAGTATTTGTGCTTTTGTAGCCGTTCTTTCCACCCGTTGCTACTCCTATGTGGCGACACCTACCGCCTTCTACTGTTAATTGTGCGTGGTCTTGTGGCATTTGCTGCCTCCTCTTGCTGGTCCCATGTGCTCACGCTTGTCGTGCGCTCGATGTATGCATGTTTATGTGCCAGGCACTGCCGTGTGCTCACATTCGTCCTGTGCTGGATTTGTGCTTTGGCAACAGTTGCACCTCTCCTTGCTGCTCCCTTGTGCTGCCATCACCTGCATTAGAAGTGTGCACGGTGTTTAGGCAGTTGATGCTTCCCCTTGCTGCTCCCATATGCTGGCACGTGTCCTGCGCTCGAAGGTGGCTCGTTTTGTGGCAAATAGTGTCTCCTTGTTCCTCACATGTGCCGACACCTGCCGCCTTCTCCACTACAAGCGCACGTGGTTTTGTGGCAGTTGCTTCCTTACCTGGCTTACACGTGTTGACATGTCCTTTTGTCATAGAAGTGTGTGGGTTGTGGTGATATTTCTAGGTGTTCATTAAAGGGAAGACTGTGCACGTCCTTTTTGATGGATTGTGCTGGCTAGCATTGCTTTGTGACGGGTGTTGCCTTGAAGCGGCCTTGCTGAATACGGGTCAACGTTAAAATAATGCGTTCACCTGGCTGTCGTACCACTGGCATCCCTATGTCCTGGCTACAGCCTAGGATCAGCATCAGGCGCAATGCCAGTGAACACTAGATATAGTGAGAATAGGCGCAACGAACTGTGGCAGCTTAATTTGTTTATACGTTGCCACGACCAGCACGCTGTCGTTAGTGCGTGTGCATTGGCGCCATGCAATTTTGTTATTGTCGCTGCGTTGCAGCCATGCTGTCGTGGATGCCAGTTCGGTGCACTGGGCTTGGTCTTCGAGCTCTCGCTACTTGCAGAGCCGCACTGGTTTGTAGGGGTGCATATTAAGGATGAAGACGGCCTGGCGTTTGCACTTGGAAATAACAAAATGAACGATCCACGTGACTTCCTGGTTGCTCAGGTTGCCGCCGTTACCCGTGCGAACCCAACTCCCGCACTAGTTTCTCAAGCCGCATATTCGTGTGTTCCTTTTCGATCTCCGCCAATACATTGTACAGGCTCCAAAGCCCACGGTTGGCGGGCCTTCGTCCACTACGCATGCAGTGTGCGAGGAAGCATCCACCGTAAGCTGGAGATCTAGCACTGACGCTTTGCATTCGTTGCTGGCTTAACGAACCCCTGGGGCGGCGCCCATTTCAGTAAGACTGTGGATGGGCAGATTCCCATCTTCAGCACACGGGTGTAGTCTTCCACACTGGCAGTGCTGTTGAGGTACCAGAGCTTCTCGATAGTGTGATCAACATTCTACACCTTCCGCTGCGTGTTTTATACTGTAACTGCCTTCGGCGTCTTAGTTTCATGGTTTTGTCGTTTTGCTTGATCGCTGGTTAAAGACGCATCTCCTTCATGGAACGGAAGGGAGTGTTACGCTGCATACTTGCTTGGTCTGACGCACTTACTGCACGTGAACGTACGACCTAACAAGTTCTACTACCGACACTGTACTACTTGCGCAAATGATTTATGTGGATACATAGTCGTCCGCACCGAAACGAACGCGATGCGAAGATACACGATTCACACTCGAGCAGCGTCTTGAACAGTTCGACGCCATGATAAAAGCTATGATTACAGCACCCTTAGCCCAGTTCATGATGTGTCTTACAGAAAAGGTCGAATCCCTCATATACACCATTAAAACGAGGAAGTTACATGCTCCACTCATATTGCGGTTAGAAAACACTCCAACATCAGCACAACTAGACGTATGCAGTATCAAACTGAACCGCTACGACGAAACAAACCTTACCAGGTCGCATAGCAAACAAGCACTGAGCGCATCACTCCACACCAAATGCAATCCAGGATGAGTGACGGCGCTAGGCACTCACTGTGTGGCAGTTGAACTGCGAAGGCTTCTCTAATAAGCGAGGCTTGCTCACGCAGTATATTGCCGCACGGGACCGTCACCCAGACGCTCTACTCATTGAGGAAAGAAACCACACAGCCAACTTGTTCGGATGCAAAACTTTCTTCAGCCATAGAAACCGCGCCGATCGCTATCATAGTCCGTAAGGTCCCCACGGTACCACATGTTCATGACGCACCGCAAAGCCGGGGGCCACGTGTGCACCCATATGTGAGTTGATCGCGCGCAATGCGTAGGTCAGCGGCTTGTTATCCGCGAGTACAAAGAACTCTCGCCCTTCTACATAGTGGCGTAAATGTCGTATAGCAGCGTATATGGTCACGAGCTCCCTACCAAAGGTGATGTACCGTCGTTCGGATGGACTCAATTTTCTGAAGAAATTGGTCGCCACTTACCGTTCGACTTCTGCATCAATACGGTTCCAATAGCTGCGTCGGAGGCGACTACCATTACGCACTGCGGAACACCGGGCTGCGGGTATGCGAGCAGAGCAGCATTTGCAAGAGCCTCCTTAATATGCAGGAACGCTTTTACGGCTTGGTCGTTCCACTGAATGGCGCTTCCATTAGTTCCCGATGCTGCTAGTAGGCTGTGCAGCGGGTGAAGGATGTGGGCGCACTTCGGAACGCACGTACGGTAAGTTTTCCGAGTCCCAGGAACTCTCGGAGCTGGCGGATGGTTTTTGGATGTGGAAACCGTCGTTCTGCTTCGACCTTGTCCTGATGTGGTTGCACTCCTGCGCTTGAAATGCAATGCCCCCAAAATGGTAGCGATGGCACCCCGAACACGCACTTGACCGTAATGATAACGAGGCCGTGCTCTGCCAGTCGCTGTAGCACGCAGCGTAGATGACTCGTGCTCTTCGGGCGTGCGGCAAGCAATCGGCAGGTCATCCAGGTAAACCTTGCAGAAGTCGAGGCCCCGGACAACGCCATCCATGAACAATAATTTTGCCTGCATTCCTTAAACCGAAAGGCATCGGTAAAAATTCGAACATTCCAAATGGCGTCGTTATTGCAGTCTTCGGAACATCCTCTGGTGCTGCAGGCGTCTGATATGCTCTCACCAGATCTATCTAAGAGGCGAGGTCGTGTACGTACGGCACTGGGTAATGGTCCGGTACAGTCGCACGGTTCAGTGCCTTGTAATCCCCTCAAGGACGCCAATCGGTGCCTGTTGATATGGGGACCATGTGCAGAGGCGACGATATGGGCTGGACGAAGGGCCTACTTTGCCGGGTTCCATCATAGAAAACACCTGTCGGGCTAGCCGTAGCTGTTCAGGTGAAAGACGCCGTGCCCGCGCGCAGACAGGTGATCCTATGGTTTCTATGTGATGTTGAACATCGTGTTTCACTTAGGCGAATGCCTGTTGCTGTCGCGTCAGCTCTGGGAACTCTTGTACTGTGGTGGTGATGCTCGATTCTCTGGACGGAGTAATGTCGGGCTGAGAGGAGGACGCAAACACTGCTTGCCTTGCACCACTGCACGACATACAGGATCCTGAAGCCGTTTCTTCCCAACATCAACCAACAGGCGGAAGTGTTGCAGAAAGTCTGCGCCCAATATATGGCGAACTTAACATCAGCGGCTCTCAACACCCATCTGAACGTTCTGTTGCAACCGAAATTCAGCGTGAGCAACCGATGTCCGCATGTTCGTATCACCGTGTTATTGACGGCTTGGAGTGGCGATGGACTGGGGTTGTTGCTTTCGGTTTGTGACGCGGGTATCACGCTCATCTCGGCGTCTGTGTCGACTAACAAACGAGCCCCGTTGTTGTCGGTAACAAAAAATACTGAGGCACGACTTGAAGGCAACGTAGAAGCACTGGTCGCTCCCAGTGTTTGCCAGTGGTCGTTTCACGAGTGCGCGCAGGCAGGGGCACAGCCAGGAGGGGGGTGGGGGCTTATGGGGCTTCAGCCCCCCCCCCCCGAAATTTTTTCGTGCCCTCCATGCACCGCCGGCCAAAACAACCCCCGGCGCGGGAAATCATGCTCCATTTTGTATATAATGTCCTTTTCATGCTCGATACAACTTTTAGTGGGAGCATTGCGAAATTGGGCTGGATTTCGCGGCAACGCCCATGCACCGGGAGTCGCATATCGTAATGCAAGGAGCTCCATCCGAGCACGAAGTTGCAAAGGCGTGGCGGGTGGGCTCGTTGCGGCATCTCGCTGAAGCCGCAGAATCTAGGGAGCGCTTGCATTTCAATTCTGACACTTTATGGGTATAAAATTCTAATAAACTTCTGATGCGAAACGTGCATTGACATTTCCAAAGTCGTGCTTTAGATTTTCAATTCCGGGACATTGTGGGTTTGATGATGCTATAAACATTTGACGCCAAAGGTGCATCGACTTTTCTAAAGTCTTAGATCAAAACATACGAGACAAGTCAAATCAACACACTTTCAGACAAGTTGACAAAACACGCAGTGAGATACGATGAGACGAAGCGCTGTGGTTCATTTGTGCCGTCGTGTCGCATAAAATATCTTTTTTTTTACCTACGCCAAAGTATCCAAGTCAAGACACTAAAGCAAGTCAGGGTAACTGCGTCCTTATTTATTTTTTCTACTTGGACTTTTATTCGTGAGGACACATTGAGCCTCTTAATTATTTTTATTCCCACTACCCTACCCGCGGGCTGCCAGAGCCTGCCAGAGCACATGTGTTTTTCTCGTGTTGCCCCGACCACCGCGCGGCGCACTTCGGTGCGCGTTTGATTTTCTCTGGCCGAGTGAATTTTCGCCTGGCAGAGTTTTGGACGCCTTCTGGCTAGCAGACGAGAAAAAGCAACAATCGATGCTGACCGCCATCACTGTGAAGACTCGATGGATCGCACCGCGTTCGCTCAAGCGCAACCTCAGGAAAGTCTTGTCTCGCAGGCCTAGGATACCGAGCACTAGGCGTATGGCTCTCGGTGACTAAGCCTGTCACGTTTAGTTCGATATCGTTTCGGCAGCCACCTTTGCCAGTCACTTTTGCATTTTATTGTCGCCAAAACATTCTCGTTTGCGTTTTTTTTGCGGTGCCCCCTCCCCATAAAATAAAAATAAAAGATACATTGTTGCGGCGCAGCGAATCGTTGCATGGTGACAGTTTGTTACTTCTTTTGCGGAAAGTAATCGGCTACGCCACGCTTCAGTTGCGGGATACTATCATTCTGTTATTGTAATAGCAATTATATGAACACTCCAGGCGCATTCCTGCTGTCGCGGTCTCCCTCATGTTTCGTATGAAGTCTACGGGCGATAACGTCGTCCCCGCAGGGGTGTCTGCGTCAGCAGGCGTTTGGTGTGTTGCGACACCACGTACCCGAGCACAGGAGGGTTCGATCCCCCTCGCGTGAAGCCGTGCGCGGCTTAGCCGTGTCTGGGGAAAAGGGGATCCTGGGGGTTGAGCCGAAGCTGGGTGTCTGGACCTTTAAGGCCCCCCGGCGGAGGCAACACACCTCTTCGGCCTCGGCACCTCCAGACTGACCTACCTGGAGGAAATCGGTAGTCGTCTTTTCGTGTCCTCCTCTCCAATCTTCGTCTTTCTCTCCCACTTTTACATCTTTCCTGTCTTCACTTCTTATTACTTCCGTGTTTCCTGGCGGCAAGGGTTAACCGTGTGTAATATATCCTGCCTTGGGTATCTATATATATATATATATATATATATATATATATATATATATATATATATTTGGTTATAGCGGCGATGCATGGCTGGCGTCTGCAGGTATTCTTCCAACCTTGTAGCGTCGTCCCCCCGTGCTCGGTGGTGGGTAGCCACCATCGCCGAATTTCCCTGTTCTATATGGCAAATAACTTTCCTCCGCTACCTGATCGCTCCCTGAAGAGGGGGCGCACCGATGCGACGTTCACTTTCTTCATGCAGCCAGAACAATCTTTTCCAAAGTACCACGTTGTACATAGAACGATAACAAAACCGTCAGAATGATTGCCCCATTTGTTGTAGCGAAATCTCTCACTGAAGCAATTGGCCCAGGCTATAACGTAACGAAGATGGGAAGTGGCGATCTTCTCGAACTCCGCGACAAAGTGCAGTATGACAGACTGTCGAAAGTTGTAGCATTTGGGGAAATTCCCGTCTCAGCGGGCCCACACAGATGAATGAACACAGTGCGCGGGGTCGTCTCAGAAGATGACCTCCTCGAACTGAGCGAAAGCGAACTGCTTGAAGGATGGCAAGACCAGAACGTAGTCAAAGTTCAAAGAATAAGTTTGAGGAGAGGTGACGAGCAAATACCTACCAAACACATAATCATTACTTTCGGAACCTGCAACCTACCTGAAACAATAGAAACCGGTTACTGTAAGCATCGCGTCAGACCGTATATCCAAAGCCACCTAGAAAAAAAAATGTAAGGCCACCGCATCATCTCTCCCCTGTCAATACGTCACGAGAGTCGGATGGCAGCGGTGGATGGGGGAGCGCTGCGTTTCTAGAACGCGGCGCGCGTTCTGAAAAACTAATTTTCTCCGTGGCTGCAACGCTAGAGCGGCAACGCGTGGAGCATTTGCTTGGTGGCTTTGGTGGGGCATGCTGCACCGTAAACGCGATTGCTTTTCTTCGATTGTGCGTGGTTCGTCGTACACGGAAGCGCAACGATGCCTGGTTGTTGCGCAGCAAACTGCAAGTCCAATTATGACGGAGGACAAAGTGTCCGAGTGCACAAGTTCCCATCTGACCGAGCCACTCGAGAAGCATGGACGAGAGCGGTTCCTCGGAAGGACTTCTCGCCAAAGAAGTACACAGTGGTATTTCTTCTCTCTATTGTTATTCTGGGTTTCCAGACGAATAGGTTTCGTCAGCATAGTGCGCAGTGCATTCGTGCACGCGTGCACAATAGATGGGTCTCTGCACCTGTCGACGCGCGTGTAAATTCAACATTTTCGTCGAGCTTCATACCTGTAACGGCTTGTTTTTTATTTCAGCTCTGTGAAAAGCATTTCTTGCCATCGGATTACTTGAAGACATCTTACACGGACGTCAAGACAGGAAAAGTGGTCGAAGTTGCCATGAAAAACATCCGTCTGAAGAAAACTGCAGTTCCGAGCTTGTTTCCCAATTGCCCTGCCTATTTATCGCGTCCGCAAGTGTGCGTTCGAGAAGCGCCGGCTGCCAAAAGACCGCGCTTGGAAGCCACATATTTGCAAAAAGCAATAATGCGTTTCTCAGCAAACGCAAGCAGAAGAGGACGACAAAAATCTGGTTGGTAGCTTTGCGGACTTGCTGAAGGCCCTGCCAAGCTTTCTGTGTTCGGACTTCTGGACAGTTTTGAACAAGGGCTCCAAGGTTTTCCTTTTGGACTTGTCACTTCAATCTGCTCCTGCAGTCCGTACTTCGGTGATCGTGTCCACAGACCTGCGCGTCGAAGTATTTTTTGGTGAAACGGGTGTGAGGAAGTGTGGTGATGTTTTAGTTCCTGAAAAGCTGCGCGACATGAGAGATTTGAAAAGTGTGTTACACATTATCGAACAGACACGTAAGGATATCAGCACTGAGCGCTCTGAAAAGGCCCGTCATCTACTGACATTAGTTTCGACATTGCTAGAGGAAGTAAGTGGAAAACATTTTGCATGCGAGTTCAAGAATGGCATTTGGAAGTGCTTAAATTCTTGAAAAGTCAAGTATCTTGTTTTGAATGATGCTGGTCGATATCCCCCCCGATTTATTCGTTTTTGCTAGCCTTTTGTTCACAATTTCACCTCATGCATATAGATTCCTGAGAAGTTCGGTGAAGCTTAAGATGCCGCATCCTGATACGATCAGAAGACTTGTGTTCATCGTAGGATGTACGCCCTGAAATGGAGCAGCAAGAATGTAGCTTTCTTTCCTATGCAAAGCGTATTGTAAGCACATATAAAGAGCATGAAAAGACTAACGTTAATGATTGATGAGATTCACCTTCAATCATTTTTTGATTACAAGGCTGAGTTGGTTACTGGTGCTGCGGTAAATTCATCGACTGCAGCGAAAACTGCCCACGTATTTACGATACAGAGCCTGCTTTCTTCAAACAAGGATGTTGTACACATCCTTCCTGTGGCACAAATCGATGCTAAGGCGCTGCACGACTTCCTTCGGAAGATTGTTCTTGATCTAGAGGCACCTGGTTTCAGGATAATCGCAGTGATCTCGGACAATAACTCCATAAACAGAAAAGCCATGTCCTACTTCGCTAAGCCGGTAATTGTCAGCATTGTTTACCAGCATCCTGCTGACCCATCACGACCCCTGTTTTTTGTGGTGGACCCAGTTCACATACTAAAGCGTATAAGAAATAACTGGCTGAATCAAAGAAACATTGGCAAATGCATGTACTTTCCTGAAGCGAAGACTGATGAGGCTCAACCAAAGATACAGCATCTTTCAAGGTATTATGCCAGCTGCACGAAGCTGAAAAACATGAGCTGTTGAAGCTAGCACCAATGCTCACTTTGAAGGCACTGAACCCCTCAAACATGGAACGGCAGAACTTTAAACTGGCCTTAAAGATTTTTAACTCATCTACTCTTGCTGCTCTCAGTGTTGCAACGTTCCAGCATGCAAAGGAAACCTCTCAATATGTCGACACCATTTTGACTTGGTGGAACATTGTTAACGTCAAGACGCCAAGAATAGGACAGCGGTTGCGAGATCAATTGCAAGGCCCAATAGTTTCATCGTCATGTCCTCAAATAGACTTCTTAGAGAGAATAGTTCAATCGCTTGATCACTGGAGAAGCCTCGAACATGACAATGGCCGCTTGACACGTGAAACGCACATAGCTTTCAGCTACCCATGCCTTGCACGAACTTGCCATATACTGTCTGAAAGAGCTTCATTTCGAGTATGTTCTTTTGGGCAAATTTCAAACTGATAGCTTAGAGGATCGCATTGGAAAGTACCGGGAATTGTCTGGTGCCAATTACCACGTGTCTATAAGGCAGATATATGAATCTGAAAAATTGCGTTTGCAGAAGGTTCTGGACCTGCCAGATTTGGACATTCTACTACCACCGACCGCGAACACGTTGGAGACAAGTGTACATTCAGGAAACGGCCAGTTTCAAGTCACTGTGATTGACTCCGACATTGAGAAAAAAACGTCAAGGCTACCGGCACTAACCTATGTTGCCGGATATTGTGCCCATGCAGCTCTAAAAAAGCTGACATGCGCATCTTGCAGTGAAAGCCTTGTGATGCAAGACGTCGATCTATATGACCCTGAGAATGCATTAATCACGAAGGTGACAAGGGGTGGCCTGAAGTTTCCACGAGCAGTTGTAGTTAATGCTTTACTCTTTGCTGAAATTATATTGGACAAGCTCAGGACACCAGAATATGCCGTACGATTTTTCAGCCTTCCTAGGCAGAAAGATACTCTTGTCGGCCTTGTGTTTGCTACCCTTCATGACATTGATGATGTCGATGTGTGTGAATTCGGTCATCCTGCACAGGAGGTAATGGGGCATGTTGTAATTGCTGCAGCGAATACACTGCTGAACAACTTGTGCCGCACAGAAACCGACAAATTACGCAACGCCAAGAACGACCGAAAATTGCAGACCTTGAAGGCCTGAGATGTTTCTCATTATTTATTTTTTATTCATGAAGCTCTGTTTTGTTGAACATCTACGTATGTTTGTGTTGGCAGAACCCTTGTAAAAAGAAACCTGTGGCGTAGCTAGGACTTATTTGCCTACATTATCAAAATTTAAACCCTGCATTTTGGCCAATTCAAACGTTATTTGAGTGTGTTGTGCTACCTGTTTATGATTCGAACTCTCCATGCTACCGCAATCCATTAATTGCATGTTTTCCTTTAGGACTGAGGGTAGGCCTCTCATTTCTTACTTACTTTTCACCATTATCTCAGTATTTTATGAATACCAATAAGGCATGGCAAACAAGGCGGGTGGAAATAAAATAGCCACAAGAAATGCTACAACCAAGACGGAAGCTTATTCTATTTGAGAATTAGTTGTGCGTGACCCTATAATAAAATTTTCACAATAAAATTAACCTCGATATTCGTGTGTCTAGCGAGGACTGTTTTACGCAATGCAAGAATGAGAATGATAATTGTATATGGAAGATTTAAAATGTTTGTTTCTGAATGCAGTTCTTATCATTTCTGAATAAAGTATATTGTGTGTCTTCAATATGCAGTTTTCCTCTCTTTCGTTCCGTCTAAAGTTGAGTGACTAAGCAGCATGCAGTTTGCTTGTCTTAGTCTCGACGAAACATCAGAAGCGCAATAAGGCAGGTCGTGTTGCGATACACGCAAAAAACAAAAATGTTGCCAATCAAGAAATCTAGGGAAGGTATGAAAGAATGCTGCTTTCTATGGTGGTGTTGACTCCGGTGAACCAGCGGCTCCCCCTTATTTTTTGCGTCAGCTATACGTGTCTTTCTTTGGAAAGGAAGCATCTGAATTTAAAGGTTGCTGTCACTTTAAGGACAGCACTAATTTTCTCATGCCATAGTATCCGCGACGCGCAAAGAGACACACTGCAAGCGCAACGAACCTAGGCGCGGAGACGCCGACGGCGTCGACTGTCCGGTCCATCCGACTAGCGTGACGTCACACCGGCGTGCGGAGGCCTTACATTTTTTTCTAGGTGGCTTTGGTATATCCCAAATCCGCGTCGATTCTTCAAGTGTCAGCGCTTTGGGCATGGGTCGCAGAATTGCAGAGGACGTGCTTGTAGTTCATCAGAACACGCTTCCGACATCTGTACATCAACAAACCACTGTGCCATCTGAAGGAGACCACCCCGCCTATTCGCGATCGTGCCCTACTTGAAAAAAAGGAGAAACAAATCATAGAACTGAAATTAAAACTCAACCTATCATTTCCAGAGGCACGTGAGCGTTTCGCACTCCAAAATTAGTCAAGTCCTTCCTACACGGATGTGGCGCACCGAGGGGCAGCGCTACATCTGCAGGCGGCCGTGCAAGTCACACGGAGTATGACGGCGGATACGGCATCAGCCCCCCTGGCGGGAGCAGCCACTGCTCTTCCGCCCCCTACCACAAAGGGCCAGCAGACCTCCGAACCTGCCGGTCCCAGGGCCACAGCTTGTGCAGACGGGCCCGGAAAACCCCCGCGCGTGCCCTCTGAGCGGGCGTCATCCAGCGCCTCTGACGAGGCTATATATATAACAAAACTCCGGCGTCTCAGACGCCGAAGGAACGGCGTTGCTCCTTGGAGCGCGCCAACAAAAAAGAAATGCCTCGCATCAAGGAGCCTGGAAAGGTCCCTTCAGCCAACCTAAGTGATATCTCTTGACAAACAGGACATAAACACAAACAATATGGATACACAAATATTACACTGGAACGTGAGAGGTCTGATCCACAACTTCGACGATGTCAAAGAACTTACACAAATACAATCCAAAGGTGCTGTGTGTTCAGGAGACACGTCTTAAATCTACGCAAAGAAACTTTCTTAGGCAGTACGCTATTTTCCGGAAAGGCCGAGATGATGCTGTTGCATGGTCCGGCGGGGTAGCAATAATACTCGACAGAGGCGTTGCTTGTCGGCAACTGCAACTCCAAGCTCCTCTTGAGGCAGCTGCTATCGAAGCAGTTCTAGTCAATAAACTAGTTACCATCACGTCTGTATACATCCCCCCAAGTTATCAACTCTCTAGCACAACATTTCAAAGCTTTATTGATGAGCTGCGTCACCCTTACATAGTCGTCGGTGATCTAAACGCGCATAGCACACTGTGGGGCGACTCACGCTGTGATGCGAGAGGACTGCTTATAGAAAACATCCTATTCACTTCAAGTTCCTGCTTGCTTAACAAGAAAAAGCCAACATTTTCCAGCTCTACACATAAAACATTTTCTTCGACAGACCTAAGCATAGCGTCTTGTACAGTTGTGCCACATCTGCAGTGGGATGTCATTAATAACCGTTATGGCAGTGATCACTTCCCCATCGTCCTAAACCTTAAAAAACAAAGTGAGTGTCCTGCACATGTTCCTCGATGCAAAGTTGATTCAGCCGACTGGACGAAGTTTGGCGAACTAACGCAGCTGCCCTGGAATGATATCTCTGAACTTAGCCCAGACGACGCAGTAGCATACATAACAGCGTTCATTATTGATGCTGCATCAGTATGTAACCCCCAAACAAAAGGGTCGCCCTCGAAACGACGTATTCCATGGTGGAATAAGGAGTGTAGGGAAGCCAGGAAAAAGCAAAACAAGACTTGGAATCTCCTCCGTAACTCACCAACCACAGAGAATCTTTTAATTAATTTCAAGGCGATCAAGTCGCAAGGTAGAAGAACGCGCCGCCGCGCTAAACGGGAAAGTTGGAAAAACTACATAAGCAGCATCAATTCATATACAGATGAACGAACCGGGAACAGGGTTAACAAAATAAAAGGCCGCGAAACTCATCCCTTACCTTTATTAAATACAGAAGGAGACACCCTGGAGGATCAGGCAGATTGTCTAGGAGCACATTTCGAGCACATTTCCAGTACATCTCATTTCACAGATACATTCCTAAAATACCAGCGACTAGCAGAACAGATGAAATTGGGTCGGGGACAGCTCATCCAATCAAGCATACAATCGTCCATTTGGAATGGCTGAGTTCCAGGCCTCACTGAACTGTTGCAACAAGTCCGCTCCAGGAAGTGACAGGATAATGTACGAGATGATCAGACACTTAAACCCCGAGACCCAAAAAACACTACTGTCACTCTTTAATTCCATGTTCTCTGCAGGCTACATTCCTTCTGTTTGGGAAGAAGCAATCGTAATCCCTATTCTCAAAGAGGGCAAGGACCCTTCCTAACCAAACAGTTATAGGCCTATAGCTCTGACAAGTTGTATATGCAAATTGTTTGAGAAAATGATTAACCGTCGCCTCATCCATTTTCTTGAAAGCAACAAGATACTCGATCCCTTACAGTGTGGTTTTAGAGAGGGTAGATCCACAACAGATCACCATGTCCGCATCGAGACAAATATCCGTGATGCCTTTGTCCACAAACAGTTTTTCCTGCCCGTATTTTTAGATATGGAGAAGGCATACGACACAGCCTGGCGCTTTGGAATTCTCCGTGATCTGTCTGAAATGGGAGTTAGAGGCAACTTGCTATGCGTTATTCAGAGTTACCTCTCCAATCGCACGTTCCGTGTTAGAGTCGGTAACGTTCTCTCTCGTCCATTTACGCAAGAGGCTGGTGTTCCACAGGGAGGTGTGCTCAGCTGCACTCTTCTTATTGTCAAAATGAACCCGATCCAGACTGCCATACCACCTAGTATGTTTTATACTGTACATGTAGATGACATCCAGATAGGTTTTAAATCATGTAATCTAAGTATCTGTGAGCGACATGTACAGCTTTGCATAAATAAATTGTCTAAATGGGCGGACGAAAATGGTTTTAGGCTAAATCAGAAAGAAAGTACGTGCGTCCTGTTTTCTAATAAAAGAGGGATACTGGCCGACCCCGTAATCAATCTCAATGGAGAACGGTTATCTGTGAGCTGTGAACACAAATTCTTAGGGATCCTTCGAGACAGTAAGCTAACTCTTGTGCCACACCTGAAGTATCTTAAGCCAAAGTGCCTCAAGACTATGAATCTGCTGAAGCTGTTGTCACGCACAGCTTGGGGAAGCGACAGGAGATGCCTAATAAAGTTGTACAAAAGTCTAATATTAACACGCCTTGACTAAGGGGCCATAATCTATAATTCTGCTAGACCTAGTATAAAAATGCTAGATCCTGTCCACCGCTTAGGCATCCGCCTTGCAACAGGCGCCTTTAGAACTAGTCCTGTGCAAAGCCTTTACGTCGAATCTAATGAATGGTCCCTATACTACCAAATGACATATTTGTCTTTTGTATGCCTTGAAGCTAAAATAAGCTGTGGATCATCCATGTCATTCAATTATTCAAGACTCCTCCACGGTCAAGCTATTCCGTAACTGCTCAGGTGTCCGGCCTCCTCTGTCCCTCCGGTTGGAAGCACTCTCAGAAAAAACAGGGGTCCCTCTTTTACACAATGTCCTAATGGCTCCTTCACGGCTTCCACCGCCTTGGGAGTGGCAGACTATAAGATGTGACATCTCTTTCTTAGAAATATCTAAACACGCACCTGAGGCTCACATACAGTCACATTTTATTCAACTTAAAGAAGTATTCCTGTGACGAATATTACACAGATGCTTCGAAGTCTCCTGCTGGTGTTGCTTACGCAGCTCTCGGACCCTCATTTTCAACATCAGGGCCACTAAATCCACACACCAGTATCTTTACGGTAGATGCATACGATATGCTTTCGGCTATTAAAAAAACAAAGCGCAGAAATGTCGCTAAGGCTGTTGTCTTTACAGACTCATTAAGTGTCGTGACAGCCCTGATTAGCTTACGAAAGCATAAGAATCCCGTTTTGAATGAGCTGTATAGTTTGTTGTGCTCCGCATATATCTGCAACCAAGCCATTATCCTATGCTTGGTGCCTGTCCATAAAGGTATAAAAGGCAACGTAGCTGCTGACGAAAACGCTACGTCAGTTAGTTTTAGCGACACAGATGGAAATATCCCCATTCCGGCCACAGACCTAAAGCCCTTTCTGCGTTGTAAATTGAGGAAACATTGGCAAGCAGAGTGGGATACACAAACATTGAATAAGTATAAGTTACATATTATAAAACCAAGATTGCGGAATTTAGGAAGTGCTTCTTTGCCGATTAAGAACAGGACACACAGTACTCACTCCTACCTATTGACCGGCGGGGATCCTACTTGTAGGTGCGGCGATAGCCTGACAGTCCTCCACGTTTTTATCCAGTGCCCTGCAATAGAAACGGAGATGAAAAAGTATTTCCCTTCTGCATATCGGGAAAATATACCTCTCCATCCTGCATTTTCTCTTAGTGACAAACCGCTTTTTAAACTGCAAATAGTCTTAGATTTTTTAGCCGAAACCGACATTCTGAAAATCATTTGGCCAGGCAATTTTTAGCACGTGATTAAGCCCTGCATTCAAGGGCTCTTTTGAAACTGTTGTCAGTGTTGTTTATTGAATAATGTTTTCACGACAGCCCATTGCCATAGCCCACATCACTGCATAGTCACCGTCATTATTTTATAACTATATATTCTACGCCACTTACAGCTACAGATTTTAGGCCCTTTTACAGCCTTGTGACATCTACCATGAGAAATACATTGTTCACGCCATCCATAATACATCGTCAACCTTACCACTTGTCATGGCGCTCTTTGGCCAAACCTGGCCCTTGCGCCATAAAACACCACACATCATCATCATCAGCGATAACGTCGTGACTGCGCACCGCGTGATGTGTGTGCGATTGAAGCGTAGGAGCGAGGAATGGAATAGGTGAGCCGATAACAGTGGCTCAGTCTTGTGTGCGCAAAGGAGAAAAGCGGGGAGCAAGCGCGCCGCCTTCCGTCGCGCGCGATACATCGGCGGGAGTGGATGGAATGGTGGCGGGATCTTGGATTCTGTGAAAGTGTTATTGCGCAACATGTTTATTTGCCTTGTTTGACGCATTATATAAAATGCCTTTTTCTTAGATACGTAGATTTACTGGAGACTTATACGTGTGTTTAAATATCTTGTTGCGAGTTTTTGTGTATACGTGCAGTGAACTTTCTTTCCAGTGACACTTTTTTGCCCTTTATCAAGCATTTGTATATTCCATTGCATCTTCGCATTTCTAATGAATGAGGGCGAGTTAAATGGAAGTCAGCCTACCCACCCCGCGCAATAACGGTTCGGTTTATTATCTGCGAGGCACGCGCGTAGCACAAAGGCATCTTTTATTTACAAAAGTGACAGGCAGGTGTGAGGGTAAATGTTCTTTAATGCTCTCCTACACTGGATTGTGCATGGTTGCCTGACATAATGAACACTTCAGAAGTTGAGCAGCGGGTTGCCGTGAGGTTTTTGATAGCTGAAGGTGTTTCGCAAAAAGAAAGTAGTCACCGTATGGCTGCCGTGCACATTGAACATTATATTTCATTGGCCACTGTGAAGCGTTAGAACAAACGGGTCAAAGGAGGACGTGAAAGTTAGACGATCCAAGGTCGGATCATAGCCACCGTGCAATCACCCCCAACACAACTGCAAAGCTTGGTGAGCTGATTAGACATGGACCGAGGATAAGCATCGATGAACTGGCTAAGCGTGTGAAGATGAATCACAGTTCCGTTCACACCATAATTCATGAACATCTCGGTTATCGGCTCTTGTGTGCGCAATGGATGCCCAAGATTTTGAACCATGGCCAGAAGAAGGTTCTGCGCTGTATTGATTCATCTGATCCGGTATCAGAAACAGGGTGACGACTCCTTGTCTGCAATTGCGATCGGGGACGAACCATGGTGCCACTCACTACTACGAGCCTGAAGCACGACGGCAAAGCTTACAGTGGAAACATTCGAATTCACCACCCACAAAGAAAGGGCGTCATTTCCGCCGGAAAGGTGTTGTTTAATTTTTTTTCGATCGTCAGGGGCCATTACTAATAGAATTTGCTAAAGCCGGAGAGGCTACCGTTTCCGACATTGTGAAATGCCGGATCGGCTGCGTGTCACAATCAAGAAGAAACGACGTGAAAAATTGATAATTGGGGTCTTGTTCCACGACATCGCTATGGTGTTGGGCTGCTGAGCACGAGGACGCGGAATTGAATGCCGCCCATGGCGGCCGCTTTACGATGGGGGAGGAATACGAAAACCCCCGTTGTGCTGGAATGTATTTCTCTGCGGCTGAAAGCACGCTCCCGCAGGGCGCGCCGAGTCATTGCGCCTCACGCATGTATGGAACCATGTGTCGCTGACGTCACGCTGGTTCTACTTAAGCGGCTGTGGAAATAAAGACGGGGCTCTTTCCCCTTGCTGGCGTTTAGGACTACAGTCGTTTCCTGTCTTTCGTAGATGACGGACTGATAACGGCGGCCCTGATACGACATTGTGTCAGAAGTGATGCGATCCACCCACTTTTAAAAGCGATTGAAAAGAGCGTCGGGACGTCCTCAGAAAGGGAGGCTGCCATAGCCACTGCATCGCCGCCTGGTCTTCAGCAGCCGCCACCGCTGGACTTCGACACTACCTCAGAGTGGCCGGCGTGGATACTGCACCTCGACGACTATCGCTATGCGTCGGGCCTGAATGAGCGCCCGGAAGAGGCACAAGTACGCACTCTGCTTTATACCATGGGTCGACAAGCAAGGGACATCTTCGCCACCTTCAATCTTTCTGCAGAAGATTCGAAGAAATTTGAGTTGGTCATAAAGAAGTTCGAGGATTACTTCATCAAGGAGAGCAACGTTGTCTACGAGAGCGCTTGCTTTCACAAGCGGCACCAGATGCCTGGCGAGTCAGTTGACCAGTTTATGACTGCTCTACACGTCCTGGCTGACAAATGCGACTTAGGAGAATTGAAGCAGCGCCTCATCAGGGAACGGTTCGTCGTGGGCCTGCGGGATGAAAAAATTTCTGAGTCGCTCCAAATGGATCCCAAGCTGTCTCTCGCATCAGCTCTGGCGAGGGCCCGCCTAAAAGAGACCGTTCAGCAGCAGCAAGAACTTCGAAACTGCAACGAAGTCCACGAATACACACCGTGCAAGCCATGTGAGGACGTCAATGTCGACGCAGTGGGCTACCGCAGGAAACCGCAACGCAGCAAGGAAGCCCGGCCGGAATCAGCTCGTTCCAAGGGACCGTGCATCTTCTGCGGAGGCAACTCGCACCCAAGGACAGCCTGCCCAGCGAGAGGCCAGAGGTACTTCAACTGCGGCTTAAAGGGACACTTCGGCAAGGCGTGCCTAAAAGGGACTTCTCCAGGCTTCCAGCGAAAGGTACAAGTGGCGTCGGTAGAAAAGGACAGTGGGGAGGTTTTTTTTTGGGCGCGGTCGAGGCACCTCGTGCCAAAGCGCGTCCCCACGAGCTTGGAAAAGGCCGACGAGGTCTTGACTGGCGCTAGCGGTGACCGCTTCAATGTTCTGGGCAAGCTTCAGGCGGATATATTTTGGAGGGGACAAACTTCGCGCCAAACGTCTTGTGTGGTGAGTCCTATGCGCCATGTGCTGCTGGGTTTGCCGGCTCTCGAAGCGTTGGGAGTCATCAAGCTCGTTGACTCTGTGGCTCACAAGGAACCCAACTACGAAGTTTTGTGCCCTCAGGTTTTCAACAACTTGGGCACTATGCCCGGGGAGTATACAATAAGGCTGAAACCAAATGCTGTTCCATTTGCAATAAGCGCACCGCGCAGGATTCCTGTACCGCTTCAGGAGCCTATAAAACGAGAACTCGAGAAGATGGAACAAATGGGCGTCATTCGTAAAGTCGAAGTGCCAACAGAGTGGTGTGCTGGCATTGTACCTGTACAAAAGCACTCGGAAAATGTAAGGATCTGCGTAGACCTTACGCAATTGAACAAGTTTGTCTTAAGAGAAAGATGCACATTGCCTACTGTCGACCAAGCACTGGGCTCTCGTGCCGGTGCAAAATGGTTTTCCAAATTAGACGCGAATTCCGGCTTCCATCAGGTGCGACTCGGCAAGGCCTCAGAAGTGCTGACCACGTTCATTACACCGTTTGGGCGGTACTGTTTCACTAGGTTGCCATTCGGGATTACATCAGCTCCAGAGTATTTTCAAAGAAGAATGTCTGAAATCCTGGCAGGCCTTCCTGGCGTCGTTAACCTGATGGACGATATTCTCTTCTTTGGCGACAGCAAAACGCAACATGACTCTATACTATCGAACGTCTTAGCTAAGCTGGCCCAGTCTAACGTTACCTTAAACAACGCAAAGTGTGTGTTTGGTGTTCGAAGCATAAGCTTTCTGGGCGAACTCAGAGCCATTAAAGAGCTGAAAGCACCCTCTGATATATCGCAATTACGCAGTGTTCTGCGCATGGCCAACCACCTAGGCCGTTTTTGACACCAAACTTAACTTCCTAACTCACATAAAAGCACTAAAGGTTAAAGCAAATAAAGCTCTAAATATCCTTAAAATTTTGTCTCATAAGCACTGGTGTTCCGACCGAACTTGCCTTTTACGTGTTTACCGGTCTCTTGTGCGTACGTAGCCTTTTAGACTACGGCTCCGTGGTTTACGGCTCAGCCAGACAGTCCTACATCCAACGACTTGATCCGGTACATAACCTTGGACTGCGACTGGCAAGTGGTGCCTACCGAACTTCACCTATTCCAAGTTTATACGTCGAGTGTAATGAACCCTCCTTACAGCAGCGCAGAGCATTCCTCACTTTTTCCTACGTACTCAGAATTCAGTCTTCACCACAACACATATGCTACAACATCCTCACACGATGCAACACACGCTTACACTACACAAATAAACCGAACACGATTAGGCCACTTGTCCTGCGGTATGAGCAATACTGTCGGGACTATGACATTCCCCACGAAGTCCTCCAGGCTGCCAAGAAACCACAACGGTTGGCCCCGTGATACGATTTCACACACTTATGTGATTGGACGTTAACATGTCTAAAGAAAAGAGAGACATCCCACACGAACACATTATACAAGAATTCCGTGAACTTCAGGACAAATATCAAAATAACATGCAATATTTCACTGATGGCTCGAAAAGAAAAGATCACGTGGGTGTGGGGGCCGTAACGGCAAATTGGGAAACAAGTGTTCGATTACCACAACATGCCTCTGTCTACACAGCTGAAGTATACGCAATATGGACTGTAGTTAAAGAGAGCATCGCTGACAAACACGAAAACAGAGTAATATACACTGATTCATCAAGCACACTGAAGGCGCTACACTCGAAATTCGAATGTGAACCCCCGATAGGGGACATTTGAGACATGTTACTGTTGTAGCGGCACTCGCCGCTACAACAGTAACATTAAACAAATACGGCCGGTCAATTAGGTTTTGCTGGGTACCAAGCCATGTCTGTATACCGGGAAATGAAGCAGCCGATAGGTGTGCATCAATGGCAGTGCACAAATACATAACAGACACGGCGCTTCCATATCGGGATAGTATCACGGCTATTAGGAAGGCCTTGACGTCCAAATGGCAACAGAAATGGGACCATTGCTTAAGCAACAAGCTACATCTTACTAAACCCGTAATTGGTGAGTGGAAGTCGTGCACTCACCAGCAACGGTTGTATGAGGTGATCCTGTGCCGACTTCGGATTGGACATACACATTTAACACACAACTTTCTCCTCCGAAAAGAAAACCCGCCGACTTGCGAAAAATGCAATCAACCTCTTATGGTAATAAGACGGAAGCTTTTACAGCGAACACACAGCGACGGAAGCTTTTACACAACCTATATAATTTAAATATGCCTTTACACCCTGCCCTATTGCTGGCAGATGACCCACTAGTGCCATTTACTAACCTATCCCACTTTTTAGAGACAACTGGTTATTTACGCGAACTATAATGCAGTGCAGGTTTGCCTGCTTTAACCTTTCGTTTCCTTTTGTCTTGTGACTGGCGCAGCATGGCCTTAGTTGCCTTTGTGCCATTAAACCCCAACTAACCAACCATTACAAGGCAATAGGACACACTCATCCGAAAATCTCAAACACCCTGATCACTCCAGCACTTACTAGCAAGGCCTACTTACTGACGACCTCCCTCGCTGTAGCCACTGTGGGTGGTATCCTCCAAACACATCGCACATGCTATGGCAATGCTATTCAAAACTACCCTCCTTACCCAAACACTCATCACTGCCACCTATCCCTTCTGCCAAGTGGCTCACCGTCGCAAGCACCCTTCACGAAGAACAATTCCTTGCGGAATTAATCGGGCTATAGTCGAAGCATGCGGCAAGCGACTCCTTGCATTTTGTTCATCGTCGAATAAGGTGATTTCAGTATCACAACTATAAGTAAGCAGACAACGCATGCTCTGACAAATTAGAATCTGCTGCACGGCACCTCTGCCAGTATTCACATACAGATAACACTTGTTCATGTTGTGGAGCTTCAGGCCCACTTGATTGAGTGCGGTTCTTCGCCGTCGGGAACGGTGGCGTTAGGCTAGCTGTCATGTTAGTGTAGAGGTGCGTCTTTCCCCTACTTCAGCGCAGAGTGGTGAGATTATGATCCCATAAGCGCAACAGCGCCTCCGTTGTCGCGTCAGCCAAATGATGCGCTTCTGAGAAATATGTGAAGCACCCGCGCAGCACTCGGTAGAGGTACCGTCCACCACCTTGAACGTTTCCGAACTGTCCGTTACACTCAGCCGAGGTCGCGAAACTTCGTTGGCGGTCAACAGTGGTTAATGGCTTAACTGCCATTTCACCTGCCGTGTAACTGGGTTTAGTGATCAAAAACCGCAGTTACATTAACCGCGGTTAAGGTCGCCCGTGCGGGTATGTATACCCAGACCAGGAGCATAACGCGCTCTCTCCCGGCTCCCGATACTACGGTAAGGTGGCTGCATAACCGGCGCGCTTTAGAATCGATTGCTTGATGCGGGCCTTGTACAGCCCTTGTCGCTGCGCGTGCTATGCCTGCTAGGTACGGGTTGAAGCTTGCAATGGAATTGAAACGGAAAGCGCCCAGCACTCCGGGCGCTTTCTTTCCCTGCGCGCGTTTGTGACGCGTCGTAGAACACTCGGGGCGCGATTACGGCAACAGGACGAAGCGATTGCTTTGCTTTGCGTGCTGTCTACACTGTAAAAAAAACTGTTAACCTAATTGCCACTTTCGTGGTCAACGCACATTGCGTACAAATGGGCCAATGCTTCCAGATTCTTAGGGTACATAAAACGCAAGTTCCATAATTCTACTAGCTCATCTAGCATTTGTTCGACCGCAGCTTGAATACACCGCATTCGTCTGGTCTCCCCAGCAGGAATAGTTGATTGAAAAACTCTATCTATTCAGAATAATACTGCGCTTTGTTTTTTCACGTTATGATTATAACAAGAGTATAACACAAATTAACTAGAGTTCTCACTACAGCCCTTGCATGATCGTCGTGATATAGCCCTGCTATCATTTCGTAAATTCATCCATAATGCAGCTCCGTCAGTCCTGCCTCCTGAAACTCCTCATTACAGGTCACACCGGTTGTACAATTAGTTCAGTTTCATGCGCATCTGCGCAACGACTAATTCGTTTAACTACTCTGCTCTTCCAACAGCCATTCGCCTTTGGAATGATCTTCCTAACGCCGTCGAGTCTGAGAGTGACGCAATTTCTGGCGTCTTCTAAGAACGCATTTTTCGAACTCTACATAACCTAACGTGGTAATTTTTCTTGCCTTTCCCGTTATTAATGTGCTACTACCCTTAAATACTGTATTGTTATAGCCAAATATGTGCCGCTCGCTCTACTTCTATTGATTGCATTTTACAATCTGAAGGTTAAGTGACCTCGCATTTAAAATCATTAGGGTCGGTATAACGTAAAACGATTCCGTTCTGTTTTTATTCCAATATGGCCTTCACCGCTCGCTCATTGGTCTAAATTTTCGAGGCCGCGCCCATTTTACCTGCCTATCAAGCGATGTCAGGAATGCTCGAAAACCGACACGTCAAGGTGACGTTTAACCACTCATGCTAAATTATGCCGGAGGCAATCGTCCACGCCGAGTACCCCAACAAGTGGGTCCATTTCCCGAGGACGTCGGAGGAGAAGGCGACCGTGAAGGAAGGGTTCCTTCTACGCGGCTCCATTTCCGGCGTCTTCGGATGCGTGGACGGCAGCCTTATCGACATCATCGCACCGAAGAGCGAGCAGAAGGCGGCATTCATGTGCCGCAAAGGCTACTACGCCCTCAACACAATGTTTGTACGTATCTTAATTTTTGTCTAATTTGCGCGCCATGGCAACGCGTGGCTTATGCTGTGCGCGCTCTCGTCAGATCTGCGACGCACGCATGCGGATCCTCGCCGTCGACGCTCTGCAATCGGGGTCAGACCACGACGCCCACGTCTGGAGAACTAAGTGGTTGCGTCGTCGGTTCCTGGAGGGGCATATTGCCAAGGCCGGCGAACACCTCCTCAGTGAGCAGCGGGAAAATTTTGTACAGTTGCAATTCTGGCAGCATGCAGCAAAGCGTGCTCGCGCCGTAAGAGAATATTGAAGCCCGAACCCCTTATGTTATAGTAGGTTAGGCGAGATGTAGAAATTTTCTAATGGTATCTGCACGAAACAAAGTGACAACACACATGCGTTGTACCTTAAACTAATTTTTAATGTGAGTGTACAGTGCACGCGTTGTCACATTGTTTTTAAACTGACAGTCATTTGTGAATGAAGACTACAGAAAGAGCTGCCTTAATGCAAATACGGATGCTACTATGTCCCAGCAATTATCTGTGATCACAGCTGCGTCAGGGGCTCAGCCTGTATATTTCTTTATTGCAGCCGTTCTGTAGTAGGTGCATTTTACATGACCCATGCTTCGCCTACTAAACTTTGTGCGGAGTTTATACCATGTTTTAATATCCTGCAGGTGACAGCGGCTTCCCCCTGGAACCATGGCTCCTGACCCCAGTCACAGGCCACCCTCCCATACACACTGCCGAAGGGAGGTACAACACTGCACATGCTGCCATGCGGTCCGTAGTGGAGCGGTGCATTGGGCTTCTGAAAGCCGCTTCCGCTGCCTTCAGCGGTGCCGCTTCCCTCCACTACGAACCAAACCGTGCTGCCAACATCGTTGCAGCATGTGCAGTGTTGCGCAACTTGTGTCTTGACGAAGGTGACGTGTCGGATGATGTTAGTGATTACAGCAGCAGTGACGATGAAAGTGGCAACCCTTCCCCACAGAGTTCCCCGAGTGAGGGCAGCACGCGTAATGTACTTGAAAGGCTGTGCTGCCCGGTATTACGTTATTAGCTCGTTCGGCACGACTCGCGAGCAGCACCAGCACTACCTGCAAAGGGTGCAAAGGCGGCTGCGTCGACAGCAGCAATAAACACGTGCCTGACACTGCAGGCAGATGTCTATTACTGCTGTCTACACACCTAATAGAGAGCAGGAACCAATGTGAAGAAATGTGTGCAATTAGTGGATAGCGTGCTGTTTCTTTTTATAGAATCTGCTCAATCATAACCAGCGTTTTCACGTGTCCTCTGCCAGTGAGCTGTTACTACCGGAGATGATTGCATCATTCCGCTGTGACACTACATGAGAGCCTTTCATTTAGTACCTGTGGATAGAACACTTTGTGTTCATCAGCAGAATATTTTAGCCACTTCTCTGGGCAGCTGGGGTTTGCCAAATGATTTGTTGCTGGTGCTGTTGCTTCTGTCATCACCGACACTGTCAACGCCATCTGCACTGTGCATGGGAGGCTGGTCTTTGTCTCCTCGCTTCCTATTTGGGCTGCTGCCAAGCACAACACTTCTCCCTCCACCGTGTGTACTGTTCTCACGCACCTTGCAGGCCCTGCGCTGTTTTGCCACACAGCCACCGCACAGTTCCTTGACATAAGGCCAAGTTGTGCCGAAAACTATCGCCTGGCATGTCAAGCGCGTTCTTCTTTCTTGGGAGAGTGTACATATGTAAATAGTTCTGAAATTGAAGGAACACAAATGGTAAATATTCAATTTAAGTGCCACTTGCAGTGTTTAAAATCATTTATTTATATCTGCATTGTAAATGAAACCATGTGATCCATCTTCAATGCCATCTTTCATCAAAGCAAATGACAGACATCTACACAGAGCATGGCATCGTGGCGCCAAAATAGCCGTGTGATGTTCACTACATAGGACCCAGTACACTACCAATGGGCCGTTGGCAGATGTTAAATTGCATAAATATGACACGAGCATAATGTTTTTGAACTCGCGGACAGCCATTTATCATCATCCAGTAACTTAACAGCAAGAAAGACGTCTTGTCTATTATGTAGTTGGCATGTTTGTAGCACAAAACAGTTTCTTTTCTATGACTAGTGCCGTCACAAGATCACAATATAAAACAGCCATGACATACTTTTAAGGAACGACAAGTGAGAAAATGCTTGGCAATTCAACGGTATTACATATAACGGCTGCAAGAGCAGCCTGGCAGTGAATGTCAAAATAGCGGCCACATCGATGGCTCCGTTACGTATGTCGCAAACTGTGCTGAACTACAATGGGGACTAGATTGTATTCCTATCATAGGTAGGACACCTGAAATATCACTCACAAGTAACAGGTGGTTGGTGTTAACAAAAATACCAATTTGGCCACTTTGCGTAGGCACGAATGGTTTGACATTGCAAACATCACATACATCTGGCATGAAAATTCATTTCCGGTTATCACAGCATTGTCGTAGTTGCCTTGTAAAAGTGATTGCAAAGTGTATCTTCCGTGGAAGAACGGTGCACATTGAAACATATCAGTAACAGCAAAGCAAAAGTGAACAACGCCTAACGAAAATATGGCAAAAATCGTATATATAAGTTATACAGTCTCACTTGGTCAAATAAAAATACACAAGAAAAGAAATGAACTTGCGTAAAAATACGGTTTGGAACAGAAATGCAAGAATTCTACATATAAGTTATATAATGCCTCACTTAGGTAAACTTGCACTACAAACGAAAATATACATAAGAGAAATTACCTTGTAAAAAAGAAAATATTAGGGACAGAAATGTACGGAAAACAGTCATATCATCCTTTAGTGCTACATTCAAAAAAAAAAAAAAACATGCATTCGTGTTTCAAGTGACATCACAGCACTATCAGTCTTCACTGTCATGGTCAGGCATGACCTGCACATCAGTTCACAAGACTGGCTTGAACTCGGCGGCACAACAGCTTGCGAGGACGTATGGGCACCACCACCAAATGCTGCAGCGGTGATTTGAACGGAAACATAGGCAACACATGTACCTACTAGCACGAAAGGATGATATGGGGAGGAAAAAAACTGTCCCTCATGGCTGAGGCGGCTCGCGGAGGTGAGCCAGGGCAGCCAGGAGCTGGCGCAGCGTGGTTGCGATGAGACTAGTGGTCTCTCGCGAAGCACGTATCGCAGCTGGCAGCTGCTGCAGGATCTGCCGGGTCGCCCTCTGCTCTTCCACCAGCTGCTGGTGATGCTGCGAAACAAATTCACTTAGCTACAGGTTATGCAATGTAAATGCTCGATTTGCACTGTTTGCAAGTGTTGCAGTTTCAGCAAGGTTACTCTTGAGGGCAGCGAGATCATTTACATATGACATGACAAATGGCCGTGCAGACGTATATGGTCTGTTATGTTAAAAAGCATGTAGAACGTAGCAAATCCTACCAAGCTGCCTCTGCCTGTCAGAAGACAGTATTGGTGACTAGTTGAATTGTTAAACAAATGATGATCATGCCGTGGCGATACATGCAACCATGGAAATGTTTTGTAAGTTGCTATGTGTTAAAGAACACCTCAAAGGAGATGTATAAACGTGCATGAGCCAATGAGCCAAATGACTACAGATGCCTCTCATGTGTAACATGGTTGTAATGTACATTACCATGTGCACTAATCACCTCTTCAAAAAATGACCCGGCCAAGTTGTACGCACCTGCCTAACAGCTGGTGGAAGTTGGCGGCCTGCGCATTTGCTGCCTCAGCGAGTTGCCCTGCCGCGCATACTCGGCGGCTGCTCTGCAGGCCGCATCCCCAGCGGCTGTTGGCGGGGTGGCCTGCGGGGCTGCTGCCTAGGTGATCGACCGTAAAAATAAAATAAGTAAACAGGTTAAAAAAACTAATTTCGCTCCGTCCTGCGTAGACATTTTACTGGTTCATTATAAGGTGGAAGCCCAGAAAAATAATTCCAGCAACACACCGTTCACAAAATGAACAGTAAATTTGCATAAACAAAAAGGCACTACCCCATCATAAAATACTACACTGATAGTACTTTCAGCTTGTACGCTGCACAAGCTGCATTACAAATGGTGTTAACAGTCAGATTATTGTTCCATTTTGCAGCGACCTTTAGGCAGGCACTTTTTCTTTGCCATGTAAATAATATAAATACACAATTTCTGTTTCAAAGGTCTTAATAGATACTGCTTGGAGTGATGTTTTCGTATTGCAATAGCTGCTGAAGTGCCTTACGTGCAGTGCCACTAGTCCCCGGCTCCGTCCCGACAGAAGCGCGGCCAGCTGCTGGTGGGGCAGGGGGCAGAGGTGCAGGCTCCTGCTCACTGAAGGTGTCCTGCCGGAACAATAAAGCACAGGACATGATGTGATTAAGTTCAATCAACTGGTTGCAGTGTCTATTTCACTTATGGTTTTTAAATCAGAAAATTCTTAATCCAGCATGCGACATACTAGTGACTTAGAGCTTTGACAACTCGTTGCTAATGCTTTACGGATTAACGAGCCATGAAATCCATCACAAGGTGTTTCTTAACAGCAGTGGGGCAGCATTTCCATTCTTGCAAAGTACGGATATCATGTGCTGGCCTCTGTGTTGAATTGTAACAAAACACACACAAGCACACAGCGGCAAAATATTCACCACGGTGTAACTTACCGACATCGGTACACATAGCAACGAACATGACTACGCACCTCGGCGTCGTCGTCGAAGTCCAGCGGAGCGGAAGCTAGGCCGGTTCGGCCAAGCACGTCGGGCACTCGTCCCTCAAGGCCGCCCAGCTTCCCGCCTCCCGTGTTCCTGCAAATGCATGAACACCGTGAGCTTATACGTTCCGAAGATGTTGCTAGTCGCGGGCTCACCTCTTCTCGGCGCCCACCTGCGTCGCGATCTTCCGGCAGTCGTAGCACAGCCGGGCCCAATACAGGCTCCAGCGCCGGGCTGCTTTGACTGCCGGTCCGATCGCGTTTAGCGCCGCGGCAACCTCCTCCCACAGTGCTTTTTTCTGAGCAGCACTCATGCTTAGCGAGAGGCTTGTGGCGCCTCTCGCCGAGTTTGGATGCTGCTCAATGAATTCGATTAGCATGGTGGCCTGCGCGGCCGAAACGCGCGCGCTTTTTGGTTGATCCGCCATTTCTTCTTCGCGCTCAATTTTTGCCGGACCGCAGCGAATTAATACCAGCAAATCGTACCGTTTCAGATATCGATATGCCGTTAAAACATAACGGTTACATTCATTTAATGTGTTGTTATTTTATCACGCCATAAATGTTACGTTAAATTTAACACAAGTGAATCATAAAAAAAACTTTTCTCGTGCAAGCTATATCCAGCACAAGTATCTGTACCGCCCGCACGGGGGAATGTATCACTGCGCAGCAGTGTGTGGCAAAGAAAAAAAAAAAGAGAGCCTCTGTTACAGACCACCTTCGATTTAAATCAGGACCTACATTCAGAGATAGTTGCGATCGTTTATAGAAAACGTTTACTTACCAGCTATCTGTTGAGATGCCTTCCAACCTTCATCGATTCTTCCGTATCCTATGCGAATAAAAGCAAAAGTGAACACCATGCGATCACCGCAGATGTTCATATGCTACTGCTCAGTAGCACAAGAAAGAATGATGTGTCTACTCACCGAACACTAAGCTTTCACTGTCTTCATGATGTTCACAGCTTCCAAAATTCCCAGGTGAAGAAAGTACAGGGTCGTTCAAAATATGTGCATCCTCATATTTTCAAGTTTGATGCATCCTCATGTCCCACGCCTGTTGACGTCGTGGACGTTTCGCGGCTGAAGCCATACTTCGCTCGGCATACTTCGCCTACCATGCGCTGCGATGGCGCTTTACCATCCGGGGGTACTCCTACGGAAGGATGAAAGAATACAGAGGAAGAAGATTGCGAGACGCTGGCTGCTGCATGTTGTTGGTGGTCAGGCGTCTTGTCTACGCTGACTCCTCCTGTTTTTATATATATATATATATTGTAGATACAGTCTTTATGTATTTTTAACATCCCCGTAACACATTGTACACATTCATACATTTTAACTGCCGCTGAACTTCCCCACTGTGGCAGGTGTGGCGAAAGGCTGGCCATACTCCACGTCTTCCCTGACTGCCGGGAAGCAGAGCGAAGAAGGCACTTTCCTTTGGCATACAACCAAGATCTCCCCTTACATCCGACAGTTTCTTGGCCCAGAACAGAGTGTTCGAAACCGAGGCAGTGCTTAACATACCATGTTTTACTGCATATTAGTGCGAGATTCGTAGCCCTCCCTCTCTTTAGAGGGTATTGCTGCGAGCGTCTTGTTTAGTAAAGCACGTGCCTCCATGCACTTGTCCTCAAGAGCCTTTGTGGGGCGGTAGTGCTAGTGCAATTGACTCATCTTTTTTTGTGTTACTTCATTTTAGAATATATTTTATGGTCATCTCCCACATCACACGTCCTTGATGTTATTTTAGTACTTCCATATTTTACGTACCTTACGGAGAATATTTTAGGTCCCATACAGCCCCGCTGCATCTGAAACTTGTCAATGTCCGCGTAATTAACTTCCCCGAACCATTTCTCGGCGGCCTTTTGCCATACCTGGCCTTTGCGCCAAAAAGCTACATACATCGTCATCATCAGGCTCGTGCCTCGACAGTGCCCGACATAAGCGAATGAAATGTTTGATGTCAGCCAAGCCGCCGGCCTTCGAGTGCTTCGCCCGCCTGTTCTCGTGTGTCTGATCCGTCAAACGGTGCGGAGACTTGCATAGGTCATTACTGTGATACATGCTCAGAAGTCGGATCATCGCCAATTTACACTTCTGACACAACGCTTTCGTTTCGTCAACTTGCAATCTGACCTGTCTCAGGCGTGGTAGACCTGTCCACGAAGCGAAACTTCCGCATATTGAAAAGAATATGCATTCGCCTCTTGTCAAACTTCTGTTTACTTTTCCGCACAGTGACTTACACGAACTTGTGAGGAACCAGCAGTAGGGTGAACTCAACTTGAAACAATAAAGCGAATATTTTTTTCTTGTACACTAGGAACTGCTTCGGCGCTTCTGGAATGTACACTAGGCGCGGTTTGGTATTTTGGTGGATTCGAAATATCAATGGAGTAGTGCTTTATTAAACACTTATTTAATATCGTACAACACGACCCGCGGCCGCTAGTTCAGGCACATTGCCTTCGTTCACATTAGGAGTCCACTGCGGAGTTCCATGTTGCCGTCGCGTTACCCTGCAGCTCCACCGAAATGTAACAAGGAAGGCGAGAAGAGAAACATCTATTGACAGCACCATAGGCGATGTAGTGAAATCACGTCATGTTTTTCGAACGTATAACGAAAGTGTCATTTGTGCATTGTTAAATGTAATAACATACTTTGCAGACCGAGTGCACCCACACTGCGGAGCTGCTGCACACCTGGCCGTCTTGGTGTGTAGCATGCTTTCCAGGGCTGAAGCCTGGCGGTCTGCACCTTGCCTGTGCAGCCTGCCCTCGGTGGCCAGCTGTTTCTGGGCAACGGCCTGGCTAGTGGCCACATCCTGGAGTTCTGCAATCAGCTGAGAACCAACAAATACGTCGTCAATGGCCCGTCTGAATACTTCGCTACCGACAATGCAGTGAAAGCTTCCGTTTGCGAAGGGTCTCAGTTGCACAACACTTTCCCCTTTGCTGAAAATCCACTCGCCCAACGGCATCCGTGGATGGCGTCCAGTTCACTGCAGAACCGATGCACTTCCTTTGGAGAGACCACAGTGGTGCTGGAATTCGTTTCATGTTAACTACTCAAACGCATCTCGCCAGCAACCACTTCTTCACGACACGAAACGAGACAGCCCTTTTCAGGGCTACACACCAGTTTGCCTAGTGGTTCCGCAATTAGTAACCGTTCTCGCTGCTATGGCTGTGCTGACCTAGTACATAATATAGACTCCAACCAGAGGTTGAAGAAGGCATGCAGGTGCGATGTTATAAGAACAAAAAAATTTACACTTGTGCTCGGTGACTACGCTAAGAAGTTAGGTGACGAGTTGCGCTTCATGTAAGGGATGGGTAAGTAGTAAATTTTCGGCTCGAATGGACATCCAAGGAACTGGATAGCAAAACATACCATCAGGTATTTCCACATATCGAATATTCGCCCAATCCAATTGACCACTTGCAGATATACGACTGCGCATGCGCCAAAACCGGCCGGAACGGCGCTTCGTGAGCGCCGTCTCCGTGGTTGGAAAGCAAACTGCGTCGCTTTCGGCTGCATGAGCAAATGGACATGGTAATTTCTTCAGATTTCCGCTCGCGAAGGTTAATGTGGAGAGGAGAAGTTTGTGGACGGCAGCGGTGAAGCGGTTGAAACGGGACGGCACGCCCTGGCAGCTAACAGTGCATTCTAGGATCTGTGGTCTGTGCAGGCGACTTCCATTCCCTTGTCATCTCCTGACAGTTCAGCAATGACGAGCAAAATGCCAGCGACGTGCTGGTAGGTCTCACCGAGGCTGCAACATATAAAGAATGCAGTTTTTCTTCGCGCTCCTCAATGAGTCAATCTGTGTATATGCGAGTACGATTGAGTGCAGTGTGAAAACGGCGCTAACAGATGCGGCCACTTCGTGTCATTTCTGAGTCTGCACTCCTCTTCCGTACGTGCCATTTAAGTTGCGCTCTCTTCCACCATGACTTCGAACCAATTCGCCCAACTATCTGCTTTGATATGAGTATTCGCGAGTGAGCTGGAGGGTACTGGCCTGCGGACGCACGCGCTGCCTATATTTCAGCTAATATAACTTATAATATAGGTTGACGTATGCTTTGAAGCCTTAGCTCTGTCAAAAACACCCTGAATAATCTACCGCGTAGATGTAGCGCATGCGAAATATGGGATACGGTTTGGTACGCTACAAGCACGCAACACAGCAGTTTGGCGAAACAGCACGAGGCGAATACTAAATTTGCAAGCTAGCACGTGTACATCTCCTCTTGCATGCAACAACTGAGTTCGGGGAATGCGATAGGCATAAAGTACTCACGCGGCAACATTCACAGTGCGCTCGGGCAGTGTCGCCGATTCTTTTCGTGAACCGTGCTTTAACCGCGTAGATGCCCGACTTCATGGATGGTGTGCACGTAGCTCGTATGAGGACAAGTTCAGGGTCCGCGGTGTTTACGTTAAGTTTCATGATCTTAGCTTAACGTTCATCTTTTAAAGCCCATCCGCGGTGTGCCTGACAAACGGACGAAGTGTTCGCATGAAGGTAACCCCACGCATTGTAGCTCGTTATCTGGCACTCTTGTCCATCCCATTTGAAGAGGACTTCATTCCCTTGCCGTTTTGCAATTATATTTAAGGCAGGTCATATGCAACTACCTATGAACGTCGATGCTTTCACAAAACGTGGAAGAAGCTCTGCAAACTGAGCGTCGCCACTCGATGCCGCCGTACCCAATGTTTTTTAACCAAGAGGTGAGGCACAAGCTTCCTGTTTTTTGCGCTAGGTGGCGCTCTGATTTCTGCAATGTCGCGTGATGACGCGTCCGGCTCAAGTTTTCATGGCTGCCACATCAACGCTGACCATCGAGTGAGTCTGGGGAGAGCTCGGAAAAAGGCCAGAGTACTGTGACAACGAAGCGCTTGGCGTGCGCAACGGAAGCTGAACTAAGCCCAACGTCGCTGCTACCACGAGCACATAATTATTGGATTTCTCCGTTCTGCTGCGCATGCGCGAGGAGCAGTGGTCGCGAGTGAGAAATGTGGGGATTTTCGGTCCTTGAAATTTCTCTTCGCCTAGGTACTACGGAGAGGAAAGTTGTTAGCTCCGTTCGTCCCTAGCCGAGCTGGCAACACAATCTACAGAATGCCTGGCCGGCAAGGCGAAGAAGCCGTGTCCAAGGCGAGTTTGTTGCTTTTTTGTTGCGACGGTAGCATGTTAAATTTTTCTAGTCGCAGGGGGATGCGTTTGGAAGTGAGGCGTCTTCTCGGATGACTTTGGTGGCAAAGGATAACATCATGCCGGTGCATTGTTCATTAGTGTCGTTGAGCATACCACACACTTCAGTGGAATCGCGGGAACGGGAACAGTTTGTGAATTCAACTGTCGCACCGATGAATTAGTTCTTAATGTAACTGAGCATACAACACAGTTGGAGATTTGTGGGAATGGAACATATTGTACTCTGTATGAGAAAGTACTAAAACTTGTGTCGCCATGCAATCTGAGCCGCAAATCGTTGTGAAAGCTGTACAGCCACACTGGCAGAACACTGCACCCTGCGGATTAATACGGAACAAATGTATGCTGAAGAAAAATAGTCGTCGTGCAATTTCGTTGTGCAATTTCATAGCAGTAGA